>NW_028318188.1:3798181-4119318 GCF_062004578.1 Staurois parvus | reverse complement strand
TTTTCACCAAAGACATGTAGCAGAATACATCTCGGCGTAAATTTATGAAGAACAATTATTTATTTGCAAACTTTTGTAACAGAAACAAAGAAAAACTTTTTTTCAAAATTTTTGTTCTTTTTTTGTTAATTTAGCAAAAAAATAAAAACCCCAGTGGTGATTAAATACCACCAAAAGAAAGCTCTAGTTGTGTGAAGAAAATTATAAAATTTTAGTTTGGGTACAGTGTTGTATGACTGCGCAATTGTCATTCAAAGTGTGAGAGCGCTGAAACCTGAAAACTGGCCTGGGCAGGAAGGTGTAAAATTGCCCGGTATTGAATTGGTTAATCAGCACTGGATTTTTTATGTTTTGTGCTATAAATGAAAAAAGACCAAAAAAGTCTAAAAAAATCACAATCGTTTCTTTGCAAATAAGTAGTTTGTCTTCATAAATTTTGGCCAAAATTTATACTGCTACATTTCTTTGATAAAAATAACCTAAATCTATCTATATTATTTGTTCTGTATGAAAGTTATATGTCTACAAGCTATGCTACCCATCATTAAAAATTGATCACACCTGATGTACTGACTCATTTCCTGAGACACTAATGAGCCAGGACAGTACAAATACCCCCAAATGACCCTTTTTGGAAAGTAGTCAATCCAAGGTCTTTAATAAGAGGCATAGTGAGTTTTGTGATGTTGTAATTTTTTCCTACAGTTCTACTGAAAATTAAGATTTTTTTTCCTACAAAATTGTCATATTAACAGGTTATTTCTCTCAGACGGCATACGCATACTTGAAACTACACCACAAAACACATTCTACTACTCCTCTTGAGTATGGGGATACCACATATGTGAGACTTTTTTACAACCTACCCACATGCAAGGAGCACCATCAGGTGTCCTAGGCATATAAATTACACATTTAATTTCCTGACTACCTATTACACTTTTGAAGGCCCTGGAACACCAGGACAATGGAATTACCTACAAAATGATCCCATTTTGAGAAGCAAACATCCCAGTGTATATTCTATTATACATATTAAGTCTTTTGAAAAATATGGAAAGAAAATGAAAACGTGTTTTGTTTTGTTTTTTACACAAAGTTGGCCATTTATAAGATATCTCCAATACATACCAAAAATTACAAGCTAAAATACATTCTGCTACTCCTCCTGAGTATGGCGATATTACATGTGTGAGACTTTTCCATAGCCTGGCCACATAGGTCCAACATCCAAGTAGCACCTTTAGGCATTCTAGGGGCAAAAATTACACATCTAATTTCCTGACAACCTATCACGTTTTTGAAGGCCCTGGAGCACCAGGACAGTGGAAACCCCCAAACAATAACCCCATTTTGAAAAGCAAAGAGTCTTTTGAACATGTCATCTTTTTCCACAAGTTTTAAGAAAATGTGGAAAGAAAATTAAAAAGTATTTTTTTTAACACAATTTATAAGATATTTCTAACAAACAGCATGGGCATACTAAGAAATACCCCAAAATACATTCTGCTTCTCCTCCTGATTATGGGGATACCACATGTGTAAGACCTTTTCAATGTCTGAACGGATAATGTTCCCAACATTGCAACAAGTGTAACACAAAAATTAAGAGACATTGTATAGAAAACAATGTAAACAAAAGTTTACCTGTGGTGTGGGGAGAACATTGGTCCAGGTCAGTACAGGCCGTAGGCTGACATCCAGGCAGCAGGCAGGAACAAGGTCCATAAAAAGTCCTGGGTCCCTACAGGCAGAAGGCAGGAACATGTTCTGGGTTGTTACAGACAGCAGGCAGAGATATGGTCAGCACAGCCAAAGTATTTGTCCAGGCAGCAGGCAGGAACATCAGGCTTAGGGTCTCGGTCAGGAAGGACCGGGGCACTGTTTTTCTCTACTCTTAAGCCCCTCACATATGTGAGACCCCTGTGTCATCTTGAATCCCACTACTGCAGTAGCAGGGCAAAACATCAATCCAAGTGGCAGGCAAAAAACATGGTGGATTAACAGGCATAAATGTGGTTGATAATCCAGACAGCAGGCAGAAGCATAGTTGACAAACAGGCTAGGGTCAGTTCAGGTGGAAGGCAGAAACATGGTGGATAAACAATGCAGACTGTAGGCAGAGGCATAGTTGACACACAGGCCAGGGTCAGTTCAGGTGGAAGGCAGAAACATGGTGGATAAACAATGCAGACGGCAGGCAGAGGCATAGTTGACACACAGGCCAGGGTCAGTTCAGGTGGAAGGCAGAAACATGGTGGATAAACAATGCAGACGGCAGGCAGAGGCATAGTTGACACACAGGCCAGGGTCAGTTCAGGTGGAAGGCAGAAACATGGTGGATAAACAATGCAGACTGTAGGCAGAGGCATAGTTGACAAACAGGCCAGGTTCAGTTAAGGTGGAAGGCAGTAGCATGGTTGGTTGAGGCAGCAGGCAAGTAACCAGCAATGAAAATGGGGAAATGGCAGGATGTTAGAAATATGGGCTAATAATCTAGTGACGTGGAAACATCAGAAGCAGTCTCCGATACACAAAAGAGAGTGGAGAGGGATTAGAACACCTGTCAGTTTTTATTGCTGTTTGTGCCCTCTTGGGGAGATACAGCCTTTCTATTTGTTCTGTTTACCATTATCATTAAAAGTGAAACAACAAGAAAATCACAAATTTTGGGTTGATATCATAACAGTAATACAGGAGAAATCTTCAAATGGGGATACTAGTTCTGATGACAACCTGGGATTCCCTCACTTTGGAGGGATTTTCTCTCACTTCCTGCTTTAGCTATGGGACAGGAAGTGAAGGGAAATCTCTCCAATGGGACCCTGACAGGGCTTATAACCCTCCCAAATTCTACTAAAAAGAAAAAAGTTTTGCCTTTAGTTACACTTTAACATGCCGAAAAAGAAGAAAATAAGGGAAATTTATTGTTCGGGTATAAAAGCACTTAAAATACAAAAGTTCCATTGCACTGACCACTGATTATGCATATGCATCTGTGCAACATGAAATGAATAGCTAGTAGTGAAGAACCATCTGCATTTAATGAATACATAACTATATCAATAGTTATAAATATATACAGTGTGTGTGTTGAATATTAAATACAAGAAATGATAACACCAGTGCAAATATATAATGATAAATCACACAAATAAAGGTGTTCTGTCTCTCCGATCTAAGCATTGAAAGTGTGATCTCTGTAACTTACAGTTGTGATGACATAGCGATAACTCCAATCTCAGTTGGATACCACAGTCAGTGTCGCAATCGAGATGATATCTTGTAGATCTTGGGAAGTTTATTCCATAAACTGAGAGAATCTTCCAACAATGAACATCTGCTAGGTCAAAAGATTATAATGTGCTCTGCTTCTTGAGACATGAGGCTAGAACAGCAATGGGAAAACTACGGCCCGCGGGCCGTATACGGCCCGGCGGACCTTTTAATCCGGCTCGCGGAGCTAGGCTCCCGCTAGGCTCCTCTCACAGTCCGCCCTGAAGACCGGTGTAGCATGAAAATCTGTCTCCTATGAGGATCTGTCCCCCTCGATGTATCTGCGCATGTGCCGGAGATCGCCGATCGGCTGCTAATGCCTGAAACTGGCACATGTGCAGATACGTCGAGGGGGACAGATCCTCATAGGAGACAGATTTTCATGCTACACTGGAACGGCGCGGGAACACGGCGAGAGGAACGCGCGGAGCAAAGGTAAGTGAATTGACACAGGGGGGACTTGGGGACTTAATATGGGGGATGAATTAATATGGGGAATGAATTACTATAGGGGGGATGAATTACTATATGGGGGATGAATGTCAGGGCAGGGCTGTGGAACGGACAGGTAGGCCTAGTGGCAGGGTAATGCACTGGCTGACGACAACCACCACCAACAGACCGAGGTCCCTCAGGGCGCGGAGTCTAAGTCCCAGGCTGCCCTTCACCAGGGCCCCTGATGGTGGGGATGGACTTGACGCAGCCAGGAACCAGGTCGCGGCCCCCGAGACACCCCGGCTGCGGTAATGGCCGCCGCCAATGGCGTGTAGCTGGTGAGAATGACAATAGCGTAGTCAGACAAGCCGGGTCAACAACAACGGGACAAAACAGTACAGAACAGTAGACAGAGAATCACAGGTCACGGGCCGGGTTCAGCAACGGAAGGTCAGATCAAAGGGAAACACAGAGAATGGTCTTAGTCACAAGCCGAGTCAGAATACCAGAAGAGTCACGAGCGTATACACAGAGCTGTAGCAAGACAAAGACACAAGACACAAGTGCAAAGAGCATGTGCAGATCCCAGGCTTATATGTACTCAGCCACACCCCTCTGGGGGATGGACCTCAGAGACCTGAAGGCATAAAAGATTCCCATCATGCTCAGCAGAAATCCAAGATGGATGCCAGCACATGGAGTAACATAACCTCTGGGAAAAGGTAGGACCTTGACAATGAATTACTATGGGGGATGAATTACTATATGGGGGATGAATTACTATGGGGGATGAATTACTATATGAGGGATGAATTACTATATGGGGGATGAATTACTATATGGGGGATGAATTACTATGGGGGATGAATTACTATGGGGGATGAATTACTATATGGGGTATGAATTACTATGGGGGATGAATTACTATATGGGGGATGAATTACTATGGGGGATGAATTACTATGGGGGATGAATTACTATGGGGGATGAATTACTATATGGGGGATTAATTACTATGCTTACTATGGGGGAATATTACTATACTTACTATGGATGACACATACACATCATTCATCTACTCTTGGTCCGGCCCCCGGGTCCAATATATGAACCCATTGCGGCCCTCAAGTCAAAAAGTTTGCCCACCCCTGGGCTAGAAGCTGAAATGCATTACTGGGAAAAGGGGTGGGCTATCTATACAGCATGAACTAAACCGAGGAAAGGGAGGAGCAGAGACAAATATAGAGAACACTTAAAGGCCTATGATAGTCAATATGACAGTCATGTGAAACATGACAAAAGGCTACGTGTAAAATAATCAATACATCAACTAAATAATGCAATAAACAAATATATGGCATCCACAAAATGAAATAAATCAGTGTAAGTGAAATAAAGTAGAGTGATGTGTCCGTGGCGCTACAAGACACAGCAGTGCTCAGTTCCAAATCAATCAGTGTAGGTAAGATGAAGCAATATGTCCATGGCACTACAAGACACAGTAGTGTTCAATTCAAAACAGGTGCTGTGGAATCCAGTGAGACAATCCACCACCTCTATGCAATCACCAGAAAGCTACTGGTATAGCAGCATGGTGTAAACTCTCAGATGGAGACTTGAAATCTTTGACCAGAAGGACTTCTCCTAAGGAAGAGAGCTCACCACAGGAGCCTAGAAATTGATATATAGTGTAGTACTTTATTCAAATGAGAATAAAACATTCCACGAGTAGAAATAAAACAAACGTGTATTTCCACATACCAAGATGGCTGCCGCTCCTGTGCACAGACGCCGCAGTGTGATGTAAGCTCCACTATATGCGTTTCGTACACATGCACGTCCTCAGGGGTTGCATTATTTAGTTTATGGATTGATTATTTTACACTTAGCCTTTATTTATTTGATTTATCATTATATAATTTGCACTGGTGTTATAATTTATTGTATTTAATATTCAGCGCAGCACTTTGCATATATTTCTTACGAGATCCGTTGTCACTGTCTCTTGTGCTAGCAGCTTGTTTTCCTCATATCAGCTCTCGCTATATATATATATATGTATATATATAGCGAGCGCTGATATGAACTTCAAATGGTAGAACTTTACACCACTACGTCTGACGCTTCGCATCGCACTTGGAGATGTAAGGTTTGGATACAGCTGCTCAGCCATAGAAACCAATTCCATGAAGCTCTCTATGCACTGTTGTTGTGCTAATCTGAAGGTCGCATGAAGTTTGGAGGTCTTTAGCTATTGATTCTGCAATTTCACAGATGGACTTATTGCACAGGTGGCAACCTATCACAGTACCACGCTTGAATTTACTGAGCTCCTGGGAGCGACCCATTGTTTCACAAATGTTTGTAGAAGCAGTCTGCACGCCTAGGTGCTTGATTTTATACACTTGTGGCCATGGAGGTGATTGGAACACCTGAATCCAATGATTTGGAGGGGTGTCCCAATATAATGTAGTTCTTAATGACATTGGCTGTATGTTTGGGGTCATTGTCCTGCTGCAGCAAAAATTTGGGGCCAATTACACGCCTCCCTGATGGTATGGCATGATGGAACTGTCCCCATCAGAGTCGACCTTACATCAACTGTCCCCATCAGAGTGCCCTCTTACATCAACTGTTCCCATCAGAGTGTACCCTTATATCAGGTGTCCTCACCAGAGTGCCCCTTACATTATTATTATTATTATTATACAGTATTTATATAGCGCCAAAAGGTTTGCTCAGCGCTGTACATTTTAGTGGGGGACAGTACATGAGACAGTACAGTAGCAAAACAATACACGAGGGGTTCAAGGTCCCTGCTCTTTCGAGCTTACAATCTAGGAGGGAGGGGATAGTGGCACAGGAGGAAGTGGCTGTGGGGGATGGAGTGGTAGGAGGAGTGGAGGAGATTGGCAGTTAGGTAAGGGTGGGGTAGGCTTCCCTGAAGAGACAGGTTTTCAGGGTGCGCCTAAAGGTGAGGAGGGTAGATGACAGTCTGATAGATAGGGGTAGTGAGTTCCAGAGGATGGGGGAAGTCCTGGAGAAGTCCTGCAGTCGAGCGTGGGAGGTGGAGACCAGGGAGCTAGAAAGTAGGAGGTCTTGTGAGGAGCGAAGATTACAGGTTGGGTGGTATTTGGGTATCAGGTCGGTGAGGTAGTTTGGGGCAGCATTATGAATGGCTTTGTATGTCAGTGTTAGTAGTTTGAATTTGATGCGTTGGGCAATCGGGAGCCAGTGGAGGGAATGACAGAGGGGGGTGGCAGAAGAGGAGCGGTTGGTAAGATGGATGAGTCTGGCTGCTGAGTTCAGGATTGACTGAAGCGGGGATAGTCTGTGATGAGGTAGGTCGGTGAGGAGGGAGTTGCAGTAGTCCAGGCGTGAGATAATGAGGGCGTGAACGAGTTGTTTAGTAGTGTCTGGGGTTCGGAACGTACGTATTTTGGAGATGTTACGGAGGTGGAGCCTGCATGAGCTTGCTAGCGATTGGACATGGGGTTGGAAGGACAGGTTTGAATCTAGAGTGACACCTAGGACTTTGGCTTGTGGGGTGGGACTGATAGTGGCGTTGTTGGTCGTGATGGAGAGGTGGGGGGGGCTCAGGCTGGGGGAATATTAGGAGCTCGGTTTTTGAAAGGTTCAGTTTGAGGAAGTGGAGCGACATCCAGTCTGATATGTCGTTCAGCAAGTGGGTGATACGGGCAGAGATTGAAGGGGTGAGTTTAAGGGGTGGAGAGGTAGATTTGCGTGTCATCAGTGTAGAGGTGATAGTTGAAGCTGTGGGAGTGTATCGGTTTGCCAAGGGAGGAGGTGTAGATGGAGAAGAGAAGGGGCCCGAGGAAAGAGCCTTGGGGGACCCCAACAGAGAGGGGGAGAGAGGGGGAGGTGGTAGCGTTATAGGTAACACTGAAGGAGCGTTGGGAGAGATAGGAGAAGAGCCAGGAGAGAGCGGGGTGGTCAACTGTGTCGAAGGCCGTGGAGAGATCGAGGAGAGAGAAAACTGAGTAGTGGCCATTAGCTTTGGCGGTTAGAAGGTCATTAGTGATTTTGAGTAAGGCGGTTTCGGTGGAGTGTAGGGGACGGAAGCCAGACTGTACTGGATCGAGGAAGTTGTTGTCAATGAGGTGGGAGCTTAGGCAATTGTAGATTAAGCGCTCAAGGAGCTTGGAAGTGAATGGCAGCAGGGAGATGGATCTAAGGTTGTTCAGGTCAGTGGGGTCCAAGGAGGGTTTTTTGCGTATGGGGGTGATGTGCGCGTGCTTTAGGGGGGAGGGGAATGCGACAGTAGAGAGGGAGAGATTGAAGATGTGGGTGAGGGAGCGTAGGATGGAGGGGGAGGGTGCCCGGAGGAGTTGTGTGGGGACAGGGTCAAGGGGGCAAGTGGTGAGATGGGCTTCTGAGAAGACCTTGGTGACCTCCTCAGTGGTGGCAAGACTGAAGGAGCGGAGTGTTGGGGGTTTATGGTGTGTGGGATGTTAAGGGTGGTGGGGGGCAGGGCGATTGCGAGGTCAGAGGAGGGGAGAGTTGGAGGGGTTGTAGTGGGAGGGAGGCTAGGTGGGGAGGTAGGTGGAGGATTGGCAATGTTCTTACGGATTGCGTCGATCTTATTTTGGAAGTGAATGGCAATCTGTTCCCATCAGAGTGTCCCTTACATCAACTATCTCCATCAGAATGCCCCCTTACATCAACTATCCCCATCAGAGTGTCCCCTTCCCACATGGAAGAAAAATATTTTTGAAATATATTTTAAAAATATTGTTCCCAAATATATTGACAAATATTTGAAATACTACAATTTTGGCCATATTCAATATATTTAAAAAAAAATAAATAAATATATATATATATATATATATATATATATATACATACATACACAGTTGCAAGAAAAAGTATGTGAACCCCTTGGGATTACGTGGAGTTTTGCATGAATTGGGCATAAAATGTGCTCTGAACGTCATCTAAGTCACAACAATAGAAGAACACAGTCTGCTGAAAATAATACCACACAAACATTAGATGTTGCTATGGTTTAATTGCACATAACATGTAAACATTCACAGTGCTTTGGACTTAATAACTGGTTGACCCTCCTTTGGCAGCAATAACCTCAACCAAACGTTTCCTGTAGTTGCAGATCAGACCTGCACAACGATCTGGAGTAATTTTGGACCACTCCTCTTCACAAAACTGTTTCAGTGTAGCAATATTCTTGGGATGTCTGGTGTGAATCGCTCTCTTAAGGTCATGCCACAGCATTTCAATTGGGTTGAGGTCAGGACTCTGACTGGGCCACTCCCGAAGGCGTATTCTGTGCTGTTGCAGCCATTGTTTTGTTGAATTACTTGTATGCTTTGGGTCATTGTCCTGTTGCATCACCCATCCTCTGCGGAACTTCAGTTGGCGGACAGATGGTCGTACGTTTTCCTGCAAAATGTCTTGGTAAAGTCTGGTATTCATTTTCCCATCAATGACAACAATCCGTCCAGGCCCTGAGGCAGCAAAGCGGCCCAAAACCATGATGCTCCCTCTGCCATGTTTTACAGAGGGGATGAGGTTTTGATGTTGGTGTGCTGTGCCTTTTTTTCTCCACACATAGTGTTGTGTGTTCTTCCCAAACAACTCAATCTTGGTTTCATCTGTCCACAGTAGATTTTGCCAGTAGTGCTGTGGAACATCCAGGTGCTCTTTTGCAAACTTCAAACATGCTGCAATATTTTTTTTCGGACAGCAATGGCTTCCTCCATGGTGTCCTCCCATGCACTCCATTCTTGTTTAATGTTTTCCTTATTGTAGATGTGTCAACAAAAATGTTAGCTTGTGCCAGAGATTTCTGTAGGTCTTTAGCTGACACTCTGGGATTCTTCTTTACCTCATGCAGCATTCTGCTCTGTGCTCTTGCAGTCATTTTTACAGGACGACCACGCCTAGGGAGAGTAGCAACAGTGCTAAACTTTCTCCATTTGTAGACAGTCTGTCTTACCATGGACACATCAACATCAAGGCTTTTGGAGATACTTTTGTAACCCTTTCCAGCTTCATGCAAGTCAACAATTCTTGATTGTAGGTCTTCTGAGAGCTCTTTTCTGCGAGCCATGGTTCACATCAGACAGTGCTTCTTGAAACCAGTAAACCCAAAACAGGTGTGTGTTTTTTAAGGGCAGGACAGCTGTCAGCAACACATTCAATATCATCACACTGATTGGAGTCAAGGTTGGCTCACTCCTGGCTCCAATTAGCTCTGGGAGAAGTCATTAAGCTAGGGCCTCACATACTTTTTCCTCCCTGCACTGTGAATGTTTACATGTTATGTGCAATTAAACCATGGCAACATCTAATGTTTGTGTAATATTATGTTCAGCAGACTGTGTTCTTCTATTGTTGTGACTTAGATGACGCTCAGAGCACATTTTATGCCCAATTCATGCAAAACTCCACGTAATCCCAAGGGGTTCACATACTTTTTCTTGCAACTGTGTATATATATATATATATATATATATATATACTGCATGATGAAATGCGTTTTTTATATATTACAAAATATATGCAAAATATTTTTTAAAATATATTTCTTTAAAATATATTCTTCAGATTTTTTTTCACATATAAAAAAGTCATTATAACATATATTTTTACATATATTTGTAAATGCATTCCAAACATGTAGATTAAATGTATTTTTAAAGACATACAGTCTTTCATATATTTTGTAATAAAAATGCATTTCAACATACAGTATATGTTTTTCTGCTAAGGGGACAGGACAACTGCACCGCATCAAAGGGACGATGGATGGGGCAATGTACCATCAAATTTTGGGTGAGAACCTTCTTCCCTCAGCCAGGGCTTTGAAAATGGGTCATGGATGGGTGTTCCAGCATGACAATGACCCAAAACACACGGCCAAGGCAACAAAGGAGTGGCTCAAGAAGAAAAACATTAAGGTCCTGGAGTGGCCTAGCCAGTCCCCAGACCTTAATCAGATTGAAAATCTGTGGAGGGAGCTGAAAGTTCAAGTTGCCAAACATCAGCCACCAAACCTTAATGACTTGGAGAGGATCTGCCAAGAGGAGTGGGCCAAAATCCCTCCTGAGATGTGTGCAAACCTGGTGGCCCACTACAGGAAACGTCTGACCTCTGTGATTGCCAACAAGGGATTTGCCACCAAGTACTAAATCATGTTTTGTGAAGGGGATCAAATACTTATTTCCCTCATGAACATGCAAATCAGTGCATCATTTGTTAGACATGCATTTCTTTTGAATTTGTTGTTGCTATTCTGTCTCTCAGTGTTACAATACACCTACCATTCGATTTTTTGGCTGATCATTTCTTTGTGAGTGGGCAAACATTAAAAATCAGCAGGGGATCAAATACTTATTTCCTTCACTGTGTGTGTGTGTGTGTGTATATATATATATATTGAAATATATTTTGAAATATATTGATTACGGCCAAAATTGTAGTATTTCAAATATACAGTATGCCAATATATTTGGGAAGAATATTTTTGAAATATATTTAAAATATATTTTTCTTCCATGTGGGTTACATCAACTGTTCCCATCAGAGTGCCCCTTACATCAACTGTCCCCATCAGAGTGTCCCTTACATCAACTGTCCCCATCAGAGTGCCCCCTTACATCAACTGTCCCCATCAGAGTGCCCCCTTACATCAACTGTCCCCATCAGAGTGTTCCCTTGCATCAGGTGTCCCCATCAGAGTCCCCCTAACATCAATTGTCCCCATCAGAGTGTCCCTTACATCAACTGTCCCCATCTGAGTGCCCCCTTACATCAACTGTCCCCATCAGGTCTCATGGATTTGTGAATTCACTCTCAGAGGCGTGGGGGTGCACAACTAAAATTTGGAAGGACATAGCCCACCCCAGCACCCCCTAGCTCTGGGCCTGTCTGACAATGTTTAACAACAACATTGCTCAGCTGCTAAAACAGCAAGATAGAAAGAAACATTGTATCATTTTGTATCTTTCTGTTTATTCATCTACAGATCAAAGGGATGAACTTCAATCTGCAAATGATGTCAGTTAAAAGCAACCTGTCTAGTAAAAAAAGTTTTTTGTTTTAAGTAATGACAAAGGTATCACTAAATAAACAGGTCCATAGCAGAAATTTAAAAATTGCTCTGGTGCATAAGGGGTGAACAGGTGTGAGAGCCGAAATGATTAAGGAGCGGGGCCACCGCATCCTTAACCACTTGCCTTCCTGAGGATTTACCCCCCTTCCTGACCAGTCCTCTTTTTGCTACTCGGCACTGCACTAATTCAACTGATAATTTTGCAGTCATGCAATGCTGCACCCAAACTAAATTTATGTCCTCTTTTTCACACAAATAGAGCTTTCTTTCGGTGGCATTTGATCACCTGTGCGCTTTTTATTTTTCACTCTATAAACAAAAAAAGACCAAAAATTTTGAAGAAAAATGATATTTTTTACTTTCAGCTATAAAAAATATATAGTAAACTCAAAGTTAGTTATAAATTTAGGCCAAAATGTATTCTGCTACATGTTTTTGGTAAAAAAAATCCCAATAAGTGTATATTGATTGCTTTGTGTTATAGCGTCTACAAACTATGGAATAGATACTGCAATTTACGCCATTTTTTTGCTGTACAACACTGCGCTAGTTTAACGGACAATTGCGCGGTCATGCAATACGGTACATAAATGAAATTTATGTCCTTTTTCACACAAATAGAGTTTTCTTTTGGTGGTATTTGATCACCTGTGTGCTTTTTATTTTTGGCGCTATAAACAGAAAAAGTTTTGAAGAATAAAAAATTTTTTTAGAAAAAAACAATATTTTCTCATTTCAGTCATAAAAAATATCCAAAAAAACAAACTAACATTTTGTCATAAATTTAGGCCAAAATGTATTCTGCTACATATTTTTGGTTAAAAAAAATCCCAATAAGTGTATATTTATTGCTTTGTGTAAAAGTTATACCGTCTACAAACTATGGTATAGATAATGGAATTTACACAGCTTTTACTTTCTGACTGCCCATCACATTTCTTGAGGTGCAAAAATACCAGGATAGTACAAACACCCTCAAATGACCTCTTTTCGGAAAGTAGACACCCTAAGCTATCTGCTGAGAGGCATATTGAGTCCATGGAAGATTTTTTTTTTTTTTTCCACAAGTTTCTGGAAAATGACAAACTTTTTTTTACACAAAGTTGTCATTTAAATGATTTATTTCTCGCACAAGCCATGGGTATATGTGGAATTACACCCCAAATACATTCTGCTACTTCTACCGAGTATGGGGATACCACATGTGTGAGACATTTTGAGAGCCTAGCCACATACAGGAGCCTGAAATCCAATGACCACTTTGAAAGCCTCAAGGTGCGTAACTTCCTCATTACACTTCCTCACTACCTATCACAGTTTCGAAGGCCCTGACATGCCAGGATAGCACCAAACCCCCCCAAATGACCCCTTTCTGGAAAGTAGACACCCCAAGGAATTTAAAAAGAGCCATTGTGAGTATTTTTTAGATCAATTTTTTTCTCACAAGGTTTTGAAATATAAAAAAAAATAGAAAAAATATGTTTTTGTTTTTTTTCTTCATATTCCAAAAACTTGTGGCAACAAATGAGATCTGCAAAATACTTACCATGCTTCTTATCATATTCCTTGGGGTTTCTACTTTCCAAAAAGGGGTAATTTGGGGGGTTTGGTGCTATCCTGGCATTTCAGGGCCTCCGAAACTGTGATAGGTAGTCTGGAAGTGTAATGAGGAAATGAAGCCCTTTAAAAGCTTGAAGGTGCTTATTGGATTTTGGGGTCCTTTGCTTGGCTAGACTGCCAAAACGTCTCTCACATGTGGTACCCCCATACTCGGGAGAAGTAGCAGAATGTATTTTGGGGAGTAATTCCACATATACCCATGGCATATGTGAGCAGTAAATCATTTAAGTGACAATTTTGTGTAAAAAAAAACCAAACTTTTTTTTTGTCATTTTCCAAAAACTTGTGGTAAAAAAATAAATTCTTCTATTGATTCAATATGCCTCTCAGCAAATAGTTTGGGGTGTTTACTTTCCAAAAAGGGGTCGTTTTGGGGGGGTGGGCACGTTTTATGCCCAGCATTTGAAGTTTATGCCACACATCATTCACTCTTCTAACCACCTGAAGATCAAGCCTTTTCTGACACTTTTTGTTCACATGAAAAAAATCAGTATTTTTTGCAAGGAAATTAATTTAAACCCCAAACATTATATATTTTTTCAAAGCAGACACCCTAGTGAATAAAATGATGGGTACTACAATTTTTTATGGCACATAGTACTCGCGCAGTGATTTTTCAAAAGCAAATTTAAAAAAAAAAATACATTTTTTTACTTTTAATGCACAAAAACACAATATATTGGCCAATTATTTGGTAAAATATAAAAGATGATGGTATGCCAAATAAATATATACCAAAAATTACATGCTTTAAAACTGCGCAATGGCGACAAACTGCATACATTTTTAATATCCATAGGCAATGCTTTAAAAGCATTTAAAAGCTACCATTTTAGATTTACAGAGGAGATCTAGTGTTAGAATTACTGCCCTTGATCTGACGTTCACGGCAATACCTCACATGCATGGTGCAACCGCTGTTTACATACTGGCACAGGGTCAACGCTTGTGCACACAGGTGTGCGTGCATGGGAGGGGCGAGTTTTTTATTTTTTTTTAAGTTATTTTGATTTTTTTTATTATTTTTACACTGTACCTTCAATTTGTTTTTTTTAACACTTTTAATGCTATCACAGGGAATGCAAATATCCCCTATACATTCAATAGGTATTGTCATATATTCTTTTTTGAGAAATCTGGGGTCTATCAGAGTCTGGATATCTCCTCTGCCCTTACATTATCTAATCAAACCAAAATCTGTGTGATCAGATGCTATCCCAATTTACAAATGGCGCTGTTTATATCCTGCGAAACTGAAGTGATGAAATGCTTGTAGCTTCCGAATTCTTAGACTATAGAGATGATTGGCACCACTCTGGTCTCCAATCAGCTCTATGGTCAGCTGGCAGAAACACCGGCTGCATTCTCAGTTTCCCCCGATGGCACGGGACTGCCCGAGAAGGCAGTGGAAGGCAGCAGGGGAGGGGGGGAGGCATCATCTCCCGCTGCTTGTAAAAGCAATCCTGCAGCTAATTAGCCACTAGGATTGCTTTTACATGAAAGCCGATCGCCGGCTGAAAAAAATGATACCAGGATGATGCCTGCAGCTGTAGGCATAATCCTGGCATAACCATTCAAAGTCCAGTGATGTACCAGTACGTCGCTGGTCCTTGTTGGGTATATATGCTATGTTCCTTTTTTTTTTTCGTATGCAGCCTGTGGGCTGAATGAAAAAAAGAGAAGAAATCTCTGCCAGAAAAAGTGTGTGGTATGCCCACCATTAGAATATACCGCCCTCCATCCACCCACTTCTAATGATGGACACACATTAGTTCACACTTTGCCACAAGCACCAGTTCCAAGATTATACAAATGTCTAAATAGTGGCACGCTTGAATACAAATTGTCCACGTATAAGTGGTGCCCCATATGGAAAAAGGATGACACTAAGTCCCAAACTATCTTGCCACTACTCCCCATGTAGTCTGTGCATCCAGGGGGGCTCCACGTGACTATCTTTTCCCTTGTAAATCCGAAACTTATAAGTATAGCCTGTTGCCCTCTCACAGGTCTTCTACATCTTGACCCATGTCTGGCATGCTTGCTGGGGAGAAATTGTTTAAATGCAAGGCGGCCAGAAAAATTAATCAGGGACTCATCAACGCAGATGTTTTGCTAGGGAGTATAGACATCTGCAAATTTTTGGTTAAGGTGATTTACGAGGGGCTGAATTTTGTGAAGCCGGTCAAAATCAGGGTCACCCCGAGTACGACAGAGTGTATTGTCGTTGAAATGCATAAAACACATTATACTCTCATATCTATGCCTGGCCATGGCAGCAGAGAACACAGTATATGATGAATCGGGTCTGCGGACCAATACAACCACAATTCATTTCTTTTAGTAATGCCCATGTTGAGGGTTAGGCCAAAAAAAATGTAAATTCAAAAACCGTAATGAGTTTCCATGCGACTAGTCTGGCAAGGTTTGAATTTGGGTTGGCGGCGATAAATTGTTGTGCATATCAATTGCTTTGATCCACAATCAATGCATACAGATATTCCTTGAAAAACAGCTCAAAAAATCAAGGGGAGAAGTTAAATTTGCTATTTCCACCTGAATTCCGGGTTGGGCAGTGAATGGGGGAAGTATGGGTGCTGCAGAATCTGTGGGCTGTCAATCGGGATTTGCAAGCACATCCAGAAGGATACTAGGGGCTCTACAGGCCTGTGTGCAAATTCTTGGTGGTTGCGGGACAATACTTGTGCTTGCCACCGCACCAGCTTGTACTGCACTTATGGGACTCACCACGTCACCAAGTCATACTGCAGTGCTGGTATTATTATTATACAGG
Source organism: Staurois parvus (assembly GCF_062004578.1). Classification (NCBI taxonomy): domain Eukaryota; kingdom Metazoa; phylum Chordata; class Amphibia; order Anura; family Ranidae; genus Staurois; species Staurois parvus. The sequence continues at coordinate 4,103,095 of NW_028318188.1, read as the reverse complement.
ATTTATGGTGCCAACAGTTTGCTCAGCGCTACAATATAACGGGAGACAATACAGAACAATACAGTTCAATACAAGAGGGTTAGGAGGGCCTGATCCTGGGAGCTTACAATCTAAGAGATATGTGAAAGACCAGGATGTACTAGGCCACTAGTACTTGCCACTTCACCAAAAGGAAGTGTGGCACTAGTACTGGCACTCTGCTACATATGAGAGTCATCAAAATCTACTGACAAGTGCTAGCAGAGATCAGGCCTGATTCTGCGAACACTGCGGTTTTGTGTGTAATGTATCAAGTGACAGTGACCTACTGACACTGCACTTGCTGGGGGAGAAGGGGGGGATAAGCGTAGGGGCTAAACGCAGGTGCTGGCAGCTGCCGGGGCTGATCCCACTAATGCTGCATTTTTGGGGATGCTATACTAATGTGAACGCTGGTATAGTGCTGATCTGATCAATGATATTGATCCGTTCAGACACTATACTAGCAATGGAGGTTTATTGTGCATGATTGTGCTCCTGGCAATCAAGGGGTTAAATGTGATGACTGATGTACTGACAGGCAATCTAACGCTATCTGGGAGCGCCGTGAATACCGCGGGAGTGCGAATCATATATATATATATATATATATATATATATGTGTGTGTGATTTTGCGCACCCATGCCACCCTGTAGCAGTATTTCTGCTATAGGGCGGTTAGGAAGCGGTTACAGAAGCGGTTTGTGTTACGTCACTTGCGTTATTTTAACTGACATATGCGTGGTCATGCAACACTGCACCCAAATTAAATTTACGTCCTTTTTTTCCCACAAATTGAGCTTTCTTTCGGTGGTATTTGATCGCCTGTGCGTTTTTTATTTTTTGCGCTATAAAAACAAAGGCTGACAATTTTGAGAAATAAAACAATATTTTGGACTTTTTGCTATAATACATGTCCAGTAAAAAAATGTAAAAATCAAATTTTGTCATACGTTTCAGCCAAAATGTATTCTGCGACATGTCTGCTAAAAAAAAATCCCAATACGTGTAAATTAATTGGTTTACGTGAAAGTTATAGTGTCTACAAATGGCAGTATAGATACTGGATTTTTAATTTTTTTTTATACTAATAATGGCGGCGATCAGCGACTTATGGCGGCAATCAGAGACTTATGGCGGTGATCAGCGACTTATGGCAGGACTGCAGGACTGCGGGACTGCGGCGGACATTCTGACACTGGGGTGGGGGAACTGACTTGGGGTCACTGACATCCTCAGTGACACCAATACAGTGATCAGTGCAAAAAAAAAACACTGACACTGTACTATGACACTGGGGAGGAAGGGGTTAACTTTTTTTAGGCAATCATAGGGTTAACTGTGTGAGGGGAGTGTTTTACTAGTGATCGGGGGGGGGGGGGGGGGGTACTTCACATGAACACACTGACTCCGCTCTCAGGAACAGTGTGCTGGAAACTGACAGGGAGCAGAGCTGCATTGAAAACAATGCAGCTGTGCTCTGTGTCACTGTTTGTCGGCAATCGCAGGGAGCCGGCGGATAATGACTGTCCGGGAACCGGTGATTGACACCCGCGGCCGCGATCGGCGGCACAGGTAGGGCGGTCACGCGGCTTGCGCGTGCCCCCTACCTGTTTTGCTGAATGACGTTTTAAAACGTGATTTAGCACAGCGGTGCCGCCCTGCTGCAGTATATACAATGTGGCTGGTAGGCAACCAGTTAACAACTGAACACTCATTCAGCTGTCAGTTGGGTTCCCCTGTTGACAGCTAAAGTGTAAACAAAACAGTTGCCAGTAGGTATTGGTAATTATTATCAGCAATGGTATATTGAGGTTTTGTGCTGCCCTAGCCAACACAAAAAATCTTCCAGAAAACCTTTCCTTTCTGAATCAACATTTTTCTATGGGACACTATACTACAAAATACTCCCAGAAATGCGGGCCTTTGATTGCAAACAAGATTTGTTAATTTGCATACACAAAAAAGTATTTTTCCTAACAAATTTATTCAAGACCATGTTGCAAAAATGAATACACCCCAATGAAAGTCTTAGGAACAAAGCTATATTTTAGACAACAAAATCCTAATTAACAAGAATTCAACTACAGGTGAGTCTAATTATTCATTAAACAGGTGCTCAGCAGATGGTTGATTATAAAAGGGCATTACTAAACAAAGAAGGCCTGACAAAGAAAATAATTTCTTTACACAAGAAAGGTGAAGGCTACAAGAAGATCAGCAAAGCTTTACTTAACAGAATACTGTAGCAAAGTGGGGTGGGGTGCCCAACCCTTCAAGGATTCTTGGAGGGCCATGGAATATACAGCTGGAGAATTCACGTAGCCTTAGGGTAATCTGTCCAAGGTTAACTGTTTGTTGGCCAGAGTAAAACTTAACAGTAGTTGTGTCTCTTCGTCAACTTGGACGGAAATTTTAAAAAACTTTTATTATATCGATCACAGTATAATACTGTATATCGTGTGGAATGGAGTAATCATTGAGGGCACATCTGGGATGATTGGTGCAATTGGAATAACGAGATTGTTAATGGCCCTGAGATCTTGCACTAAACGGTAAGTACCATTAATCTTTTCTTGTGACAAAGGATACTGCTTTTGATATACTGGACCAACTCCAGGTTTGAGTCTGGCCTTGTAAAATGTACAGAGAATTTACCCTACATCTAGCATACTGTTGGCCCAGACTTCAGACTTCACTTTGTCTAAATCTTTCATGCTCACAAAACAGTGAGATGACTCCATAAGCACCCCTCCTTTCTCACTTACTCTGATTGTGGCCTTGAATTTTCCCAACAGATTTCTGCCTAGCAAATTCACAGGGCATCCTGATATGATTTTGAAGGGAAAGGTTTCACTATGAAACCTGTCCCGTGAGAGTCTGAAATGCTCAAAGGGGTGTTTCCCAGGTTTTGGCACATGTCCAAGTGATACCAAATGACATTCTACTCTTGTCCCCTATTTCTGTTGCTACCTCTTTCTCTAGAATTATAGCTATGTTGTAACCCCTGAAAATGTGCTTTGTTGGTAAATTTGGAGACCTCAAAACATCCAGCGGATTCTTTCTCCATCACTTCTTTTTTCAAATGTACCTGCATCTATCTCTGTCCAGTTTGAAATAAGCTATCTTATTAACAGCAATATTTCAGGTTTATATCCTGCCATCAAGGTATGGCTATTTATAGTGCCCATTTCTGCACTAGTCATATCCATCCCAGCTCCTTCCTTCCAAACTTTTCTAAATTTTTTCACATACTCTGTCACTGTCTCTTTTATTCCTTGTTTACAAGCAAAAGCAGTTGCTAACGATTTCCTACTCTTCCATATTCTCTCCATCTCAGCTGTCCCCTCCTCCCACACGTTGCTCTAAGTGTCTTCCTTCAGCCATACATGAGTGGCTGCCAGGGTTCCAGAATCAACTAAAACATATATTGTAGGCACCTTTGTCCAGTCAAATCCTGAGTCCAGGTCTTACTCTTATCCAAAAATTCCGTCAATTAATAATTTCATGTCCTGCTGTGAGCACTGTCTTTTCTCCTCCCCCTCTACCCCTCCCTTCTCCCTTTCTCTACTGAGGGAAAAAAAATCATCCTCTTCAAAGCTTAATATACTTTTGTATAACTTGTTGGAGCAGATGGTGGGGGCTAAAGAGTGGAGATTTGCATTACTGAGCTCTGGAGTATAACCAGATGCATATTTGAGCCAGTGAAAACCTGCTGCTTTCAGATACTGTATCCCATAACAATACCATTATCACATATTGCTTACAAGTTAACCTAGACAATTCAGGATTTTCTTGTCTTTCTTTCTTAGCAATATCACTTAACACTTTACGCGGAAGCTTAAAAAAGTTTGGGTAGAGATCCCTCACCTTAGATACATCCACTTAAAGCAAAACAGCTGTAAGGCAAAGCAATAAATATTACAGTGTCAATACTTGCTCTCTGAAACAGAGAGGCTGTAACGCCGACAGAACCTTTTCAACAGTTCAGGAGTTTAACACTTAAAAGTATGACACTTGTAATAAACCTATACTGTAACAAAATTGCTACTTAACAGTTTCTTAACACACAGAAAATAAGCACAATGTCAGGGCTCCCAGGTGTGACCAGAGGTGTGTGGCTGACGCAGGGAAACGCAGACCTCAGATATGTTATAAACAATATAATTTATTAACACTAACAATACAAACATAAACGCAGTGCAATACTAAACATAATACAGTGCAACCAAACCAAACCAACCACCCACAGATAACAGTACATACAAGCAAGCGTCGTCAGGCAGGCCGGGTCAATATCAATAGGGCAGGTAGGTACAGGGGGAGCAAGCGGAGATTGGTCGGGGTCACAGGCCAGGTTCAGCAGGTAGCAAGCAGCGTAGTACAGAGGGTCAGGCAGAGGGATGGTCAGGGTCACAAGCCAGGGATCAGAACAGGTAGCAAGCAGCGTGGTACAGAGGGTCAGGCAGAGGGATGGTCAGGAGCGAGCCGGGATCAGAGCAGGAAAAGTCAGCAGCGGTTCAGAAACAGGATGCAGGACAGAAACAGGATACAGGGCCCAGGACAAACACAACACCAAGGCAGAGTCTGTGGGTCTGGCCATCCCTTAAATACCCCAGCATAATCAGTTCCAGGTGTTAGCTGGCTGCAAAGTTGAGTCTCTGATTGCTGGGAGCATCCGCTGGCCAGCCCTGGTACTGCAGATCAAAAGGCAGGTGATTCCCACCATTGCTGGCCAGTCCATTCCTGACACACTTATACTTCTAAAATGGCAAAAATAAACGAGGACTACTGTGAATTCAAAATTAAACCTGCCTAGGCAGTTTTTCCCCAAAGGTTTCTAAAACCTCTGAATTGCCTTTGAGGTCCAACCTCAAAGACTCCCCAGAGATCCAACAATCTCAAACGGAAACTTGGGCTACTATCCCTGGGTCTTAAAGGGGGACAATCCAGGTAAAACTAAGACTGGCTCAGCTTACCTGACCAGCCACTCCTTTAATCCCACTTCCCGACAATAGTTGATAGGAATCATCCTATGTCTGTAGCCCCCCTGTCCTCGTTATTTTCACCACCAGGCCTGGGAGAAATAAAGCTCCAGACACCGAAGTGTGCATGCTAAATCTCTGAAAGTTTAATGTGAGACAAGAACGATTATACAGAACTCAGTAGGCGTTGCTTAATCTTAGGATGACCAATGAAACATTCCATTCTTATCAATATAGTTACCTGAAGAACTAAAACTGAGGGATACCATATAAGGTAGTTCCTTTTAATCAGAAATGAAACTAGTCTCAGAGAACAAGAGAGAAGTTAAAAGCGAAACTAACTGTTCACACATCTAGAAATGGAGGCATTATACAAAATGGATGCCAGTTCATAGGACACATCTCCTTACAGCCACTGTTGCACTTCTGAAGAACAGGATGAAAGTGATTCAGCAGCCCAGTGTGCCTCCTGATCTGAACCCAGTTTAACACCTATGGGGAATTCTGAAGAGACAAATTGAACATCACTCTCCATCCAGCATCCAAGCTCTAAAAAATTCTTGAAGAAGTATATGTTGCAATATGTTGCCAACTTGTTCATTCCGTGCCTAGAAGACTTGGTGCTGTCCTTACAAATCAAGGAGGTCATACAAAATACTAGATGTGTAGATGTGGGGCGTATTCATTTTTGCATCAACTAATTTGAGCAAAACTGAAGATTTTGTAATCTAAGTTATATTATTAACCTTACTTTCATGTAATGAGCTAAACAAATGTACTATAAACCTCAGTTTTGTAAACATTTTGGAAATTGTTCTTGTGCTCATTGAGATATTGATTAAAATCTTACTTTTCAAAAGGGGTGTACTCATTTATGCTGAGCACTGTATACTATAGATATTCTTGTTTGTTGGTGTTATTTGTTGCTTCCATTGATATTGTGTAAACAAGAACAGAGGTGACTGATCACTATGGATTTGCATGCTGGACCCAAATAAACAGACGTTTAGTAGCTGACTTGCTTTTTGTCCTGAAATAAACTCTGCAATGATAGAAGGAAATAAATTCAGCAGATAAAAATGAAACACAAATGATGCAGCGCTACTACCCTAAAAATTCTTCACACATAAATGAATAAGTGAAACAGTGCAAAATTAGTGACACAATTACATAAACACACAATATTAAATAGTGCCAAAAAACTCATAAATAATTATAATCAGTTTCCACCATATAACACAAAACACACGTGCATCCCAATAAACGCATAAACTAAGAACTGATCATGCAAACAAACATGAATAAATGAATAAATATATAAAGTCCCGTGAGGTGTAAAACACCTGACAATATACAAAAAACCATATATAAAGTCCACAGCAATTCTTGAAGAAAGAAAAAAAAAAAGTGCTGATAAATGTGCAGAGATATCCAAAAATGGCAGAACTGCCCGCTCACCTCCCTCTTGTAACCCGCACAGGGTCAAAAGGCCTTCAGGATCACTAACACATGGACCCTTAATAGTAGGTAGTCCTCCACAGCTCTCCACACTGACCTCCCCTCATGTACAGATTCCAGCACAGGCTCACAGGGCAGCAGATCTCCTCTTCAGGCACATAAGGTGGCTGCAGCCACTTGATCCCTCAGAAAATATAAGTGAATGCTTGCATAGTGTAAAACTATTTATTCACCAAACAAAGTATCACATATCGAATATGCTCACATTTAAAATCATCTTGTACATCACATGTAAATCAAACCTCATATCAGATGTACTTGCATGGGTGTCCAATGTAAATAAAGAAGGCGTCCGACCGTAAGTGCGTCACCGCCAACGCGTATCGTCACGCTTAACACGTGACTTCATCAGGGACTTTATATATTTATTCATTTATTCATGTTTGTTTGCATGATCAGTTCTTAGTTTATGCGTTTATTGGGATGCACGTGTGTTTTGTGTTATATGGTGGGAACTGATTTTTAGTTCCGGTGGGAGGTTTTTTTAGCACATTGAGTCCTGTTGTGACTTACTTGTTTGATTTGGAGCACTATTGGATCCCATTGGATTACTTGGGGCACCATTTATGTTATTTGGTCCTTTTAGGACCTCGTATTGACACTTGTCACACGTGATTATTTATGCGTTTTTTGGCACTATTTAATATTGTGTGTTTATGTTATCTGTGTCACTAATTTTGCACTGTTTCACTTATTCATTTATGTGTGAAGAATTTTTATGGTAGTAGCGCTGCATCATTTGTGTTTCATTTATATTTTTTGTCTATGGGTATATGACTGTATGTAGCAGCTTTACCTTTGTTGGTAGGTATTAGTATTTAGGTAGGAGCGCAGGAGTTTGTCACATTTATTCAGCAGATATAAAGGTCTTGCGTAATATTTTACTCACAAGTTTAAGTTAATTGCCCTTGTGAAAACAAGACCAGAGGTTACTGGTTAAAACAGACAGACATAAACAATCCTGATGTATCAAAATGACAATGAAGAATATGAAAAAAAAAAAATAATAAAAAAAAATATATACAGTATCTCCCAGAAGTGAGTACACCCCTCACATTTTTGTAAATATTTTATTCTATCTTTTCATGTGACAACACTGAAGAAATTACGCTTTGCTACAATGTAAAGTAGTGAATGTACAGCTTGTATAACTGTGTAAATTTGCTGTCCCCACAAAATAACTCAACATACAGCCATTAATGTTTAATCCACTGGCAACAAAAGTGAGTACACCCCTAACGGAAAATGTCCAAAATGGGCCCAAAGTGTCAATATTTTGTGTGGCCACCATTATTTCCCAGCACTGCCTTAACCCTCTTGGGCGTGGAGTTCACCAGAGCTTCACAGGTTGCCACTGGAGTCCTCTTCCTCTTCCAATCTTCCATGACGACATCACGGAGCTGGTGGATGTTAGAGACCTTGTGCTCCTCCACCTTAGCTTTTAGGTCTGGAGACATGCTTGGCCAGTCCATCACCTTTACCCTAAGCTTCTTTAGCAAGGCAGTGGTCATCTTGGAGGTGTGTTTGGGGGTCGTTATGTTGGAATACTGCCCTGCGGCCCAATCTTCGAAGAGAGGTGATCATGCTCTGCTTCAGTATGTCACAGTACATGTTGGCATTCATGGTTCCCTTAATGAACTGTAGCTCCCCAGTGCTGACAGCACTCCTGCAGCCCAAGACCATGACACTCCTGCCACCATGCTTGACTGTAGGGAAGACACACTTGTCTTTGTACTCCTCACCTGGTTGCCGCCACACACGCTTGACACCATCTGAACCAAATAAGTTTATCTTGGTCTCATCAAACCACAGGACATGGTTCCAGTAATCCATGTCCTTAGTCTGCTTGTCTTCAGCAAACTGTTTGTGGGCTTTCTTATGCCTCATCTTTAGAAGAGGTTTCCTTCTGGGACGACAGCCATGCAGACCAATTTGATGCAGTGTGCGGCCTATGGTTTGAACACTGACAGGCTGACCCCCCCACCCCTTCAACCTCTGCATCAATGCTGGCAGCACTCATACGTCTTATTTTCCAAAGACAACCTCTGGATATGATGCTGAGCTTGTGCACTCAACTTCTTTGGTTGACCATGGCGAGGCCTGTTCTGAGTGGAACCTGTCCTGTTAAACCGCTGTATGGTCTTGGTCACCGTGCTGCAGCTCAGTTTCAGGGTCTTGGCAATCTTCTTATAGCCTAGGCCATCTTTATGTAGAGCAACAATTCTTTTTTTTCAGATCCTCAGAGAGTTCTTTGCCATGAGAAGCCATGTTGAACTTCCAGTGACCAGTATGAGAGAGTGAGAGTGATAACACCAAATTTAACACACCTGCTCCCCATTCACACCTGAGACCTTGTAACACTAACGAGTCACATGACACTGGGGAGGGAAATTTGGACATTTTCACTTAGGGATGTACTCACTTTTGTTGCCAGCGGTTTAAACATTAATGGCTGTGTGTTGCGTTATTTTGAGGGGACAGCAAATTTACACTGTTATACAAACTGTACACTCACTACTTTACATTGTAGCAAAGTATAATTTCTTCAGTATTGTCACATGAAAAGATAGAATACAATATTTACAAAAATGTGAGGGGTGTACGCACTTCCGTGAGATACTGTGTGTGTATATATATATATATATATATATATATATATATATATATTACTCTTTGCATGCCACAATTCCTATAGCACTGATGTGTCTGCACCTAGATGTGTAGTGCATCTAGGGTAGCAAGCAGGAAAGGTTGGCTATATTCACATACACAGGGAGGGCATGGGGAACAAATGTAGCAACCCTAGAATAGAAAGTCTGAGAATAGCCAAAAAAAGCTTGCATTTGAGAGATGAAATGAAGGAAGGAGAGATGGAAGGTACATTCTACGTTTATGTAAACCTATTGCATTTATTTTATTAAAAAAATGTGAGTTTAGTGTCTCTTTAAATGTACCAAAACTGTAATAAGAAGACCTACTTGGCTATCTAATCAATTTGTATCCAAGCAGAATAGTCCTTGCACTACAAAGTGGTTGACAGATCTAAAAAGATCAAGCAGTTGAATTGTAAGGTGTCATTTAAACCTGTCTTGTGAAACATGGTGATCCATGTATAGCTATCTCTCTACAGATTCAACAAACAGAGATACAATTGTCAGCCAGAACGTAAAATTCAAACATTATTATTATTATTATACAGGATTTATATAGTGCCAACAGTTTTCGCAGTGCTTTACAAAATGAAGGTAGGCATTACATTTACAGTACAATTTTTTGTGGAGAAGAAAGACCATACTCTCAGACCCTGTATCGACTACCGAGACTTAAACAAGATAACGGTAAAAAATCGTTACCCCCTTCCGTTGATCCCCGAACTATTTCAAAGGCTACGAGGAGCATGCTTCTTCACAAAACTGGACCTCAGGGGCGCTTAAAATCTGGTGAGAATTCGGGAGGGTGATGAGTGGAAGACGGCTTTCCGAACTAGATTCAGACACTTTGAATATCTTGTGATGCCCTTTGGCCTCTGTAATGCCCCGGCAACTTTCCAACACCTGGTCAATGATATCTTTCGAGACTACCTGGATCTATTCCTTATCGTCTACCTGGATGACATTCTGTTTTTTTCTAGTTCCATAGAAAGCCACCGGGAGCACGTAAAGAAGACTCTGGATAGATTACGCCAGCATTGCTTATACGCAAAGGCAGAGAAATGCGATTTTGAGAGCCAATCCATCCAGTTCCTTGGGCTAGTGATCACTTCTGAGGGCATCTCTATGGACCCCCAAAAGGTGTCCGCTGTGTTAGAATGGCCCATCCCAGGAGACAGGAAAGCAGTGCAGCGCTTTATAGGATTTGCTAACTTTTATAGAAAATTTATCAAGAATTTCTCTGGAATTATTGCACCAGTAACGCAGCTTACCAGACAGCATACCCCCTTTAAATGGACTCCTGAAGCTCAAACAGCCTTCGAGCAATTAAAGGCTATGTTCACATCCGCACCCATTCTGAAGCATCCGGAGCCTACTCTCGCTTTTGTCCTTGAAGTTGACGCTTCGGAGAACGCAGTTGGAGCCATATTATCCCAAAGACAGGGACTCAAGTCCCTTCTGCACCCTGTTGCATTTTTCTCCCGGAAATTGAGTGTTTCCGAAAGGAACTATGACGTGGGAGACACAGAATTACTCGCCATTAAGGCAGCATTGGAAGAATGGCGCTATTTACTGGAAAGTGCATCTCATCCCATTCTCATCTTCACAGACCATAAAAATCTTGAATACCTGAAAACGACAAAATGCCTCAGGGCACGACAAGCTAGATGGGCACTATTTTTCTCTCATTTCACCTTCCAGCTGACATACCGTCCTGGATCTAAGAATGGCAAGCCTGATGCACTCTCCCGTATGTTCCCCGACCCAATTGTGCAGCCTGAACCCGACACAATCCTGTCTGCCAAAAACTTCTTACTCCTTCAGACGGACCTTGTCACGCAGATTAAGGAAGCCATGAATAGTCATCCACCTCCCATGAATATGCATTTGCAATTAAAAGATGGTCTGTACTTCCACAAGGATTAGATCTTTGTGCCCGAAGAACTCCGGACTCTTGTTCTCCAGCGATGTCATGACCATCCACTAGCAGGTCATTTCGGGATTCACAAAACTTCTGATTTGGTTTCCCGTTCTTTCTGGTGGCCAAACACAGTGAAGGATTGCCAGGACTATGTGAGATCTTGCACAGTCTGCCTGAGAAATAAATCTGATAAAGCCAAGACTTGGGGCCTGTTGGAATCCTTGCCCGTACCGGAAAAACCCTGGAGCATGATCTCAATGGATTTTATCGTCGAACTGCCACCATCTGAAGGATTTACCACTATCTTTGTAGTGATTGATCTGAAATGAGCCTGTCTAAGATGGCTCATTTCATCCCCTTGAAAGGGACTCCATCGGCCACAGAAACTGCCTCCGTTTTCATCAAGGAAATCGTAATATTACATGGCGTTCCCCTGAATATTGTATCTGACCAGGGAGTGCAGTTTACATCTAAATTCTGGAAAGCTCTGTGTGAGGCATTAGAGATCAGGTTATGCTTCTCATCTGCTTACCATCCTCAAACAAATGGACAGACGGAGAGGACAAACCATACTCTGGATCAATACCTCCAATGCTTCTCCTTGTATTCACAAAACGACTGGGCTTCGCTCCTTCCATTAGCAGAATTCTCCTATAACAATTCCATCCATTCCGCTACCAAGCAATCTCCATTTTTCTCTAACTACAAATACCACCCCACCTTTCTTCCAGAAATACCAGTAGAGGCCGCTGTGCCGGCAGTACAAGAAAGGATGGAGTTCCTCAGGAGGAACGGCGAAATCCTACAAAAGACAATTTCCAAAGCTCAGGCGAGCAACAAGAAATTTTTTGATAGGAAAAGAAGGGGTAACCTGGAACTGAAACAAGGGGACAAAGTCTGGCTATCCACGGCCAACCTGTAACTATGTTGTCCATCAAGGAAGCTTGGTCCAAGGTTTCTGGGACCATTTTCTATCAAGAGAAAGGTGAACCCTGTAGCGTTTGAACTAGAATTACCTAAAAACTTGAAGATTCACCCAGTATTCCATTGCTCCTTGTTGAAACCACACATCCCAAGTGGGTTTCCCAACTGGAATACGGAGGCACCTGCGCCATCGCTGGTCGAAGGGAACAAAGAGTATGAGGTTGAGGCTATTCTGAACTGTAGGAAAAGGGGCGGACAGACCCAGTTCCTCATCAAATGGAAAGGTTACGGACCAGAGGATAACTCCTGGGAACTGTCCACTAATGTCCATGCCCCTCGGATAGTTCGAGCCTACCTCCGTCGTCATCCTGAGAAACAAGCCCTAGTGGGCATCCGGAGGCTGCCCATGGCGGGGGCAATGTCAGGGAAGATCGCCTCAGCACACAAATCTGCGCATGCGCAGGATCCCAACAAGGATTCCTGTGCGATTCCTTTGGTGCTGACCCAGCTTGTTCCTGACCCGACTCTGATTACTCTCCTGCTCCTGGTTCCTGACTTCGGCTCTGCTCCTGACCTTGGCTCTGCTGCACATCAGGCATTACCCAGAACCTGCTCTGTCTGCTACTAGAGTATTCTAATCAGAGGATACACTGCCTTTCCAGGCCATCATCTGCAAGAGCCGCAAGCAACAACACTGGAGCTCTTGTCCCCCTGGTCCCTAGACTCCCTCTGTTCCACCCTCAGCGGGGTCAGGGCTAGTGACACAAGTGAGGCTGACCTCGTCAATTCAGTCTCCTATCAGGTACGTGACAGGGACCCTGACAGTAAGAGGAGTAGGAAAGGAGGAAGTAGAGTTGTAAGTGACACTGAAGGTGCTGTGAGATAGGTAAGATTCGAACCAACAGAGAGTACAGTCACAGAGACCAAGTAAATAGAGTTTTTTGAGGAGGAGGAGGGGATAGTCAACTGTGTCAAAGGCAGCGGAGAGGTCCAAGAGTAAGAGTACAGAATAGTAACCATTGGTTTTAGTGGTTAGTAAGTCATTTGTGAGTTTTAGGAGAGCAGTTTCTGTGGAGTGTTGTGGGCAAAATCCAGACTGAAGGGGATCGAGAAGGTTATTCTGAATAAGGTGGCAGCTCAGCCAGTTGTAGACTAGACGTTCAAGGAGTTTGGAGGCAAAAGGGAGTAAAGAGATGGGTCTTAGGTTGCTAAGACTGGTGGGGACCGGCGAGGCCTTTTTAAGTATGGGAGTGACTAGTGCATATTTTAAAGAGTTGGGAAAGGTTCCAGTAGAAAGGGAGAGATTGAAGATATGAGTTAAAGAATGAAGGATAGAGCGAGAGGGTGACCGTAGTATTTGCGAGGGTCCAAGGGACAGGTGGTTAGGTGGGCTTTAGAAAAAAGTTTACCAACCTCCTCTGTAATAGCTGGGTTAAACAAGGGAAGTGTAGATTGTGCAGGTGGACAAGGAGTGTCCAAACATTATAGTGCAATTTACCAATTCTTAGATGTGATGGCTGCATTAGTTTTTCTTTTTTAAGCTTTCTTTCTTTCATTTTCACCTACTATCCAGCTGGTAAGTCTGTTGGGTTTTTGTTTTTTGTTTTTTTTTTTAACAATAAGCTGTCCTGCAGATGTAGCAGTTACAGGGTTAAGATAAACAATTTACTACAGGCAGTAGTGCTTACAATGATCAGCTTTTTTTATTTATTTATTTAATAAAACCTTTATCTCAAAAGGAAAAAACTATTTGCTGTAACTGCGTATAAAGTGTTAGCTGGGGTTCAGCTTCAATATTTTAAATGTATTTAAATCTGCTAGAGCATCTAACACTCTCCTCACCACAGATTAACAATGCTGGTGTCCAAAGGTGGCCCTGTGCTCCTTTATCCAAAGTGGAGCCACTCTAATATAGGCAGTATTTTACTGGCCAGATCACCAGGTGAAAAAAGGCTAACAAAAACCACGTCTAATGATTGGTGAGCTGAAATATATTACATTTTTGGTTTTGGGTTTAACCCCCTTCGCTACCAGGTGGGGGGGGGGTTATGGTGTGGGGCTGTCTTTAGGGGTTGGGCTTGGCCCCTTAGTTCCAGTGAAGGGAACTCTTAAGGTGTCAGCATACCAAGACATTTTGGACAATTTCATGCTCCCAACTTTGTGGGAACAGTTTGGGGATGGCTCCTTCCTGTTCCAACATGACTGCGCACCAGTGCACAAAGCAAGGTCCATAAAGATGAGCGAGTTTAGGGTGGAGGAACTTGACTGGACTGCACAGAGTTCTGACTTCAACCCGATAGAACACCTTTGGGATGAATTAGTGTGGAGAATGCGAGCCAGGCCTTCTCGTCCGACATCAGTGCCTGACCTCATAAATGCAATTCTGGAAGAAATGTCAAACTTTCCTATAGAAAAACTGCTAAACCTTGAGGAGTTGAAGCTGTTATAGCTGCAAAGGGTGGGCCAACTCAATATTGAACCCTACGGATTAAGACTGGGATGCCATTAAAGTTCATATGTGTGTAAAAGCAGGCGTACCAATACTTTTAGCAATATAGTGTATATAATAATGGACATTTATAATACGAACCTGACAGCGGGGGGTTTTTTGCACACAATCCGGTGGCTGCAACCACCAGGATTGTGTGTAAAACTAACAAGCAGACTCCTGCCTGTCAGGTGGTAGCATTCAGGTGGATGTGCTGCCACCCGATTGCTTCCTCACACACCCTGGTGGCGTCACCCCTCCCCCCCACGCAAGTGACTTAATCATGTATTCCGGACTTTGCTTGTCCATCTGTGGGCCTAGGAGTGATATTATGGGTGAAGGGGATGGAGAGAGCAGACACATGTCCACTCTCTTCTGCTCCTTGCTGTGACTCGAAAAGAGATGTGACTTCTTTTCCAGGTTACCCTGTATCGCAATGTGACCCTGCATGTCTCATTAATAAGAACCTGTCACCATAAAATCATCACATAGGGGACTTTTTATGTGATCAAAAAAAAAGAAATTTAAATAAAAAATTTTTTTTAAAATTGTAAAATAAAAAGTTATATCCAAGCACAAAACATCAAACCCCCCCCAAAAAAATCTGAAGGGTCGTCTACAGAAAATATAGGGTGCTGAAGCTTGTTGCCATTTTACGAGCGCAAACAAATGTAAGGTTTGACATGTTTGGTATCCATTTACTGGGCGCAACCTCTGCTTTTATATTTTATCAAAAATGTTGGTCATTTATTGCATTTGTTTGCCCTAAAATTCACTTTAGTGTATTTTTACAGATATTTTGCATTTCCTAGACCTTTGCAGTAATATCGTGTGCCATAAAAAATTTAAACTGCCACTAATGTATTCTCTAGGGTGTCTGCTTTCATAAAATGTAAAATGTTTGGGGGTTTTGTGCAATCTTCAGGTCTAAAATGATTTTTTAAACATCTGTGTAAAAAATGCAAAAACAGCGAAAAGGTTAATAAGGCTTTAAATTTCAGCTGTAAGCAACTTGGCTGGTTATTCCCACAGCCCAAACCACTTCCCGTTACAGGAAGTTAGTCAATCATTTCAGCTTTCAAAAAAATTAAAAATCGCCATGAAGATTTTGTATTAATCTCAGCAGATCACATTAGTACACAACAAGGATATCAGATGTACCACACAGCCCTGACCTTTGTGTCTTGTACATTTTCAGATTCCTGATGAGTCATTTGATACTCTACTTCCTCTAGGTAATTGTCTGAATAGAGAAAAACAAATACGTTCACATGTGAGACTTTATAGGTGCCAAAGATAATAATACAATTTATGTACACTGCTCAAAAAATTAAAGTAACACTGTTTAATCAGAGTATAGCATCAAGTCAGTAAAACTCCCGGGATATTGATCTGGTCAATTAAGTAGCAGAGGGGGTTGTTAATCAGTTTCAGCTGCTTTGGTGTTAATGACATTAACAACAGGTGTACTACACCGGCAACAATGAGACGACCCTGAAAACAGGAATGGTTTTACAGGTGGAGGCCACTGACATTTTTTCCCTACTCATCTTTCTGACTGTTTTTCACTAGTTTTGCATTTGGCTAGGGTCATTGTCACTACTGGTAGAATGAGGCGATACCTGGACCCTACAGAGGTTGCACAGGCAGTCCACCTCCTCCAGGATAACACATCAATACGTGTCATTGCCAGAAGGTTTGCTGTGTCTCCCAGGATGGTCACAAGAGCATGGAGAAGATTCCAGGAGACTCTATGAGAGCTGGACAGGGTTGTAGAAGGTCCTTAACCCATCAGCGGGACCGATATCTGCTTTTTTGTACAAGGAGGGACAGGATGAGCACTGCCAGAGCCCTACAAAATGACCTCCAGCAGCCCACTGGTGTGAATGTCTCTGACCAAACAATCAGAAACAGACTTAGTGACTTCATGACGGCCCGACGTCCTCTAGTAGGCCCTGTGCTCACTGTCCGGCAACATAGAGCTCGATTGGCAATTGCCATTGAACACCAGAATTGGAAGTTCCACCACTGGCGCCCTGTGCTTTTCACATATGAGAGCAAGTTCACCCTGAGCACATGTGACAGACGTGAAAGGGTCTGGAGAATCCGTGGAGAACGTTATGCTGCCTGTAACATCGTTCAGCATGACCATTTTGGTGGAGTGACAGTGATTGTCTGGGGAGGCATATCCATGGAGGGATGCACAGACCTCTACAGACTAGACAATGGCACCCTGACTGCCATTAGATATTGGAATGAAATCCTTGGACCCATTGTCAGACCCTACACTGGTGCAGTAGGTCCTGGGTTCCTCCTGGTGCATGACAATTCCCAGCCTGATGTGGCGAGAGTATGCAGGCAGTTCCTGGAGGATGAAGGAACTGACACCATTGAATGGCCCCCACGCTTGCCAGACCTAAATCCAATAGAACACCTCTGGAATATCATGTTTCGGTCCATCCGACGCCGCCAGGTTGCACCTCAGGAGCTCAGTGATGCTCTGGTCCAGATCTGGGAGGAAATACTCCTGGACATCATCCATTGTCTCATTAGGAGCATGCCCCTATGTTGTCAGGCATGCATACAAGTACGTGGAGGCCATACAAACTACTGAGTACCATTTTCAGTTGCTGCAATGACATTTCAACACAATGGACTAGCCTGCTGCATCATTTTTTCACTTTGATTTTCAGGGTGTCTTTGAATTCAGTCCTCTGTAGGTTGATCATTTTCATTTCCATCAAACAATGGGGCACCCTTACATTTCTAACACATTACCCAGTCCATATCAGTATAGATATCCAGCATGATATTTTTCCCCATTGAGATCTGATATGTTTTCAAAGCATTCCTTTAATTTTTTTGAGCAGTGTAGTTAAAGCGCAATTAAACTCTCTCAGTCAACATTAACTGTTTTTAATCCTTATGCTTCTAGCCTTAGTAAATAGGTAGGAAAGTATATAATATTTATTTATTTATTTATTTATTTTTACATTTGTTCAGTTGCCTCCTGGTTTCTGGCCTAGGGCAAAATGTCATACAACCCAGGAGTCTTCATAGTCATTTTTTGTCTTTCATCTGGAGGAGGGGCGGAAAGGCTTTCTCATGCTAAGCATGCCCTCCTGTCTGCATGCCTGAGCTAAGGTCACATGGATTCCAAGAAGTTAATGCTACATCATTCATCTGCCCTTACTCAAGATGGCAGCAGCTAGAAATGCTGGGGAATGTTTTTCAAAAAGATTTATCAACAAACTAAAGCATTGAAATATGGATGGAAGGGTGAGTTTGCTATGAATATTAAAAAAGAATTCAAAAGCATTTTCAGTTTATGGTGCTCAGATACCATTTAGTTCCACTTTAATAGCTTTTGTATTTTATTATACAATCTTATATTTAAAAATGAAAACCAAGCACTATTGAAGTCAAAGGGAAACCGCAGCACCAAGTCGATGAAAAATGCATAGAAAGATAGGAGAGAACCTCACTCCTTCAAATTAAGGACTTTATAGGTGCAAGGTCATTCAAGCGCTACACAATTGTCAAGATAAAACCGCTAAAGATTTTATTACAAATATAAGATTAAAATACAACATGACATTTCTTAAAAACAATACAGGACATGATGTTCAATAGATCTCACAGATAATAATTCCAACCATTAAATGTGTGATGAATCCTGACATGTTTCACCCATCTGGCTTCCTCAGGGGATATAGTTGTATCGCACTGTGAAGGAACTAAAAATATAATCAATACCCAATAAACAACACAGAATACAATGAGTATTACATCAATATATAGATAAATATCGTGCTGCGCTCCTCTATTATTATCATCAAAGACACATTGATTACATGTAAAAAATAAACTAAAATAAAATCTAATATAAATAAAGTGTGAAAAAAACAAAATGTGAAAAAAACAAATGCCCACTGTGCTTATACAATCCCTTTATACTATGAAAATAAATGTATCATTGTATATCCAGAGACTGATACATAAGAGTCCTCTTTTTTTTTGAGAAATCTGTGCTAATTAGATGAATACACTCCAGGTTCCAAAAACTTTTGCAGCATAAATACAGCTCTATCATGCGCTCACCTCCGTCTCCAGCCTCAACAGGCTAAATCACGCAGTTTATCCTATAAAAGGATGAATGTTACTTGGCTGCTTATCACCTTCAAACAATCTCTCCAAACCGCAGTTTTCCTGGTTAACCTGGTGTCACTCCTCTCCTCATTATCTTGTATGGATCTATGGGTGTGTGAATGTGAATAATAATACTATAACTGGTCATGAGTGGAGAATGGCTAAGATATGGTACAATGTATCCCGAGAGGTACATCTTAGCATAAGCAATAGGTGAAGGAGTCTGTGTAGAAGATGTAAAGGGACAGTCTTAAGTTTTAACTCTTCAGCCAGCTAGTGTTGGGGCCCAATTGTACCATTGGTGCTGTGATGAACTAGGAGCACAGAGAGAGAGCGCACGGAGACAGATCACACGGAACCCGATGTGCGGGCGTTTATTGGGGAGCTTTTCGGGGTGCAGACAATCGAACAGCTAGTCCACAGAACAACACAAGACACAGCAGTACAGTAGGGTTCTCAGGATGGCAATATGGGACAACAGGGGGGGGCGATAGCCCACAGGGTACAATAGGAGTCCACGGGCAAGGGTTTCAGGCAGAATCGGGCTAAGCCCAGCACAGGGCAGAGGTCAGGGCACAATGGGGTTAATCCAATACACAGGATGCAGAGCAGGGCAGAGAGGGTTGAGTCTACACAGGGCAGAGAGGGTTAAGTCCACACAGGGCAGAGATCTGGGCACAATGGGGTTAATCCAGTGCGCTGGATGTGGATCAGGGCAGAGAGCGTTAAGTCCACACAGGGCAGAAAGGGTTAAGTCCACACAGGGCAGGGATCCGGGCACAATGGGGTTAATCCAGTACACGGGTTGTGGATCAGGGCAGAGAGTGTTAAGTCCACACAGGGCAGAGATCCAGGCACAATGGGGTTAATCCAGTACACCAGCTAGCAGTGGAGAGCCTGGGGGCAGAGAGGGCTGGGAGGTTCGTAGCGGGCTTGAAGTCCATCAGTGAAAGAGGATGGGGGGGTTCCTGGAGTCTGGGCACAGCGCAGACCTTGCTCAGCAGCAGGAAGGGCGAGCAATGAAGAAAACTCCTGAGACCGGGGCCTTATATGCGGAGCCGGGCGTGTTCTCATTACCGTGGTAACCTGAGATTTGGCGTCGGGTTACCATGGTAATGGGACCCGGCCCCTCAACGCCAGCCCCGCACAGTGAGTGCGGCCTTTGTCTCTGGCAGGCACGAAGTGCAGGATTGCGCCGTGCCCGTGGGCACATGGAGGGGTGACAGGAGTGGAGTCTGCATGTGGCGAATCCATATGCAGGCACAGCGGGGAGGCAGGCTTGCTGACTCTCGGCCAGAGGGGCAGGATGCCGCCTTAGCAGGGGGCAGACTCCTAGCGGCAGCAGAGTGAGGGGACGCTGAAGGGGGGGTGTAAAGCAGGAAATGGGGGGGGGGCTGGCTCTGTAACAGGTGCATATGAGAAAAGTTCCAGTCAAGCCAGCAGGCAGCAATACGGCTACTACAGGTGAAACTCGAAAAATTAGAATATCGTGCAAAAGTTCATTTATTTCAGTAATGCAACTTAAAAGGTGAAACTAATAGATGAGATAGACTCATTACATGCAAAGCAAGGTAGTTCAAGCCGTGATTTGTCATAATTGTGATGATTATGGCTCACAGCTCATGAAAACCCCAAATCCACAATCTCAGTAAATTAGAATATTACATGCAATCAATAAAACAAGGATTGTACATAGAACAATATCGGACCTCTGAAAAGTATAAGCATGCATATGTACTCAGTACTTGGTTTGGGCCCCTTTTGCAGCAATTACTGCCTCAATGCGTCGTAGCATGGAAGTTATCAGCCTGTGGCACTGCTGAGGTGTTATGGAAGACCAGGATGCTTCAATAGCGGCCTTCAGCTCTTTTGCATTGTTCGGTCTCATGTCTCTCATCTTTCTCTTGGCAATGCCACATAGATTCTCTATGGGGTTCAGGTCAGGCGAGTTTTCTGGCCAATCAAGCACAGTAATCCCAGGGTCATTGAACCAGATTTTGGAACTTTTGGCAGTGTGGGCAGGTGCCAAGTCCTGCTGGAAAATGAAGTCAGCATCCCCATAAAGCTCGTCTGTGGAAGGAAGCATGAAGTGCTCCAAAATCTCCTGGTAGACGGCTGCGTTGACCCTGGACTTAATGAAGCACAGTGGACCAACACCAGCAGATGGCATGGCTCCCCAAATCAACACAGACTGTGGAAACTTCACACTGGACTTCAAGCATCTTGCAGTGTGTGCCTCTCCATTCTTCCTCCATACTCTGGGTCCTTGGTTTCCAAATGAGATGCAAAAGTTTCTCTCATCAGAAAAGAGGACTTTGGACCACTGGGTCTGTTTTTCTTTAGCTCAGGTAAGACGCTCCTGACGTTGTTTGTTGTTCAGGAGTGGCTTGACAAGAGGAATACGACATTTGAAGCCCATGTCCAGGATCCGTCTGTGTGTGGTGACTCTTGATGCACTGATTCCAGCCTCAGTCCACTCCTTGTGAAAGTCCCCAACACTTTAGCATGTCCTTTTCCTGACAATCCTCTCCAGGCTGCGGTCATCCCTGCTGATTGTGCACCTTTTTCTTCCACACTTTTCCCTTCCACATAACTTTCTATTAATGTGCTTTGATATAGCGCTTTGGGAACATCCAACTTCTTTTGCAATTACCTTTTGAGGCTTTCCCTCCTTATGGAGGGTGTCAGTGATGGTTTTCTGCACAACTGTCAGGTCAGCAGTCTTTCCCATGATTGTAATTCCTACTGAACCAGACTGACAGACAATTTAAAGGCTCAGGAACCCTTTGCAGGTGTTATGGCTTAATTAGCTGATTAGAGTGGGACACTTTGAGCCTAGAATATTGCACCTTTTCACAATATTCTAATTTACTGAGATTGTGGATTTGGGGTTTTCATGAGCTGTAAGCCATAATCATCACAATTATGACAAATAACGGCTTGAACTATCTTGCTTTGCATGTAATGAGTCATATATTAGTTTCACCTTTTAAGTTGCATTACTGAAATAAATGAACTTTTGCAAGATATTCTAATTTTTCGAGTTTCAACTGTATGTAGCTGCATGGCCAGTTCCTAAAGGGCTCAGTCTCTCTCTATAGCAGCAATATAGTAAATCCCCACAGCAGCATCTCACCAGTCCCAAAAGCAATATTACAGCTCATCATCTGATCACATACAGCGATTAGTCCTGCAACTAGTTGACCAATATGCAGCAATGATGGTGCACGCTGTGTAACAATATGCACTGTCTGGAGTCCCCAGCAAGAGGAAGCTGTGTCCTGTACAGTCTGAGAAAATGCAGCTCTTTCCCCCTCCTGTCAATCTCTTGCTGGGAAATGCAGTTCAAAAGCTCTTGATTACAGTAGAGTCTCTCTCACTACAGTCCCCACAGTGCAGTGCTGCCTGACTCAGTCTATTGACTTCTTCCTGCTCAACAGCTCCTTCCTCTTGCTGATGTTAACCAATTCAGCACTGCAGGGCAACAGCTACAGAGAGCAGTTTCTCTCACTCGCCACTCCTAAGCAAGCACCTGGCTACATAGAATTTGTGCTAGGAGGGTGGAAGGCAGGGGATTTGTGCTAGCAGCTGCCCTGCTGACCCATGTCCTCTGCCCTACTTACCCCTGCACACTGCCCTGCTGACATATGTCCTCTTTCCTGCTGACCCTTGCACATGGCCCTGCTGAACCTTGTACACTACCCTGCTGACTCATGTCCTTTGCCCTGCTGAACTCTGTGCTCTGCCCTGCTGACCCCTATACACTGCCCTGCTAACCCATGTTCTCTACGCTGCTGACCCCTGCAAATTGCCCTGCTAAACCCGTCATCTTTCCTGCTGACACTCACACACTGCCCTGCTGACCCCTGTACACTGTCCTACTGACTCCTGTTCTCTTTCCTCCTGACTCCTGCACTTTGCCCTGTTTCCTCCTGACTCCTGCACTCTGTCCTGCTGACCCCTATACAATGCCCTGCTAACCCATGTTCTCTACCCTGCTAACCCCTGCACACTGCCCTGGTGCCCCCTGTCCATTGCCCTGCTGACCCCTGTACGCCGCCTTACTTGCCCTTGTCCTCTGCCCTTCTGACCCCTATAATTGTCTTACCAACTCCTATGATCTGCCCTACTGACCCCTGTACACTGCCCTGCTAACCTCGCAACCTTTACCCCCTGCAATTTTCTACTGCACCCCCACATCTGACAGGCAAGATCTGCCCCTATTTCACATGCCCCTTACTTTAAAAAGCTAGCTTGGGAGGAGTTGTACAAATAGAAGGTTGCCTTTATGGGTGGGCATCAGTCTGAAGGAGTTGGTGACCCTAAGCAGACTAGTTTGTGTTTACATGTAGGTAACACCAACTGTACTCGTGATGAAAGGGGAGAGCGGAGAAAGTCTGGCTGGGGAGGAAAGCACAAGATGGTGCTGGATGTTCTCCAGCCAGGAAATCTAGCGGACTTTCTGCAGCTTCTAATGCACACTGTGAAAAGCTAGCAGTGTTCAGTGAAATTAGAAGAATCAATTTCAGTAGAGGAGAGGAGTCTGTATAAATGTACAACACTGAAGGGAATCTGATTTAAGCAGGGAGGCTAACCTCCATTCACTGATATACAGAGTCAGCTATTCGCTAGAATGGGAACTACCACAAATGGCATTGTGATCATTGTGATCCAGATTACTGCTCTTATTATCACTCACACTGAGAGTCTGCTGAACACCCCCATATACACCCTCTATATGTAGCATTATTCTATACAGAAGGGTCATTTCTACATTGAGGAGAACAGAAGTCTAACACAAAGTAAAGCAATAGGGCGTGTGTGTGGGGGACTATCCAGCTCTCTGGTAATGAAAGGGATGTATCTGGACCTACGTGACTATTTAGAGAGCGACTTCACTTTTGTTGAGAAAAAAAATAAATATTCCCCTCTGGGTGATCCATGTACAATCCTCCAAAAAAATTAAAGGAACACTTTGAAAACACATCAGATCTCAATGGGGAAAAATATCATACTGTATACAGTGGGGCAAAAAAGTATTTAGTCAGCCACCAATTGTGCAAGTTCTCCCACTTACAAAGATGAGAGAGGCCTGTAATTGGCATCATAGGTAGACCTCAACTATGAGAGACAAAATGAGAAAACAATCCCAGACAATCACATTGGCTGATTTGGAAAGAATTTATTTGCAAATTATGGTGGAAAATAAGTATTTGGTCACCTACAAACAAGCAAGATTTCTGTCTCTCACAGACCTGTACCTTCTTCTTTAAGAGGCTCCTCTGTCCTGCACTCATTACCTGTATCAATGGCACCTGTTTGAACTTGTTATCAGTATAAAAGACACCTGTCCACAACCTCAAACAGTCACACTCCAAACTCCACTATGGTGAAGACCAAAGAGCTGTCGAAGGACACCAGAAACAAAATTGTAGACTTGCACCAGGCTGGGAAGACTGAATCTGCAATAGGCAAACAGCTTGGTGTGAACAAATCAACTGTGGGAACAATAATTAGAAAATGGAAGACATACAAGACCACTGATAATCTCCCTCAATCTGGGGCTCCACGAAAGATCTCACCCCGTGGGGTCAAAATGATTGCAAGAACGGTCAGCAAAAATCCCAGGACCACACGAGGAGACCTAGTGAATGACCTGCAAAGAGCTGGGACCAACGTAACAAAGGCTACCATCAGTAACACACTATGCCGCCAGGGACTAAGATCCTGCGGTGCCAGACGTGTTCCCCTGCTTAAGCCAGTACATGTCCGGGCCCGTCTGAAGTTTGCTAGAGAGCATTTGGATGATCCAGAAGAGGATTGGGAGAATGTCATATGGTCAGATGAAACCAAAATAGAACTGTTTGGTAGAAACACAACTCGTCGTGTTTGGAGGAGAGAGAATGCCGAGTTGCATCCAAAGAACACCATACCTACTGTGAAGCATGGGGTTGGCAACATCATGCTTTGGGGCTGTTTCTCCACAAAGGGACCAGGACGACTGAGCCATGTACAGGACAGAATGAATGGGGCCATGTATCATGAGATTTTGAGTGCAAACCTCCTTCCATCAGCAAGGGCATTGAAGATGAAACGTGGCTGGGTCTTCCAACATGACAATGATCCCAAACATACCACTGGGCAGCGAAGGAGTGGCTCCGTAAGAAGCATTTCAAGGTCCTGGAGTGGCCTAGCCAGTCTCCAGATCTCAACCCCATAGAAAACCTTTGGAGGGAGTTGAAAGTCCATGTTGCCCAGCAACAGCCCCAAAACATCACTCCTCTAGAGGAGATCTGCATGGAGGAATGGGCCAACATACCAGCAACAGTGTGTGCCAACCTTGTGAAGACTTACAGGAAACGTTTGACCTCTGTCATTGCCAACAAAGGATATATAACAAAGTATTGACATGAACTTTTCATATTGACCAAATACTTATTTTCCACCATAATTTGCAAATAAATTCTTTCGAAATCAGCCAATGTGATTGTCTGGATTTTTCTTCTCATTTTGTCTCTCATAGTTGAGGTCTACCTATGATGCCAATTACAGGCCTCTCTCATCTTTGTAAGTGGGAGAACTTGCACAATTGGTAGCTGACTAAATACTTTTTTACCCCAATGTATCTATACTGATATGGACTGGGTAATGTGTTAGGAATGTAAGGGTGTCCCATCGTTTGATGGAAAAGAAAATTATCAACCTACAGAGGATGGAATTCAAAGACACCCCGAAAATCAAAGTGAAAAAATGATGCAGCAGGCTAGTCCATTTTGCTGAAATTTCATTGCAGCAACTCAAAATGGTACTCAGTAGTTTGTATGGCCTCCACATGCTTGTATACATGTCTGACAATGTAGGGGCATGCTCCTAATAAGACGACAGATGGTGTCCTGGGGTATTTCCTCCCAGATCTGGACCAGGGCATCACTGAGCTCCTGGACAGTCTGAGGTGCAACCTGGCGGCGTCAGATGGACTGAAACATGATATCCCAGAGGTGTTCTATTGGATTTAGGTCAGGGGAGCGTGGGGACCATTCAATGGTAACAATTCTTTCATCCTCCAGGAACTGCCTGCATACTCTTACAACATGAGGCCGGGCATTGTCATGTACAAGGAGGAACCCAGGACCCACTGCACCAGCGTAGGTTCTGACAATGGGTCCAAGGATTTCATCCCAATACCTGATGGCAGTCAGAGTGCCATTGTCTAGCCTGTAGAGGTCTGTGCGCCCCTCCAGCAGCATAACGTTCTCCACAGCTTCTCTAGACCCTTTCATGTCTGTCACATGTGCTCAGGGTGAACCTGCTCATTTGTGAAAAGCACAGGGTGCCAGTGGCGGACCTGCCAATTTTGGTGTTCAATGGCAAATGCCAATCGAGGTCTATGGTGCCGGGCAGTGAGCACAGGGCCCACTAGAGGACGTCGGGCCCTCAGGCCACCCTCATGAAGTCTGTTTCTGATTGTTTGGTCAGAGACACTCACACCAATAGCCTTCTAGAGGTCATTTTGTAGGGCTCTGGCAGTGCTCATCATGTTCCTCCTTGGACAAAGGAGCAGATACCGGTCCTGCTGATGGGTTAAGGACTTTCTATGGCCCTGTCCAGCTGTCCTAGAGTAACTGCCTGTCTCCTGGAATATCCTCCATGCTCTTGAGACCGTGCGGGGAGACACAGCAAACCTTCTGGCAATGGCACGTATTGATGTGCCATCCTGGACGAGGTGGACTGCCTGTGCAACCTCTGTAGGGTCCAGGTATCGCCTCATGTTACCAGTAGTGTCACTGACCCTAGCCAAATGCAAAACTAGTGAAAAATAGTCAGAAAAGAGTAGGGAAAAAATGCCTGTGGTCTCCACCTGCAGTCCTGATCTCCCATTCATTCTACTATGTCCCCAGCTGGGAAGATCCAGAGATGATCCTATGTGTGGATGGAGGATGATCTTCCCCACTCCTGTGAATGGGGCTATGGAGGTGGCAGATTTAAATATACAGAACACAGCAGCAGCTCTACATCCTGACTGCCTGAGCCTACAAGACAGCCTGGGGCCAGAATTGTGAGTAGCAGTCATACCAAACTCTCTCACTCCCCCCTCTCCATCACCCCCCCCCTCACCCTCCCTCTCCATCACCTCCCCTCACCCTCCCTCTCCATCACCTCCCCTTTCACCCTCCCCCCCTCTCCATCACCCCCCCCTCTTCATCACCCCCCTTTCACCCCCCCCTCTCCATCACCCCCCCTCTCCATCACCCCCCTTTCACCCTCTCCCCCCCTCTCCATCACCCCCCTTTCACCCACCCTCTCACCCCCCTTTCACCCTCCCTCTCACCCCCCTTTCTCATTTCAACCCCCCTCTCTCTCTCCCCCCTCCATCTCTCTCACCCCCCCCGTCTCTCTCCCCTCTCCATCTCTCTCACCCCCCTCTCTCTTGAGCACCCCCCTCTTTCTTACCTCAACCCCCCCTCTCTCTCTTACTCCATCTTTCACCCCCCCTCCTTCTCTCAACTCCTCTTTCCCCCTCCTCTCTCCCACCCCCCCCCCTTTCGCTAACCCCCCTCTTACAAAGCACACTGCCATATTTTTATCTACAAGCCACACCCACAATGAATGTTCCCCCACCCCTAATTTACATAACGCTACGCCTACGCTGGCTTTCTGGACATACAATAAAAAGTCCCTAAAATTTTTTTAGAAATGTGGCAACTATGGATTAGGCGGTAATCACAGAACCATCCAACCCTCTAGTAATTAAAAGGGCTTGTCTGGGTGGGACTTACCTGACTATCCAAGCCTCTAATGAAAAGAGGTGTGCCTGGGCGGGGCTTAAATGACTGCATACACCTAGTAATGAAAAGGGTGTGTCTGGGAGAGGCTCACATGACTATCCAAGTCTCTAGTAATAAAGAGGCATGCCTGGGCGGGGCTTCCATGACTGTGTACGCCTCTAGTAATGAAAAGAGGTGTGCCTGGGCGGGGCTTAAATGACTACAATCAGCTAGTAATAAAAAGAGTGTGGCTAGACTAGGCTCACATGACTATCCAAGTCTCTAGTAATAAAAAGTGTGTGGCTAGACGAGGCTCACATGACTATCCAAGTCTCTAGTAATAAAAAGTGTGTGGCTAGACGAGGCTCACATGACTATCCAAGTCTCTAGTAATAAAAAGTGTATGGCTAGACGAGGCTCACATGACTATCCAAGTCTCTAGTAATAAAAAGTGTGTGGCTAGACGAGGCTCACATGACTATCTAAGTCTCCCTAGTAATGAAGAGGGGTGCCTGGGAGGGGCTTAAATGACTGCATGCAGCTAGGAATGAAAAGGGCGTGTATAGGCGAGGCTCACATGACTATCCATGTCTCTTGTAATCAAATAAGCAAAAAGAGTCCATGCAATAATGTGAAAAAAACACTCAGTGATCTTCACTTCTAGTGCTCAAAAGGAATCCTCCAATGGCAGCAATGCCTGCTCACCTCCCCACCTTGACCCACACAGGGCCAAAAGGCTATAGCTCTCCTCAAAGGCAATCTTTTAATCCAGGCAGCTCAGCAAGGGATCACAGGACTTCCACTCCACCTCCACTCAAATGTCATATAGGACACAAACAGAACTTCCCATAGTGTAATATTGTTTAATTAGACACTTTGTACATCATATTGTTTCCACTCACATTTGTTTCCTATTACAAAATCGCTTTCCACCTCATTCCATGGGTGTATTCACATGCAGGAAGGGAAACCAATATGGCCGCTGCGTCCGGACATGCGTCCCCACGTGACCGGAAGTGACGTATCTCTAAACTGGGAATGGCGTACCGGCCTTTTGGCTAAGATCAAGTGTAGTATCAAGCTTGCCTTTAGGGGTGTCCCTGCTTCCAGCTCGGACGTTGAGAAACACTTGTATCTATCCCAGCCATTTGGTCTGTGTGGGGTACCCTCTACTCGGCCTGGTAGGATCGTCGATTCAATTCGGCTTCACCTGCTTGCTGCTATTGGGTTTGAGGCTTAGCCCCCACACAGAACGAGTTTGTTATCTTCCCCCCCTCCCCACTCCCCACCAGCGCCACAGAAACCCCAGAAGGACCCAGGTAAGAGGAACCCCCCAACCCCTCCCCCCACCACAGCCGCCCCTACCCCTCCGGTGTCGGAGGCCGCCCCCCCGCCCCTCCCTGCGGGCGCAACTCGTCACAACGAGAACAGTAGTGATCGGCGGTGATTTTAACTGTCCGATAGAGGAGGACGGGCGCAGCTCCAGCATGTACGCTAAACTCGATGCCACCTCGAAGCTGCTCCGGGAGGTGATTGCGGAGGCTTCCCTGCAGGACGCCGTGGGATCCGTGGGACGCGGCTCCGTGAACTACTCATGGAGCCGCCCCGATGGATCTGTGCGTTCCAGGATTGACTTTGTGCTCACCTCTAGGGCAGTCAGGCACCGTGGGTTCTCCATGGTCCCCTGCTTTTTCTCTGACCACAGGGCCATTCACTTTCGGGGTGACCTGGGAGAGGGCTTTGCCCCCGGCCCGGGCTCCTGGAAGCTGAATTGCACCCTGCTGGACAATGAGGAACTGCTGGAGGAGCTCAGGGAAACCTACGGTGCCTGGCAGGAGGAGAAGTCTTTTTTTCCCAAGGTAAGCGACTGGTGGGAGTTTGTGAAAGTCAAGCTGCGCAGCTTCTTTCAGGCCAGGGGACGCCAGCAAGTGTGTGCCAGGAGGAGGGAACTCAGGAGACTTCAGCGTCAGCTGCAGTCCCTGCAGGACCTTCATCACTGTGGCTGGGACGTTAGGCAAGACCTGGAGGACACCAAGAAGAGCTTGAAAAAGCACTTTGAGGAAGAATCCAGGCACATTGTCTTCCGTGCCAAGGTGGAGCATCTAGAGAAAGGTGAGAAGTGTAACTCTTTCTTTTTCAGGAAACTCCACTCAGGACACACACCCCTGTCGGAGCTGCGCGACAAGACTGGAACACTCCAGAAGGGGAAAGAGGCCGTGATGGAAGTGGTCAGCGACTACTACACCAACCTCTACTCCCCCAAAGAAACGAACGCGTCAACAGCCGACAGATTCTTGTCAGGTATCACTAACACCATTGATCCTGCAGGTTTGTCGGCCACCAACGCCCCCTTGACGTTGGAGAAGCTGCACTCTGCCGCTAAATCCTTTAGGCGGGGCATGACCCTGGGCTGCGACGGTCTCCCAGCAGAGCTCTATGTAGCGCTGTGGGACCTGCTCGAGCTGTACGAGGAGATGGTGGTGGAGGGCAGGATGCCTCCTTCGTTGAGGGAGGGGATGATCACGATCTTGTACAAGCGTAAGGGGGAGAGATGTGACTTGAAAAACTGGCGTCCCATCTCTCTCCTGAACGTGGACTACAAGATCCTCGCCAAAGTCCTGGCTAACAGGCTGAAGGCCGTCATCGGACAGATCATCCACCCGGATCAGACTTGCGGCAGGATTGCGGACAGCCTAGCGCTCGTCCGGGACACGGTCCAATACATCAAGGACCGCCGTGTGCTGGTCAGTCTTGATCAGGAAAAGGCCTTTGACCGTGTCTCCCATGGGTTTATGTGCAGAGCCCTGTGCAGGTTTGGTCTTGGGGAAATGTTTTGTTCATATGTTGACATCATGTATAATGACATTTGCAGTACGGTGCAGGTGAACGGCTGGAAAACTGACCCCTTCCCGGTCCTCTCCGGGGTCAGACAAGGCTGCCCTCTTTCACCTCTGCTTTTTGTTTGCTGTATAGAGCTCTTCGCCGAATGCATCAGACGGAATCCAGAGATCGGGGGAATCACCGCGCCGGGACCAGACAGAAGGGAAGTGAAGTGCTCGCTCTACATGGACAATGTGACGGTGTTCTGTGCCAACCAGCGCTCCATCGACCTGCTCGTCCAGACCTGCGAGGACTTTGGCCAAGCTTCGGGGGCAAAAGTCAACTGCGGGAAGTCGGAAGTCATGCTCTTCAGAAAGTGGTTCCTGCCTTCTTCTGCATCCATGCCCTTTGGCATCAAGACGGACTTCATGAAAATCCTGGGAGTTTGGTTTGGTGCCGAGGGTGCAGCCCTGAAGTCTTGGGAGGAGAGACTGTCAAAGATGCGACAAAAATTTGGACTTTGGAGCCTCAGAGACCTCACCATCGAAGGGAAGCCACTGGTACTCCACAGCGAGATTCTCCCTGTGTTGCAGTACCTCGCCCAGGCCTGGCCCCCACGGGTCAACACCTGTAAGGCCATCACCAGGGCGGTGTTTCACTTTATCTGGGGCTCCAAGATGGACAGAGTGAAGCGGGCAGTCATGTTCAAGGAACCCCTCAAGGGCGGTAAGGGCGTGCCCATCATCGCCACCCAACTGAGGGTGTACTTTGCCTGCAACTGCATCCGCAGAACTTTGCCCAAAAGGATTATGGACTCTGGCGGGAACGCAATGTCACGCTTCTTCCTGTTGCCTCTCTGGAGGTCCCTCGGATGGGACAATTGGGACAGTTCCATCCCCTACAACTGGGACACCCCTTGGTACTACCTGGATACTTTCAAGTTTATCAAGGAGCAGGGGCTACAGGGAGTCAAGCCTGACTTCTGGAAGCCAAAGATCATTTACAAGCTCATCAGAGCAAGTGACATTTTGGAGTCGGTTCCAGGCCTGCCTTCAGACACCTGCAAGGTGGTCTGGAGGAATGTTTCTTCAAAAATCCTCACCAACAGGCACAAGGACCTGGCATGGATGGCAATCCAAGGGGGGTTGCCTCTCAGGACATTTATGCATGCCAGGAACCTGAGCAGATACAGACACTGCCCCTTCTGCATCATCCAGGAGGAAACGGCTCATCACGTTTTCTGGGAGTGCTCTTTTGCTCAGGACCTGTTGAGGGCCCTGGAACCTGAACTCAAGGACTTTGTGCCACAGACAGCCATCACACACTTTGGGGTGTTGAATGGACTTTTCTGTGGAACTTTTTCTCTGGAGGACATTGACAGCGCCTGGCGGGTGCTGTGTTGCTTTAAGGACGCTTTATGGTGCGCCAGGAAGTGCCTCATCCACCAGTGGGAGAGGATGTCCATTAAGGACTGCTGCAGACTGATCCTCAGTCTGCTCAGAGACTATACCTTGATGGACTTTAAGGAGGAAGAGGACGTCTGAAGATCTCCCCTTCCCCCTACTCCCCCTTGCGTGTCTTTGTCCCTTCAATAAAGCTTCGGGCCTGTGTCCCCTTCTTTTTCCCCTTCCCCCCCCACACACCCGATGCTTATTGTAAAGTGTAACATCCGTTTTTTTTGCATGACTCTGTAATGTTAGGAAATGTTCTTTGTTTTAGGATGCTATGGTCTCGGGGTAAGCGGCGTCATGCATGACGTGTTGGTCTGGGGATTCATCCGCCACGCACATCACGTCAGGCATCATACCGCTGAGTGAATGTATTTATTTATTGAATGTATTTATCGTATGCTTGGAACTATATTGCAATGTGGTGGGCTGCGTCGCAGTATAGGGTGAGAAGTACCCCGATAACGTTTTGCAATGTGGTGGGCTGCGTCGCAGTATAGGGTGAGAAGTACCCCGATAACGTTTTGCAATGTGGTGGGCTGCGTCGCAGTATAGGGTGAGAAGTACCCCGATAACGTTTTGCAATGTGGTGGGCTGCGTCGCAGTATAGGGTGAGAAGTACCCCGATAACGTTTTGCAATGTGGTGGGCTGCGTCACAGTATAGGGTGAGAAGTACCCCGATAACGAGTATCATGGTTTTTTTTTATACTTATGTAATAAAGTATCTTTTTCAATCCATGTCTCTTGTAATGAAAAGGGCGTGCCTGGACGGGCTTATATGACTGCAAGCCTCTAGTAATAAAAAAGAGGCGTGGCTTATATGACCTATCCAAGCCTCTAATAATGGAAAAGAGGCGTGTCTAGGCGGGGCTTTCAGGAACATCCAACCCCGTAATTAGGAAGGGCGTGTCCGGTCGGCGATCACATGACCGCGGTGTCCCGTGATCCGGCAGTCGGTGTAGTATAGTATAGTGATGGCGGTAGGGATGCAGCTCCTTCCTGTATTGTGCCTGGTCCTGGCCGCTAGCAGCCATGCACACCGGACGAAGACGGAGGTGCCTCCACTAGCTGACCCGGAGCCCTCCCCATACGGCTCCCTGTGGCCGCTTCCTCAGGAGGTGCAGGTCTCCTCCACCGTCTTGCTCATCCCCCCGGCTGAGTTCGCCATAGTGCACGGAGAGGGGTCCACCGCGGGGCCTAAGTGTCTGGTGCTGCAGGATGCCTTCCGGAGGTGAGCCGTGTACCGTGTGTGTGTGTCCGCGGTCCAGCGCCGGGGAGGGGGGGGGGAGCTTCACCTGGGACCTTTCTAGCAGCCCAGAAAGCGATGACAGCACAAGCCAGAAGAGGGAAAGAAGTTCGGTGTACATACACTGCGCTTTTATGATGGGCGAACATAAAAAATACAGCTAAACGCTAATTGAAAAGTGCTAAACACTGAAACTCACATGTTAAACGTGAATTTACACCGCTAATGTTAGCAGCTTTATTAGAGTGTCCAGTGTGCATGGAGCCTTAGATTGCATCGAAGAATGGCTTAACCCAGCGGTGGGCAACTGTGGCCCTCCAGCTGTTGTAAAACTACAAGTCCCATGAGGCATTGCAAAACTGACAGTTACAAGCATGACTCCCAAAGGCAGAGGCATGATGGAACTTGTAGTTCACCAACAGCTGGAGTGCCACAGTTGCCCACCCCTGGCTTAACCCCTTTATGACTCTGTAACACATATATATGGCATCCAGGAGGTGGGCTTTAAACCTGGGCTAAAAAATGGAAGTATCCTCCTGCGGTTAAGATGAATTAAATCCCTATGCTAACAGCTGCTGTCACTCTGCCTTAACCATTAAGTCATAGAATAATGTTTGTTTAAACCTGGGTGCCACATATGTGTTCTTGTGTTTGTGCTGGGGGAATGCTGCCAGCACAGAGAACAGGCTTTCATCAAAGGGCCCCAGGGTCTCTCACTATTTAGAACTGGAAGCACAGGTTCCCAGTCACCTGATCACTCTGGCTATCATGATCAGTCACTGAGCAGTCCACACCTGTCTTCTTTCTCCTCTTGAATGGAGAGCATGATACATTGTATACATCCAGGATACATGACATAATACATTGCATCTTTCTCTCTTGTCCAGGTGAGAAATATGTGAACAAACACAAGTGTGTGTGTTTGTAAAAAAAACAAAACAAACTGCATTCTGTTTTACCCTGTTGCTAGGTTGATTCAAAAAATAGATTGTACTGGTAATGGCCGTCCTCTCCACACGCCCTGTAGTTCTATAACTGCTGATGGATGACAGTTTGCTTCTTCATCTAACAATGTGACCTGACCTCAAGCATAGTCACATTTCAGTACACAGTAGTTTCTGTGCATGTCACATGATCAGTCAGTGTTGTTGTAGATCTCCAGATTCCGAGCTAAGAACTGATTTTTTCCTGTTGTACAGACAGACCCGCCCAGCCAGTAACTGTCAACAAACTATGTGGGAGTTTCCGTCGGTGTGATCAGTTGACTTTGCTCTTCTGCTGAAGCATTATAAACCACATCCAGGATGAGCTATGTATGTACTGTACATGTATGGCATACAAAGCATGGTTTCTGACTAGAGATGGTGAGAAAAGGTTTCTCATTGTCTTCTGTCACTTTGCTTGTTGCTTTTACATCCTCCAGTTGTGAAATCTCCCAGGTGTGTTCAGTAAATGAACTGGATTTACTTGCCTAACCTGGCACAGAAATGACACACCTTGGTCAGGGTACAGGTACGGTCAAATGTTAGAGCAGAACTAAAATGAAAAATTGTGAGCAGGTTGGGTTTTTTTGTTGTAGAAGAGACATTCTATGCAATAAGGCCTCATTCTTACTTGCGAAAGGAGTGGTTAGCAATTACACCCAGCGAGGGTTCCCAGAGATTATCTACAGGCAGCAGTCCAATTTAAAGTAATGGGAGGCTGACCGCTCTTGCAGCCAATCGTGGCTGCTTGCAAGTAATCACTTATGGAGCAATTGCCTGTCGGTGATCAGCCCTGGGCCCAAACATCTTTCCCACCTGTGGAGCCAGAACTGGCATGGGGGTGCTGCCAGGCAGAGTGGAGGGAGACCAGTGAACATCCTTTTACTACTCTCCCCTACCGTTTTAGAATCTGGAAGTGATGTATATTATGACACTTCTAGGTTCAGCTGTCACCTGTTTCCCCAAAGGGCATATTAGACAAAAGCGGTCTAAAAGTCTCCATAGAAGAAAGTCTTATTAAAGAATAACCATCAAACAGAATAGTATCCCATTGGGAATTTATGTCCCCTTGTGTGATAAAAACTAAAGTATATTGAAAAAGTGTAAAATATTTACATCCAAGCACTTAAAGTGGTTTTAACCACTAGCCTACTTATACCCCCTTCCTGTCCAGGCCAATTTCCAGCTTTCAGCGCTGTCACACTTTGAATTACAATTGCGCGGTCATGCAACACTGTACCCATATGAAATTTTTAGCATTTT
Source organism: Staurois parvus (assembly GCF_062004578.1). NCBI lineage: Eukaryota > Metazoa > Chordata > Amphibia > Anura > Ranidae > Staurois > Staurois parvus. Next base: position 4,067,914 of record NW_028318188.1, on the reverse strand, counting down.
TTTGTGACAGAGCTTTATTCTGGTGGTATTTAATCACCTCTGGGTTTTTATTTTTTCTTAAACCAAAAACCACTGAAAATTTTGAGAAAAAAAGTTTTTTCTTAGTTTTTGTTATAAAATTTAGTAAAGTGATTTTTCTTCTTCACTGATGTGTGCTAATGAGGCTGCACTGATAGGTGGCACTGATGAGGAGTAACTGGTAGGCGGCACTGATGGGCATTGACAGGCATCACTGATGGGCAATTAAAGGTGGCACTGATGGGTGACACTGAAAGGCAGCTCAGATGGGCACTGATAGGTGGCATGGATGAGCACTGAAAGCTGGCACTGACAGGTGGCACTGCTGGGGCTACACTGATCATCAGTGCCCTGATGATCAGTGCACATGTCCCCTCTGATGAATGCCGATTACCGGCTCTCCTCTATCAGCGTGACAGTTCATGAGGAGAGAAATGCCGATAACCAGCATTTCCCTGTTTACATGCGATCAGCTGTGATTGGACACAGTTGATTACATGACCGAACCAACCTCTTCGGCTCTTTCCGTGGATCGGTGATCCGCTGTGTCCGAGGGACATAACGCAGCGCCGATCACTGCGCGCTCCCAAGGCCGCATATGCGTGGTGAGAATGGGAGGACGTCCTATGATGTCCTCCCAGAACCAGAGAACCACCTTGCGCCTGTCATTGGACTATATGGTGGGTGGAAGGCGGTTAAAGGCTCAAGGTTTTTTTTTTTTTTTTTTTTTTTTTTTCCCTGTCATGCATTCTATGCATGCAAGACGCTGCTCTGTGTCTTATGGATGCATAGAGCAGTGGCTCAGGGACACTCTAGGGAGAGGAGCCTGGATCACTGATGTAGGTCCTGAAAAGTAGAGGATCGGGGCAACTGTGTGCAAATCTACTGCACAGAGCACATAAGTATGACATGTTCATTATTTTATATTTATAAAAAAAAAAAGCTTTAGTATCACTTTAACCACTTGCCTACTGGGCACTTTTACCCCCTTCCTGCCCAGGCCAATTTTCAGCTTTCAGTGCTGTCACACTTTGACAGTTGCGCAGTCGTGCAACACTGTACCCATATGAAATTTTTTATCTTTTTTTTTTTTTTTCCCCCCCACACAAATAGAGCTTTCTTTTGGTGGTATTTATTCACCACTGGGTTTTTTTTTTTTGTTTTTTTTTATAGGCTGCACTGATGAGGCAGCACTGGTGGGCATTGATGAGGTATCGATATGCAGCACATATGGGTGGCACTACAGGGCACTTTTGGGGCTTCACTGATAATCATTGCAGATGTCTTCTTTGACAGTTGCCGGTTATCGGCAGTACTTTCCTTACGGTGTGACAGCATGAGAAAGTACTGCTGATAACTGGCAAGTGTATTTACATGGTGATTACATGGTAAAAGGCCACTGTTTGTTTTGTTTCCATGTTATGTGATCAGCTGTGTCCAGTGGACACAGCAATCACAGACAGCGCTGGGGGGGGAATTCTGGGAGGATATAATATGTATTTCCAGAACTGGATGACCACGTTTTAGCCATCATTCGGCTATAGCGTGGTTAGAATGTCGTTAAAAATCTCCCCCCCCTAAGAAAAATTGTGAGCCCCACTCCCACATGAAACCAAACACGTGCTACATTTTGCCACATATGCTGAGGTGAGAGCAATAATTCTAAGTGTTATTCATGGTTCACGCTAAACTGATGACCTGTAGGGGCTTTTAAAGTGTTACTAAAACCAGTCTGTATATGCAGTAAACCATGTCTGTTATACTCACTGTGGAACTTAAGGGGTTAATCCTCTGCATTGTGTTTAGAAAAAAAAAAAAATCCCAAAACCATCATCTGATAGTACAGAGCTCTAGTAGGCACTCTGCACATGCTCAGTTTGATGTGCAATGTTTGAGAATTATTTTCTTGTTCTTGGGAGGGTGCGTTTCATCAGCACTGGACCAATCGGCACTGTCCTAACAGAGGGCCTGGGGTTATGCAATCTCATAGGACAAACGGGGGAGAATGAAAACTCCTACAAGCTTTAACCATGCTCAGCTGGACACTGCTAGAAATCACAAGACTGTTCTAGCTGCTGATGAGAAGGTATTTAGCAGTTTATATTTACTAAAATAATTGCATTTCCACTTTCTGTGTACTGTGTGAGACCAGATATGGTGAATGCAGGGTCCTGGGTTTAGTAACACTTTGGACATTTAGGATACTGAAGCTTGTCATTGTTTCATGGTGCATGCAATTTTAAGGCTTCACATTTGGGTATCTATTTAAGCGGTTCAACTACATTTTATGTATTTTTGCACTTTTATGTGTGACGTGTAAAAGTTGGCACTACCACCATTTTACTCTTTAGGGCAGTGGTTCTCAACCTGTGGGTCGCGACCCCTTTGGGGGTCGCCTAAGACCATCGGAAAACACATATTTCCGATGTGTAAAGAGCAGCTACTGTGTAGAAAGCAGCAGTATTGGAGGTAAAACGACACTTCATGAATTATAATTACTGGGTAAATAATTTTATGGTTGGGGGTCACCACAACATGAGGAACTGTATTAAAGGGTCGCGGCATTGGGAAGGTTGAGAACCACTGCTTTAGGGTATCTGCAGTCAGAAAATATGCTTTAAGGGTTTTATGTTATCTTCAGCCCTTTTAAAACATTTTTTTATTTATTTTTTTGGAGCGCAAAAAAAAAAAAATGCAAAAATGGCCCTGGATTTGAAAGGCTTAATGTAGTTGTAAATCCTCAACTCCCAAAACAGGTCACTAGCTGGTAACACATTTCTGTTCTACTTTAATGAGTAAAATTGGAAAATAACTTTTTAAATGCCTTTTTTGGAAGTTTATATAACCAGGTCATGTGACCATAATTCCCTGACAGATTATTATACTGGGTGGGTTTTGCGTTAAACAGAGTAGCTCTTGTGTCACTACTGGAAGTAATGTAGGATTTGGGTTTTCAAGACAAGATTGCCAGCTTTCAAAATAATTGTCACTCATCCTGATAGTTGTTTGCACATTCAGAGCTTTTTTTAATGAGGATGCTTGTTCCAGGCATATGTATGTCACCAGGGCAGGAAAAGAGGTGTGGGGGGCTGACAACACTGGCAGGAAGTAGCATTCAGCAGCTTGACTCTAACATTGTCAGCCCGAGAGCAGACATACACAGGGGCTATGCTAGGATATCAAGGTACCATGCAGTTTTGTATGCTCCATTTTAGATTTTCAAAAATAATTCAATAGGATCTACAGCCCCAATTCAAAAAAAGATGGGACAATGTGTAAAATCTATATAAAAACAGGATGCGAAGATTTGCAAATCTCAAAAAAAATTTACAATGGAAAAATAGAAAACTAAAAATTATGTAATTGATGGCCACAATCTAACAAAATGTTGGGAAAGCCATGTCCCATGGTGTAGCGTCCCCTCTTATTTTTCACTCTGTAAATGTCTGTGAACTAAGGAGACTAATTGTTGGAGTTATGGGAGAGGAATGTTGCTTAATTCTTGCCTGATATAGGATTCTAACTGCTCAGCAGTCCCGGGTTGTCTTTGTTGAATTTTTTTGTTTCAAGATGCCAAATATTTTCAGTTGGTGATAGGTCTGTACAGCAGGCAAGCCAGTTAAGCACCGGACTCTTAGGCGCCTTTTCATATGGGGTGGAATCTAGTGGTGCACCGAAATTTTTAAAATTCCGGTGCTGAAACGAAAACCAAAAGATCCGGATGCACTTGGCCGAAAACCAATCCGGTCACGTTTTTTTATTTATTTTTTAAGTGTAATTAATGTGGCTGGCGTTTTTTTTTTTTTTTTTTTTTTTTTTTTTTTTTTTTTTTTTTTGCATTAAAATCACTAGGGGGTGATTTTTGCTTTAACATTAATGGGATGTGATTTTTGCATTGAAGTCGCTAAGGGGAGTTTTTGCATTAAAGTCTATGGGATGCAGCATGCCATTATCGGCACTTTATTTATTTATTTTTCTCTATCAGGAAAATGACGATAACCCTATGTTCAGCAGCTGACATATCGGTGCATCCTTAGTGGCATCCGATTTGCTCATCAGGGGATCGGTCTGCTGATTTCGCCCCCCCCCCCCCCCCCCCTGCTGAGCAGAGCGGACGGATGACTGGTATGTGTCTGCTCAGTTTCTGCAGAGCAGAACATGGACAGAGCCTGATTTGCTTTGAGTGGCCAGATGTAAATAAACTAGCTGTCCATTTACACCCGACTGCTCTCGGCTACTTCCTTTTTTGTTTCTGACCGGATCTGATTGGTAGGTGGGTGTAAACAGACGTGTATTGCTGTGTGCTGGTGACTGCTGTGTGCTGGTGACTGCTGTGTGCTGGTGACTGCTGTGTGCTGGTGACTGCTGTGTGCTGGTGACTGCTGTGTGCAGCTGAAATTCTCAGTTCTATATCCTTTGGATGCTCCTACTGCAATGATCTTCTGGTTCTGCAGGGGTTAATATGAGTAGCTGCAGACTATGGCTGCCCTTTCCCACCCTGTGCTCCATTCATAGAAGCTATACTTTTTAGTTCCCACAATGAAAAGCGCTTTATGAATGGAAGTGGACTTTTCATCATCTGCCCATCCTCCATTCATAGAACACTTTGCATTGCAGGATCTTATAGTACGACTTCTATGAATGGATCACGGGGCAAAAAGGGCAGGCATAAGTCAACACTTGATGAATGACTGTCACAGCTGCAGCCACTCCTATTAACCCCCACAGCACCAGATCACGATATGGGAATATCCAGGAGCAGAAAACTGAGGACTTCAACTAAACTGAACTTCATTAATTGTAATACTGTCCTTGGTGCCAGGGGAAAAAAAAAATGTTTAAAGTCTTAGAATGCATACTTTAAAACTTGTATTTGTTTTCAGATACTACGATTACATGTTTGGTTTCCTGCGACTAGAAGATGTACCTGCAATCAAACCGCGTTCAGGACAATTAGTACAACTTCAGGTCATCCTCACCTCAAAGAACAATGAATGTCACAAGTATCCCAGCATCCATTCAGATGAGTCATGTGAGTATATTAGAATTTCAGTACTAAGTAAACCATGTGAATTGTCTAGTGGGTGTTTTTAGAATTAAAGAAAAAAAAAAAGCTAACTTTATACAGCTTGCTTTCTCTTTTTCAGCCATGGGAGCTGAATGAAAGAAATCAATAGATTCCTCTAGCCATGCTAAACAGTGTGGATGGAGGAACGTCCACTGCTGGCTATTGTATTCAGCAAGCACGGTGCCAAACTTGAATAGTGACTGTATTTGATAGCATACAGTCACTGCTCAGCCAATAAATTAACTCCCTGCTAAAGCAGGAAATACAGGATCAAAATTCCGCCAGTTCAGCACAGACCAGCCAAATTTTGATCTATGTATGGGCACTGAGGTTTTACAGAAGTGGATCTATTATTCCACTTCTGTATAACTGCCCTGTCATATTTTACCTGTTTGATCAGGGCTACAGGCTATAGCCATATGTATATTCTGATGGTGGAGAATTCTCCCTGCTGTCGGCATACAATGGCTCAGCAGGGAGGATTCCTGCATCCACATTGTGTTTGGATGAGGAGATTTTGACACTTTTTTTTTTTTTTTTTTTTTTTTTTTAACCTGCTGGTTGAAAAACAAAACACTGATTCCTTTTATGGCCTGCCTTTTTAGTTGACTTTTGTTGTACCCAGTAGTACTGCCCCCATGGTTACCCATTGCTTGAATTTCTGCCTATTCAGCAGGAAAGGGATGAAATGCAAGCGGTCTATAGCCAGCTGAACGATTACCATACTAGAAGGGAGAATATTTAGAAATCAAATTTATTTACATCAATGTGTATGAAAATCATAGGGATGTGACCAGTTCTAATGTACTTTTTGCAGGCAGATGCCTTTACATTTAACCCCTTGACGCCGACGTCACACAAAAATATGCGGCCTCATGGAACTGGGGCCGCATATTTGCGTACGTGTCTGTGCTGGGAGCGCGTCGCACTGCGTGCTCCAAGCACAAAGATTGCGGTGTCACTGAGAGTCCCGTTCTAACGATCGGGACCCGGGACTCCCGATTACGGGTCACGTGATAGCCTCTGATTGGCTATCACAGTGATCAGTCGCTGTGCAGCCTGGCCCCCGTGTGTGGATTTTTTTTTTTTTTTTTTCTTATCTATGAATGGAGAAGAGAGATACATTGTGTCTCTCTAACTCCAGGCATAGAGAGAAAAAAAAAAAAGAGAAAAATACCTAGATCAAGGTTTGATCTAGTTCAGTGCCAGGGTTATTGTTTGGGTCAAAGGTCAGGATTTAAAAAAAAAAAAAAAAAAAAATTTGGTGTCTGTTTTTTTAGGTAAAAAAAAAAAGACAAAAACAAAATGCGCACTATTGTTTCTGGGCTGTACTGTGGGTACAAATAACACACATATATGGTATGGCTGCGATCGTCAAGAGCTGAAGAATTTATTTTGGGTTCTTCTTTGGTAGGTTATGGTAGTAACAAGAAACACGCAGCTAAATAAAAAAAAAATTTTTTTTTTTACTATTTTGGGCCAGTTTTCTTTTGATAATAAAACAAAAAAAATCAGGAGATATCCATTACAATTTACCACCAAATGGGAGCCCAATTTGTCCTGAAAAAAACTCAGTATAATTCACATGGATGTACAAAGTAGTTGTGATATATACGGTTTTACTAACACATGTCAACGTTGCAATATTCTGCCTAGGCATTTGAAGGAGTTAATGACACAAGTCAAATGGAAGGCAAAGTCTCCTGTGTTATAGGCATCCTTGGGTGCAGACTGTGTAAGCCCTGGCTTGAATTGGCTGGACCATAGAGATGTGAGGCTAGCTGATCAATATTCTGTTCATGGTCATCCGCTGTATGTGCCTATTAATCAATGGCAGCTCCAGACAAAAACTGTTTTGAAACTGGGTTTTAAGGGTTTCTAAACCTGAAGTTCCCCCTGCCTCCTATCCTTGTAATATAGATGAAGAGAAGGAGGCATGTTTGTATCTCTATCCTAGTGTGACAACAATGGTTTCCTCCATAGATGCAGTGGAATGAATGAGACTAGCCACCCTAGGACAGGAAGTGTTATTCACAATATCGCCTGGTGAAAATAAAGAAAATTGTAGCCACCACATTGAAGGTCATGTAAGCTGCAAAATATTCCATTTGAGGTTTAGATCCAAGGTTGGTTATCTAAACCAGTCTTGTGGGAAGACCAGTTAGCATTGGTGCCTAGGAGGGTTAGTCAGTTAGCCTGGCTAATGCCACCTTCTTAAAAATGTGGATGAAGTCTTACTCTAAATGTAATTGAGATTTGATGATTGATGTAGAAAATGTCATACTGCCTCCTAAACATCATTGTAGAAAACTATCTACTTTAATCAAATGATGTTGGTGTGCATTGCTGAATAATAAAACTAGAAAAGGTCTTTTGTTTCAGCAAGTACACAACTTCAGACATGTGAAGTTACTCAACTGTGCTAGTTTGAAATATTCAAATCAATCATCAATATTCACTTCAATCATATCTGATCAAGCATAACTTGGTTCAGGTCATCCGTTAGGCCTCTTGCAAACAAAGGTTCCGGTCAGGCCCATCTGTCAGTTTTTCTTTTGTTCTTTTACATTTCAGTAAAGTCTGAAGTCTATGGCAAGCTATAGTTTTCCATGTATGCTTCCACTCAGATTGGAAGAGGCTCGAGGAGACCTACACTTCTTCTCTTTTTTTTTTTTTTTTTTTTTTTTTTTTTTTTTTTCTTTCCCCCCCCCAAGGGCACAGTATTTTAGCTGCTATATTTTCAGTCTAATTTTTGGTAAAATCCACAGGTTCCTGTCTTATGTGGGCTGGGTAAAACTAAAGTGTTAGCAACGCAGTACCCCTATCTCGTCCACTCATAAACATTTAAAGGGGGCCCTGTTTTCATTTATTTAATTATGACCATTTATGATTTTTGTCAAATGTATTATTTTTTTCATTGTAGATAAGCTGTCCGTTAATGATGATGGAGCTGTCATTCAAGCATGTCAAGTCTGGGGTGCTCTGAGGGGTAAGCACTTTATTCATTTGAAATCTGCAGTTAAAATACAAACCACCTGTCTGTTTGGGAACAGTGATTTTAGTAGTCTGGATCAATCCCCATTCCTGCAGTTCTCAGTGCTGCAACTACATATTCCACCTGTATTGCACTGCAACTACACAGACGCAGCAGTGAATCATTTGAAGGCAAACGTTGGGGCTCCACTTAAGATACAAACCGACTCATGGATCCATGATTTTAGTAACCTGGATCAGTTCCCGTTCATGCAACTGCAGATTCCACCTGCATAGTCCAGTATTGTGCTGCAGCTGCACAGTTGCAGTGGTGAATCATTAAATGATAAAGTCGGGACTCAACTTGAGGGGGTCCACCATCTGCTTTTGTTCACAAGTGGAGCATGGTTGGAAGCTTCCCTGTTATACCACATAAAGCAGACTTGAGCAGATGAGAATCTTGAAGTTCCTTTTTAATTAGCTGACAATTTAAACACGAAGCTCGCTTATAAATAAATGCACATCTTTTTTTACAGAAAAAATAAAACGCATTACATTTTTTTTATTTTTTACAGGAGCATGCAGAGCATTACATTTGCAATCAGTTGATTAGGGGTGCAAAGTCAGGCTCCTGCAAACACACACATATTCCTGCCTGGACCTCTGTACGGACTGTCTGATAGCTGTAGAAAGTGGCAATGAGCTATGAGAGCGCTCACCAGCGGCCTTGCAGTTAGAGAATGACAATCTGTCGGCCTTGGTACAGACGTGGCAGACCAGGCTTTTAGTTAATTCATTGTAAGATTCATGAGAATGTGTCTGTGAGCGGGTGTGGAGGGAAAGACCCCGCCTGCTGTCGGGGGTGTAAGGGCTTGTTCACACTTGTGCAGAGATCTATGTTTTTCAGCACTAGAAAAACACAGGTCTTTGCAAGGGCAATAGAAAACAAGTGTTTTGATGAACAAAAATGAATGAAATGTAATGGGGAAAAAAAAACACACAACATAAATGTGCACTGCCACTCCAGTCCCTGGACTTCACAGTAGAACCCTGAATTTTACCTTAAGGGCCAGGATGTTTGGTCCCTAAAGGTGGGGGAGGACTGTGACATGAAGGATCTGAGTCATGTCACCAACATGACACTCGAACCTCTGCTGGAAGAAGGTTTTACTGACCGAACCCCGTGAATTCCAATTCAGAACCTCTGCTTTAAAAAATATGTTCTCCTTTTAGTAACATGTTACACACACATTTAGTAAAAAAGTAACATGTTGCAATGCACCATTCCCTACACCTCCCAATTCCTCCAACTCCTCCCCGCCACCTTAACCTTGGATGGTTTTAGTCCCAACAACCATGCTGAGCACCACCACATGTTGTACTGCATGATTATATGTACAGCTAAACATGGATTGCATAGTATACCAATGATAAGAGACAGAGGGGATGGCTTCATGATGCCTGAGCTACAGAGAGTGCTGTGACTTCCCTTTCCTTTAATTTTTTTAACTCTTGTCCTTCTAGTCTGTTGTTCGATATACTGTTATTCAGAGATGGCAAGGTCATGGATGAAAACACAGGGTCATCACAAATTGTCAGTGCTGTTATTTGCTGCTACTTCCTTTTTATTCTTCTACCCAAGACATTAACATGTGAATGCTTTTCAGTAAGATTGCTGTGGCAGCAACACCGTTATTATGGCAGCTCTGGCCAAGATTTTCCTTACAGACTTTGTATTGTCTGCCCTTTTTATATCTTGGTAGGTAAGCTGTCAGTTGATGGGTAACTTATTATTTCATTAACCAGTAACATGCCAGAACATGTTTTTTTATTACTCATCAGCTCTATCAAATGTGATCTTTCAGTTTTCAATGGAAGCCCATTGGTTGAATCTCCTTCCAGCTTCAACCACTTCTTTATGAATTTCATGGCCAGATTTCTTTGCACACATTTGTGTCACTAACTCCTACCAGAAAGACATAAGGGTTTTACACTTTTACATATTTGCTCAGTCTTCATTATGACGTTATTATTAAAGCAGTAAGACACCATAATTTGGCTTTGTGCTTTGCCTGGCAGGCTGGGCTGTCCTCATCAGTGATTGTTTTTAATGGTATGGAGAGGCAGCATGTAGTCGTATTTATTCCTGCCATTCTGATTTAAATGTGTTTGGTGGCATTGGTAGACAAGGAAATGAACCTGAATTTTGCATTTACTGGATCTCTGAAGCAAAATATGTATTTATTTTTTTTTCTTTTAAGGTCTTGAGACGTTCAGCCAGTTAGTTTATAAAGACAGCACTGGAGCAGTAAGTATTAATTATGTAGAACTCTTCCCAAAGGTTTATGGCTGCTGTATGTGTTTTCTGTGAGAATACAAAGGTTGCCATTGCTTATTTTTGTGTTTTTATAATCGCCTTTTTATGAATGGCAAACATGAGAAAAGGCTATTCCATGACCAGATTTCTGTAAGCTGGTCATTGCTGCTGTTAGTGCTTTTAGCAATATGCAGAGTGTAACTCTCAGCACATTTTGTTTGAGACCCATAATTGCTCAACTGTACTCCATTATGGAGAACCTAATTTCTTAAAGCAAAAGTCCAGGTTTTTTTTTGTTTGTTTGTTTTTTAATTTGCTATTAACTGCTGTAGTGAAGGGCTCACTTTTTATACTTCCAATCTTTTGTCTGTCCTGTAGCACTTCTTCACACGTGTTATCCCAAATCTTAATTTCCTAAATGGGCTCCTGCACACTGCCGTCTGAGTGACAGCCTCTTCCTATGGAACTTGGCTGTGATGTACATGCACCCCTGTAGTTCTTAGAACTATAGGGTGTAGTAATGACCTTAGCAGTACATGCTGAAATGTGTAGTTCCTGAGCAGTGTGCACTGGTGTCACTTTGAGACACTGGTGACATGCGCACTGCTCTGGGTAGATGTCTCAGCTCGTATTTCTACACAGTTGTATTGGAAGTGGCACTGTCATCATTATGCACAGCTAAAAATGCTGTGACGTTGGCAAAGGGCACAAAAAGGAAAATCAAAATTGGTGTACCTTGAACTGAGGGAGGCAAGAGCTCAGGTTTATACTGCCACTGACCCAATCTCCTTATGAACAGTAAACAGGTGGTGCAGGTCTTTTTACCTGCCAGATTGTTTGGAAAGCAGTCTGCAAATGGTCAGTCATGGAATGTATGGGCATTGGTTTGAGCTCCCCCTATCTTATGGCTGTAGTTTACAATAAATAAGGGTATTAAAAGAGCCAAAGATATATTTTTTTTTTTTTACCATATTTCTTTAGTGGGTCAAAGGAGTGCACTTTCTTTTGCTCTCCTGTGACCGAGTTAGCTAATAGTGGGCAATAGCCCACCATCAGCTGATGTTGCAGAGCCGCTCAAAGCTCAGGAAAGATCCTGACAATATTGCCAGGATCCACCCTGGCACCTAATTGGCAGCTGGCTTCTGCTACCTTTCCTGATCAGTGCTGACAGTCGCTTCTCTCTGCTTTGAACAGACTGAGAACTGAGCAATCAGCGGTCATGTGACCGCTCAGTTCTCTCTTTGAGCCGACTTGGGACTGATGCTGCAGCATGAAGGTGAGTATGTATGCTTTTTTTGTTTTTGTATTTTTTCCAAAGTCTACACCACTTTTTTTTTTTTTTTTTTTTTGTCAGCCTTAGACAGCCATAGACCTGTTTAGGAGTTATAAAAAAAATATATATATAAATTTAGATTTTCACTAAAACAATGCAGATATGAAAAGTAATTATAAACTGTGTTTCTCTATGGTACGAATACAAACATTTATAAAACATATTTTTCGTGTTTTTCTCCCTCCAGATCCTTATAAACAAAACTCAGATTAATGACTTTCCAAGGTTTGCCCACAGAGGAGTACTGCTGGACACATCCAGACATTTTCTGCCTCTAAAGGTTATCCTAAAAACTTTGGTGAGTGACATTGGAACTTGCTGGTAAAGAAATTATAGTACAGTCTGCATAATGTGGGCTGCTATTGCTGAACTCCTGAAAATGCTGATCCTCTGGTTTCAGTACCTGCTAATCTGACAGGTGTACTAATCTCTTTACTCCCTTTTTTTTTTTTTTAAACTTCCACCTTCAGTTTATACTTTAACACTTGCCTCTTGTTGCTATGGAGTATTAAAAGGGGCTAATGATGTGTATAAGTCTTAATAGATTTTGTGCTATTATATATAGAAGTTGGCTATGCTTATTTATTACAGTAGTTGTGTATATATATATTTTGTCCTTGCCTGGAGACTACAGTGCTTGCAACTGGTTTACAAAATCTGGAACACTTTCCATGTCTGCTACACCAATATGTATGGTATATGCTATGTCAGAGTTAATTATTACTACAGCTTTGTAACCAATGTGCAATCGGTCATTACTGAATCCTGAATACGTGTTTGAATATCCTTCCTGTGAAGGCTCTATTCACAAAGAGCTAATTGACATATTAAAGAGAATTTGTCTGCACAACCTAGAAGAACTTCTTTTTTTTTTTTTTTTTTTTTTTCTCTCCATTGAGGGACACGGAAATATTTAACTTCTGGGTTATACTGTTGCCTTCAAGGGAATTTTGGATGCTGGCAAACAAATACTAGGCCAGCACTGGGTAACTCCTCCCTTACCAGCATGTGGTTCCCCAGTATCTAATTTCACTGGGCACCTTTATTTCCACTGGTTCTGCTGTGGAGAAGGTTAATGTTGTGGGACAGAGTTCTGACCTCATTCACTGAATGAAGTGTCATCTGCACACACCATGCTCTTCTCTGGTATTCAGGTCAAGAAAGCAAGAGAGACACTGGAACTTTGCAAGGCAGATGTCTGAGCTGGCCGCTTTATCTTGCGGGGAAGCCTTTCTTGCATTGCATAAGGATTAAAGTAGTGTTGCAACTCAGGACTTCCATTTTGCGTAAAGTAGTTTTTGCCTTTCACCTCATCTAGGACAGTGTTCTTCTGTTCCTCTGTCCAGCTCTAGTTCACCAAAAGGCAGTTTCCTTTTTAAGTCTGGATGTTGTATGGGCAGTGGTCTCAAGGTTGCTGTACATTTGGATCCATGCACCTGCTCTTGCCCACTTATCAGACTTTGATATGCTGTTGTGTCTGCGCCTGCGCTGCGTGTACATCCACTTCTTTCACCTGCCTGCACACAGCTCTGAGGTGGATGTGCACACATCTGCCAGCAGCTCTGCACAGAGGACAGCACTAATCTGAATGAGCCCTTAATGGAAGGACAGTGGCGCAAACACACCTTCTGCGTGGGTAAGGTAACAGCTAGGATGTTGATGGCAAACACATTTTGCTGAGTCAGTTTTTTTTTTTTTTTTTTTTTTGAAAATTAATTCTATTTCTGTTTCAGGATGCTATGGCATTTAACAAAATGAACATCCTTCACTGGCATATAGTGGATGATCAATCTTTCCCTTATCAAAGCGAAACATTCCCTGAACTGAGTAACAGGGTGAGTGATTTATACGGGGTTTCTGGTAGAGAGTGATGCCAATTCTCCAGTTGTGTAATAACTCAATTTTTTTTCCTACTGGTAGTGCGTTTTTTTTTTTTTTTTTTCCCCCTGTGCTGTTCTGTCATGGACTGTCTGGTATGTACATGAAAGGTATACTTAAGGATACAGGAATGAGAGCCCTGTGTATCAACTTTTTAAAATATTTATTTTTTCGAAACTAGTACCACCTGTTTGAGTCTCTAGTAGGTAGACCTGATAAACAGAGCCAAACCTCGCTGTATTTGAAATTGGCTGTGTGTTTTTTATGTTGGGAAGAAATCTGTTTATATTTTGCAATAGTTCCATGAGGCTATAAAAGTACTTACACATAAGTTGGTTGTCTGCCTATCAGGATCAAAGTGTTTGCGTTGTGCAGATGTCATTTGTCTGTGCGTCAGCCCTGAACTGATATGATTGGACCAGGTGATCACAGGGAAGTACTAGATTGCCCAGATTCCATTATTATATACTAACAACATTTTATTTTTGTCCAGGAGTAGGCCTGGTGTAGGGTGTCTGTAGAGAACATAAATAGAAATCTGTTGTAATCCTGCATGATGATTTTTATAATTATTCAGGATTTATATAGCACCAACAGTTTACGCAGCCCCTTACAACATAAGGGCAGACAGTACAATTACAATACAAATTAATACAGGTGGGATCAGAGGGCTCTGGTTGTTAGAGCTTACAATCTTAGAGGGAGGGTCAGTTGATAAAAAAAAAAAACAAAACAAAAAACGTAGCAACTGTAGGGGATGGGCTGATGGAGAAAATACATGTACAGTTGCTGGGGGGGGGGGGGGGGGGTCAGGATAGGCCTCTCTGAAGAGTTTTTAGGGATCATCTAAAAGTGGTAGGAGATAGTCAAAAACATTGGGGAAGGGAGTTCCAGAGGATGGGAGCGGCTCTGGAAAAGTCCTGCAGGCAAACATGGGAGGAGGTGACAAGGGAGCTAGAGAGCAGGAGGTCTTGAGAGGAACAAAGAATGATTTAGTTGGTATTTTGAGACCAGGTTAGTAATGTAGCTTGGGACTGGGTTGTGGACAGCTTTATAAGTTGTAAGTATCTTGAATTAAATTCCATTGGGTGAGCAGAAACCAGTGGAGGGATTGGGAGAGAGGGGTAGCAGACACTGAACGGTTGGTAAGGTGGATGAGTCTGACCGCAGCATTCATGATGGACTGGAGGGGGGGTAGCCTATGTAAAGGTAAGCCAGTGAAAAAGGGAGTTGCAGTAGTCAAGGTGGGAGTGAGTTGGAAGCTTTCTGGTGTCATTGGTTATAGAAAGAGACGTACCTTTATTAGGATTGATCCAGGATTACACCTAGAACCTTGGCAAATGGGGGCGGAGTGACATTTGAGCCGTTTATTTTGAAGGCGACTAGGGAAGGGGCACATAGGGGAGGAAATAATGAGCTTGGTTTTGGATAGATTGATTTTCAGGAAATGGTGTGACCTCCAGCCTGATGTCTGTTAGATTAGTGATGTGTGTGGAAACTAATGGGGTGAGCTGAGGGGTAGAGATAGATTTGGGTGTCATCAGCATAAAAATGGTTGTGTAAGGCTATCAACTGACGAAAGGAGGAGGTGTAGACTGAGAATAGGAGGGGTCCAAGAACAGAACCTTGGGGAATCCCAACGGAGAAAGGAAGAGAAGCAGAAGTGGAATAGGTAGGATGAGAACCAGTGAAGAGTACAGTCACGAAGACCAAAGGAGTAGAGCGTTTTTGTTTTTGTTGAGGGAGAGATCCACTGTGTCAAAGGCAGCAGAGAAGTCGAGGAATAGGAGTACAGAATAGTGTCCATTGGTTTTAGCCGTTAGTAAATTGTTTGAGTTTAAGCAGAGCAGTTTCTGTGGAGTGTTGAGGGCAAAATCGGACTGAAAGGTATTAAGAAGGTTATTCTCCATGAGATGGTCGCTCAGTTGGTTGTAGATGGTATCCGGGGGCGGACTGACCATTCAAGCACTCGGGCACTGCCCCATGAAAATTCCCCTGGTACCTTTTTTTTTTTTTTTTTTTTTTTTTTTTTTTTTTAAGGCTTTTTTTGAGTGTGGGCAAGGACACAATGGGCTCAATGATCCTCTATTGCCTAGGGGCCCCATGAGTTGACAGTCCGCCCCGATGGTATCCTTGTTCTGTTTTTATCTGCTCTTTATATGCTGCTAGATTATTCAGTAGAACAGCACTACAGTCTATAAACTGTTTCCTATATAATAGCATATCTGGGAAACTGCAGTCCCAGATTGGAGTTTGTGCTGAAAAGTGTTCAGGTAAACTAGCAGCAAATGAAGCCTGTGATGGGAAAAATACATATTCATAGGTGAATACTACGTCAGTATTTCTGTAAAATCCAGAGGTTATAGATAGCGGCAACTATTCCATTCTTGGCTTTTTCTGCTGACGTACAGCTTTAAACAGTTGTCTTCTGATCC
The DNA here is from genome assembly GCF_062004578.1 of Staurois parvus. Lineage (NCBI taxonomy): Eukaryota > Metazoa > Chordata > Amphibia > Anura > Ranidae > Staurois > Staurois parvus. The sequence continues at coordinate 4,051,892 of NW_028318188.1, read as the reverse complement.
TCCCTATTGGCTGGAGGTGCACCCATAACATGATTGACCAATAAGGAAGGCTTGAAAGGGGCATGTCATGGTGGTGTTTCTCAGAGAATATTGAGATTTACTTGAGCTGCCTATAATCTCTAGATTCAATGCCTGTTTTTGACATGGTTATGTGTTTTTGTTTGGGTTTTTTTTTGTTTTTGTTTTTTCTCTGTATGTATTACAAAATGTTGCATTACTTGTTTTCCAGTGTTTGCTAATAAATGTTCTGGTTTCAGGGAGCTTATCAGGCATTCACACACATTTATAGCTTCATTGACGTACGTATGGTGATTGAGTATGCTAGACTAAGAGGAATTCGGGTTATACCGGAGTTTGATACGCCAGGACACACTTACTCATGGGGTAAAGGTGAGTATGGTTTATGCAAACCAAGACAAGCATCTACGTACTATTAGTGTGTGTGTGTGTGTGTGTGTGTGTGTGTGTGTGTATATATATATATATATATATATATATATATATATATATATATATCTCTCTCAAAAAAATTAAAGGAACACTTTCTAATCAGAGTATAGCATCACGTTAACTGACCAGATCAATATCCCAGGAGTTTAATTAAGTAGCAGAGGGGGTTGTTAATAATTTCATTAACACCAAAAGCAGCTGAAACTGAACACGTGCACTAGATGGGCAACAATGAGACAACCCTCCAAAACAGGAATGGTTTTACAAGTGGAGGCCACTGACATTTTTTTTCCCCCTACTCATCTTTCTGACTGTTTTTAACTAACTAGTTTTGCATTTGGCTAGGGTGAATGTCGCTACTGGTAGCATGAGGTGATACCTGGACCCTACAAGGTTGCGCAGACAGTCCAACTCCTCCAATATGGCACATCAATACATGCCACTGCCAGAAGGTTTGCTGTGTCTCCCAGCACAGTCTCAAGAGCATGGAGGAGATTGCAGGAGACAGGCAGTTACTCTAGGAGAGCTGTACAGGACCATTGCAAGCTTTACTGCGTATACAGATTGATTTTACTTAACTCTAATAGGGATCCTATGGAAGCATGCTATAATGTTTAACCACTTGACCTCCAGAGAATTTACCCACCTTAATGACCAGGCCTCTTTTTGCTACTCGGCGCTGCACTAATTCAACTGATAATTGCGCGGTCATGCAATGCTGCACCCAAACAAAATGTACCTCCTTTTTTCACACAAATAGATTTCTTTCGGTGGTATTTGATAATCTGTGCGCTTTTTATTTTTCACACTATAAACCAAGGCCAAAAATTTTGAAGAAACACAATATTTTTTTACTTTCAGCTATAAAAAATATATAGTAAACTCAAAGTTTGTTATAAATTTAGGCCAAAATGTATTCTGCTACATGTTTTTGGTAAAAAAAATCCCAATAAGTGTATATTGATTGATTTGCTTTGTGTGAAAGTTATAGCGTCTACAAACTATGGTATAGATACTGCAATTTACTCCATTTGTTTGCTATACAGCGCTGCGCTAGTTTAACGGACAATTGCGCGGTCATGCAATACAGTACATAAATTAAATTTACATTTTTTTTTCCCACAAATTGAGCTTTCTTTTGGTGGCATTTGATTGCCTGTGCGGTTTTTATTTTTTGCGCTATAAAAAAAGGCTGACCATTTTGAGGAAAAAAACATTTTGGACTTGTTTGCTATAAAACATGTCCAGTAAAAAAAAATTTTAAAATCAAATTTAGTCATAAATTTCTGCCAAAATGCATTCTGCGACGTGTCTTTGCTAAAAAAAAAAAAAAAAAATACGTGTAAATTTGTTTATGTGAAAGTTAGTGTTTACAAGTGGCGGGAAAGATACTGGGATTTTTTTTAGTGTGTGTTTTTTTTTTTTTTGTTTTTTTTAATACTAATAATGGCGGCGATCAGCGACTTATGGCGGGACTGCGGCGGACATTCTGACATTGGGGGGTACTGACTTGGGGTCACTGACATCCCCAGTGACACCAATACAGTGATCAGTGCAAAAAAAAACTGACACTGTACTAATGGCACTGGGGAGGAAGGGGTTAAGTTTTTTTCAGGGAAAGGGTTAACTGTGTGGAGATTTTTACTAGGGGGCGGGGGTGTGTACTGCACAGGACACCACTGATCGGGAGAGCGAAACGCTTCTGTCTCGATCAGCTTGTCCTGGAGCTGTCAGGGAACTGACAGAAAGCACAGCTACTGCAGCTGTGCTCTCTGTCAGCGATTGTCGCCGATCGCTGGGACATAGCTGGTAACAACCGGCTGTGACCCGGCGACTGACATCCGCGGCTGTGATCGGCGGGACAGGTAGGGTGGCGGCGAGCCTCGCACACGCCCCCTACCGGTTTACAAAACACAAACGTGGTTTTGCCCAGCCGTGCCGCCCTGCCACCGTATTTATACAGTGGCTGGGCAGCATGTGGTTAAAAAGTAAGATTTATATGCCAGTTTAGTCAGTTACCTCTTTGTAAAATAATGTTCCCTTATTTTTTATTTTTGTACCTTAGGCCAGAAAGATCTTTTGACTCCGTGTTACAAAGATGGAGAACCAAGTGGAACCTTTGGACCTGTGAACCCAATTGTCAATGGCACTTACACATTTATGTACACATTATTTAAAGAAATTGGCATGGTGTTTCCTGACAAATATATCCATTTAGGAGGGGACGAGGTGGACTTTTCTTGTTGGTGAGTTTAACTGTGTTGTGTGATGGATTTCATAAATAGCAGGCAAAATAAATGTAATAAATTCCACTAAACAGTAGACAGCAGTCAGTACGTGACCTTTCATTTTAAAGCAAAGCTGTGTGTGCGCTAAACTGTTAACGCAACACACGCGCACACACACCTACCTGTGTCTCCAACAGAAGCTGGTCTAACTGTCTTGTCGAAGGGAAATGGTGGAAAACCAGCATCTAAACAGTGTATTCTGGCTGGGAGGGGCACCACTTGTCAGAATACAAAGGCACTGTGGGGTAGATCACCACACCAACATAGCTTGTGTTGCTACAGCAATCTGTCAGGTTTTTAGTTCAGCCTGTGGAGTTGAATTGAAGAAAACTGTCAAGTGTGTACCAGGCTTTAGTAGCAATAAACATCACTACGCTGGTTGAGCCCCCTCCTGAGTTTCTGTGAGTTTGTTGTTTTTTTTTGTTTTTTTTGTCATCTCTTGTGGGTCACAGGAGTGCAGTTACTTGTGCTAAAGCCTACTGTTAGTTCATGTCACAGAGCTGCCTCCAGGCTCTGGAAAGACCATATAGTCAGGCTCCACCCAGCTACCTAAATAACAGCTGGCTCTAGCTTTCAGTGCTTGGCTGAGCGCTGAAGCCAGCTGCACCCTCCCCACAAGCCCACAGCTCCAGAGCACTCGAGGAGCAGAGAGCAGTGACTGACAGTCACTGCTCCCAGTAGACCAAGAACTTAGTGATAGGCTGTCATGCGAATGCTCAGTTCTTTGGCTTAAAGCTGGTGGGGACAGCTGCATCATTAGACGGCTGCTTCAGCATGGAGGGGAGTATGTAATTTATTTATTTCTTTTTTGACAAACTAAAACTTGTACTTTTAACATCTTTCTTGGCCTTGTATACAGTACACTCCTATAACATGCCTGCTTTCCCCTTTCAGCTGGCATGTGGCAGCCCAGTGTAGAGGCAGAATACTGCAATTTATAAAGGAGGATTTTATTTTCATGCAATATATGGATAAACTGAAAGATGTACTTGTTGCCGTGAGTTATTCTCTAGTACACCATAATGGGTCATGAGGATTGTACAATACGCATTGGCTAGACACAGGAACATAATCCGTAGAAAGTACTGAGCTGCAGTGTGGGTCACCTTATTTTTCAAACTCCGTATTGATGGGGGAATCTATTCCACAGCGCTATTGTGTTCTTCCTGCAGGGAGCACGGGCAACCTTCCCCACCAGCAGAATACAGTGATCACTGTTAGTGGCTATAGCCACCAGCCGTGACTGCATGAAAAAAGAAACAGGTTGGTTGTACTTAGGCTGGTTGTACTGAAGTCGATTGATTGACATAAGTACAACCAGCCTGTTTCTTTTTTCATGCAGTCACGGCTGGTGGCTATAGCCACCAGCCTGCCCATACATGGAAAGTATTTCGTTCCATCTTTGGCCAGCTTTGGATAGCTTGGTGTCAGACAGCAGTGCATAATGCATTATAAACTACAGGTGTTTAAAATGCATTATGTATTACAAACCACTAATTTTGTCTGCTTAATCCTATAGGAAGTCCAATCCTGCTATTGCAAAGTTCATGGCTGAGCATGGCTTTGGTACAGACTACTGCAAACTGGAATCGTATTATGTCCAACAGTAAGTGTTGTCTTTTATGTCAGCCAATATTGATAAAGAAGAATTCCATGTATGGATACTTTTACATGGTTACATTGGTCCAACTTGGTAGCTCGAAATCGCTGTACCAGACACTGCTACTACAGTGATCTCCACTAGATTCTAGGTTCCGTTTTTAAGCGGCTGCTCTTCCTGGATTGTAAACGCAGGTCGGCCACTTGCTATGGGCGCCATTCAGAGATCGCTTGGCAAGCATTCTCTGATTTTGATGAGGTGGAGATGTGGGATAGTAATGTGAGACTCTCCACCCCATCCAGTCAGAGAATGTTTTTTGTATTCGTTGAGAAGATGCAAAGCATTATCTGAATGGTACCCGTGCCCAGCAGCTGACCATTTCAGGGCAGCACGGAACCAAGAAACTAGTAGTGGAAATCACTTTAGGGGTCTCTGTAGATCACCACACCAACATAGCTTGTGTTGCTACAGCGATCTGTCAGTTCAGCCTGTGGAGTTTAATGGAAGAAAAACTGTCAAGTGTGTACCAGGCTTTAGTAGCAATAAACATCACTACACTGGTTGAGTCCCCTCTTGAACTTGAAGGAAGTATGGCCAAAAGTTTGTTTTGGTCATACTTCTCTTGTGGGTCACAGGAGTGCAATTACTTTTGCTAAAGCCTGCTGTTGGTTCATGTCACAGAGCTGCTCTGGAAGGATCCTGACTATATAGTCAGGCTCCACCCAGCTGTGGTGCAGTCCCATGATCCAGCAGCTCCAACTTCCTGGTCGGAGAGGGCAGCGACGAATGGGGGGGCGGTGGTGATTGGAAGATTAATGGGGACCAGCAGATGCCATGGCTATGGGAATTCAGAGCTGTTGTTAAATGCTGCCTTGCACAGGAGAGCCCCAGCTGTTGAATCACCTGATGGCACTGGAGTGGATTAAAATAAAATATTTATACACTTTTTTTTTTATACAGGCCATGCAGAACAGGTAAAAGGAGGGGAGGCAGAATTTTTAGGAATAATTGTCATTCGCCTTTACTAATCACTTTTAATGCAGACTTGTCAGTAACTTTAGAAATCTGCACACATATATACTTAAACAGTACTTTGTTTATCTTTTAACAGCAATAATCACTCCATAGACATGACTATTCTTGAACACACATTCTCTCAAGGTTTGTTTGAAAAACAAACTGGAAGCAGCCCTCTCTTCTCTAGTTATGACTCAGGACATTGTAACTTTCTGGCATTTCAGAAATTGGGCAGGGACCTGAGCTGTGGGGAAAACCATGTGTTCCCAGTTAAGATCATAAGCTTTATTGCAAACAGGAAATATGTAAGCATGGTTGGGTCTTGACCTACTCTTGGGAAGTCTAGGACCAAGATGCCATTTTAACATGGCCCTTAAAATAACTTTTGGTCTACAGTTTATGGTATGTTAGGGTGGTGATCTGTGGGAACAATGCTTAATATTGGTCAGGAGATGGAATGCCTGCCCCCCCCCCCTTACAGTTAGCTAATGAGTTAATTTGTGTTAGTGGTTACATATCTGAGAGGTGGAAACTGCTTGATGACAGTTGACTACAGGCCATTGTATACCAATCAGACATTTTCTTAGAAAACTGCAGCCCAGATGGAACAAGGCTGGATCCCCTTGAATTTTTTTTTTTTTTTATAAGGAAATAACTTGATCTAGGAAATTTTGTATGTGTAGAATTTTTATTTCGAAGTTCTAATCTGTCATTTCAGTAGTATTTGACTCACTGTTCCAGTGCATGTCCTCCATTTACTTCTCCTGTGTTTCTTCCCCAGAATTCTAGACATAATGTCCAAATTGGGGAAAGGTTACATGGTTTGGCAGGAAGTATTTGATAACCACGACCAGGTATGTTCTTTTAGGGCCAGTTCACACTACATGCGTTTTTTCAGTGTGCTTTTGTTTTTTCTGCATCCAAAAAGCACAGAAAGTACGTTCTATGGTTGTCAATGTCATAATTCACATCAGTGCTTGCAGTTCCAGTGTGTTCTGGATGCAGAAACAAAAGTATAACAGGCTGCAGTTTTTTTCCTGCACAGAACTGTACTGGAACGTGGTAAAACGTACATGTCCCTATTTAAATTAGGAGAAAAAATGCACTGGAACATGTCAAAAACATGCATGCAGAAACTCATCTGGACTGTTTCTATAGTGTGAACTGGCCCGCAGTCAGAATTATACAATACTCAATGCTATACTGTATTTTCCCACATTACACTTTTATTTGCTCTTGACATGCCTCACAACAGATCTTTCCTAATCTATTCAGTGCTCTATCTTTTTAAAGCTTTTTTTTTTTTTTTTTTTTTTTCTTTTCATGTTCTTCACTTGTATACACATGACTTTCCTGAACGCAACCATGGCTCAACTACATTTGGACTTCAAACTTTATTGCTTTCTCTGCCATACAACTATCCAATAGCTCACTTTGGTGAGCTGTAAGGCCACCTCATTGGTTAGTGGAATGATTAGGTGGGGTTACTAGAACTCCTGAATTGGTGAAATGCTGGGATCTTGTTGAGGCCTGGTTTTAAAGCCAGACTCCTGCTTTCCTTCACTTTAAAGCCGAACGCTGGGCAAAACAGTAGTTTTCCATTGCAGTCAGGCTATGCCCACACTGCACAAGTGAACTGTCAGTTTTTGTTAGGGCCAAGGGGAAAGCTTATATATGCCGATCCACCAAAAAACTGCATTCCCCCACAGTTCAGCAGTGGACTGTTTCTGGTTTGTGGAGCCTGCTCTGATCTTGACGACATCAGAAACTGCTCTTGTGCTGGGAGGATCTGAGGATTAGGTTAGTATATCTTTGCTCTCCTCTCAGCTAGAAAAGCCCAAACAGTTAACCCTTGCAGTGCAGGCACAGTCCCACTTCAAGGGAAATTTTTTTTTTTTTGCCCAGCGTTGGGCTTTAAATTGGCTACATACAGTATACAGCAATGTTTCAGCAGCAAGACTGGGACTTGCCATCCCACTCCCAGAACAAAATCCGAGTCGAGCTGAGCTTTGCTGAGCAATTCACATGAAGATTTGTACACTGCTAAAAAAAATTTTAAAGGAACACTTTGAAAACGCATCAGATCTCAATGAGGAAAAATATCATGCTGGATATCTATATTGATATAGACTGGGTAATGTGTTAGGAACGTAAGGATGCCCCATCGTTTGATGAAAATGATCACCCTTCAGAGGACTGAATTCAAAGGCACCGTGAAACTCAAAGTGAAAAAATTAAGCAGCGGGCTAGTCCATCTTGCTGAAATTTCATTGCAGCAACTCAAAATGGTTTTCAGTAGTTTGTATGGCCCCCACATGCTTGTATGCATGGCTTATGTCGGGGCATGCTCCTAATGAGGAGACGGATGGTGTCCTGGGGTATTTCCTCCAAGATCTGGACCAGGGCATCAGTGAGCTCTTGGACAGTCTGAGAGGTGCAACCTGACAGTGGCGGATGGACCAAAACATGATATCCCAGAGGTGTTCTATTGGATTTAGGTCAGGGGAGCATGGGGGCCATTCAATGGTATAAATTTCTTCATCCTCCAGGAACTGCCAGCATACTCTTGTCACATAAGGCCGGGCATTGTTGTTCACCAGGAGGAACCCAGGAGCCACTGCACTAGCGTAGGGTCTGACAGTGGGTCCAAGGATTTCATCCCGATACCTAATGGCAGTCGGTGCCATTATCTAGCCTGTAGAGGTCTGTGCGTCCCTCCATGGATATGCCTCCCCAGAGCCCACCACCAAAACGGTCATGCTGAATGATGTTACAGGCAGCATAATGTTCTCCATGGCTTCTCCAGACCCTTCCACGTCTGTCACATGTGCTCAGGGTGAACCTGCTCATTTGTGAAAAGCACAGGGCGCTAGTGGTGGACCTGCCAATTCTAGTGTTCAATGGCAAATGCCAGTCGAGCTCTATGGTGCTGGGAAGTGAGCACAGGGCCCACTAGAGGACGTCGGGCCCTCAGGCCACCCTCATGAAGTCTGTTTCTGATTGTTTGGTCAGAGACATTCACACCAGTGGCCTGCTGGAGGTCATTTTGTAGGGCTCTGGCAGTGCTCATCCTGTTCCTTCTTGCACAAAGGAGCAGATACCAGTTCTGATTGGTTAAGGACCTTCTACGGCCCTGTCCAGCTCTCCTAGAGTAACTGCTTGTCTCCTGCAATCTCCTCCATGCTCTTGAGACTGTGCAGGGAGACACAGCAAACCTGGCATTGGCACATATTGATGTGCCATCCTGGAGGCGTCGGACTGCCTGTGCAACCACTGTAGGGTCCAGGTATCGCTTCCTGCTACCAGTAGTGACTCTGACCCTAGTCAAATGCAAAACTTGTGAAAAGCAGTCCGAAAAGATGAGTAGAGAAAAAATGTCAGTGACCTCCACCTGTAAAACCATTCCTGTTTTGGGGGTTGTCTCATTATTGCCCATCTAATGCACATGTTAATCCGTTTCAGCTGCTTTTGGTGTTAATGAAATTAACAACCCCCTCTGCTACTTAACTGACCAGATCAATATCCCAGGAATTTAATTGACTTGATTCTATGCTCTGATTAAAAAGTGTTCCTTTTTAATTTTTTTTTTTTTTTTTGAGCAGTGTATTTTCTGAATGAGTACAAGGTGTCCTCTGACTTGACTTGGGTAGAGATTGTGGCATCATCTGTCTGCCTCTCCACCTCAACCAAGGGAAGCCTTGTATTTATCCAGAAAATACAAAGCTTCTCTGAATAGCTGAGCACTGCCCAGCTCAATTCAATTTTGTTCCAAGAGTGGGACTGGAAATCTGTATCTTGCTACCAGAACACAGCACTGTGTACTGTATGTAGCTGATCCTGCATACAGTGCATACAGCACTCACACTGAAAGCATCTGTTACTGAAGGTAGTAGTTTGAACCAGCTTTGTTCAAGTAAACTATTTTAAAGTGACAGAATGCTGGAGTTAGGCATTAAGTCCTATTTTTTTTGTTGTAAACTGCTTTTGTTAAGTTCATAATTGAAAACCTTACTACTCTCTCATACTAGCATTTGCATCTCTGCTTGGGATTTCCACCTTAATTTTTATAGTGTCTCATCTGTCAGTAGAGTGCAGTTATTCTTCAATGCTGCACCACAAAGTGGTTTTGTGGCCTGGGGGTTCAAGATCATGGTTCCAAATCCTAGAATGATAGTTCTGTATCAGAGGGGAACTCCTCTTATTTGACTTTAAGTGGATAATTGTTAGTCTATAACGAAAATTAAAGCCACTTGTGATCCTGTATTACTGTATTGTCACGTGATAACTAAGAGAATTCTCTTGCATGCTTCTGCACATCTATCCATACGGATGTGACATCTGTAATATTTTGGTTACTTCTCTATATTTCAGTGAAACGTTCCAGTTCTAAGTATTTTCCAGTTATCGTGCAATTTATGGTTTATACACGTACTGTGTTTTTATGACCTGTCACAAGTAGGATACCCATAGCCAGTTGATGATTTTGTGGCCTCTGATGTTTGGACATCGTCTTTAATACTGGGACAGTGGCAGACAGATTGCAGAGGCCCACTGAACAGAAGGATGTAGGACCCCCTCCAGCACCCATTACTGTTGTCCTTTAGGTCAGGATGATACATAAGTTATTGTCCATATCCTCACTCTCTTCTTTTTAGAGACCTGCATAGAATCTACAAGTTGCAGTCTTAGATACTGCAGCCTACCTTGTTCCAAGTCTGGTGAACTGTATGGTCAATCACTGAGCAAATCTTGCCAGCCCTTGTGTTTCTGACATTTAACATAAAATAAGAGGCACTCTGATGGGCACATTTAATGTTAAGGTGCACTCTGATGGGCACAACATGGAATGTTTCCATCAGAGTGCACCTTAACATTAAATGTGCCCATCAGCGTGCCCCTGTACACCCTATCCTGAGGGCAGACCGGAGCTGTGCCGAGATCTTGCTGAAGGATGCTTGTTTACAGGCAGGTAGCGGGACCCGAAGACAGTGAGCTGCAAAGGGCAGGGCGCACACATGTCATGTTGCCGTGACAACCTCCCTGCTTAGAGGCGGATCTGTCATTGCGGGCTGGCGGTCCAGAAGGGAGCACTGCTGGGGCCGTTCTTGGACCGCGGTCCACCATTTAGTGACTGCTGTTCTAGAGCTTTATATGGGATTTCAATATAGTAGATAGATCTGCACCAAGATACTGTTAGAAGTATATGTTCAAGTGGGGTTCATGGCAAGGTGGAAAGGGGTGGTGCTTGCCTGTACCCTTACACCTACTTTTGGAATCCAGTGCACACAAATGGCATCCAGACCTCTCAAAGGGTCACCTTCTTCAAATTCTTGTAAGTATACTTACTGATGCTCAGTAAGTGTGATAACCCAATGCAAACGGGAGTACTGGATGCTGTTTTTGTTTCATTGGTTATAATAAAGGGCCCATTTGTCAATGGGACCCAGAGTCAGCAGCACTTAATACAAAACCAATGTGCCTGCCATTGTCCCAGGACAATATGTCAACTGAAACAATATATGTTATGTCTATGGGTATCTTCATAACTCTTGTTTATAGAATAATGGACCCTTTTAAATTCCTACAGACAAATCATGGTGTCCTCTGTGGCTGTTGACAGACCATCTTTCATAGTTATATAATTATTTCTAAAAGTAACTAACTTATTGCCCTTTCCAATTCTGTTTCAGTCTGCAGTAAGCTATGATTTTCTAACACTGCTGAATTGCTTCTTACAGTTTTGCAAAATAAAGGAGTTCTGTATATATTTTATATACAGAATGCCTCCTATAAACTTTTCAGGCTTGCTGGGAGTAGTGTGCACAGAGCTTTTTTCTTTTTTTTTTTTTTTTTTTTTTTATTTGTAAGGCAATCCCCCATTTCTTCAGCAGGTATGATCCTTTCAGTATATATGTCAAGTTTTTAAGAGGATTGATTAAATTACACTTTAATGCTTATTTTATGAAAATTGAGATTAATGTAAAAAAAACCCCAAAAAACTTGCATTGTACAAGAAAGCGAACATTCTTGCATTAACATTAGCAATGTTTAATTAAATAGGTATACATTTTAATAAAGGTAGGAAGCCTTAATTTTGGTATTCTAATACTAAACTCTGTACAACAGGCCTGTATGACAGTAGCGATCTTCTCACTGGCAGCAACATATCAGGGACAAGATCCATATAGTGGGCCAAGGAACCACATTACTTTTTTTTTTTTTTTTTTTTTTTTTCTGCGGTGTCATTTCCAGCAGAGTGTCTGTCTCTTGATGGTGAGGGGGATTACAAGGCATTTTGGGCAACGTAGGAGGGGCATCATCGAAACAGTTGAGTGGTTCCTTTGCCCTCTCTTGCAATCCTGTTGCTGCCAGTGTGACATCGGCCTTAGTGAAGAATAACTGACATACTAATGTAGCCTTCCAATTATTTCTTAAACACTTATCTATTGAAATCTTTGCAGATTAATCCAGACACGATAGTGGAAGTGTGGAAAGGGCAAAACTATGCCGAAGAACTGTCCAAAGTGACAGCTGCGGGGTTTTCTGCCATCCTCTCAGCTCCCTGGTACCTAGATTACATTAGTTATGGCCAGGACTGGCAGAGATACTACAAAACTGAGCCACTAAAATTTAATGGTTGGTTGTGTGTTTTTTTTTTTTTAATGTTCACCAATTCTCTTGTTTTATTTTAAAGCCCAACTGAACGTTCAGTTTTAAACTAGCTAAATAAATTCCAGGTATAACAAACAAAAGGTGTTCAATGTCTTAGTTTGCTTTCTTCTCAAAGCAGCCTGAGCCGAAGTAGAAAAGCCTGTCCCTTGCCAGCACGCTTCAAAGTGGGATTCTTGCTTTTTCTAGAGAAGGAAGTCTGACACACCCCATACAGAGGCGGACCTATAGCTCTAGAATTGGCAAAGCTAATTGGAGAGCTCTTGCTCTGACTCAGCAGGGGGCGTTTTTGTAAATTCCGCAATAAGCCCACTGCTTCCCCACAGAGAGGAAGGGTCCTACTCTGAAGATGCTGGAAGGGACAGACTTTTAAGATTGGGCTGTGGTGGTGTGTGGCTTTTTTTTTTTTTTTGGTATACAAAGACAATGAAAGTAGGGTGACTGGGTTCCAGGGAAAAAGGAAAGGGGAAGGTATGGAGGGAAGGGGAGGAGGGTCAGTAACAAGAAGCTTTTTGTTGTGTAAAAGCACCCTAAAATACACATGTACCAATTATTGAACGACTGTATATCCAACAGCTATTTAACATACAGTTCATCTCATGTATATTGTGCTGTAAGTCTACCTGTATATATTGCTGCATTTCTAGATGGACTTGTTAAGGATTGCGGCTGATTTTATATATATATATATATATATATATATATATATATAATTTTTTTTTTTTTTTTTTTTTTTTTTTCTTCTGACTTTACTAACTAACTTTTAACCTGTATCTTTTGACTGCTACTACTATTTGCTTGGGCTGTAGAATACTATGATTAACAAATGAACATGAATGATCTGATGTAGATTAAAGTGGAGCACCACCCAGAACCTCAGTTTGTGTCCTCCACTGGCACATTTACCACTTTTGGGGGTGGAGCGGGTACCTGGTTTTGACAGGTACTTGCTCCCTTTTCCGGCTCAGTTTGCTGTGGTGAACTGAGCCGGAAGTTCATCATTCCCAGGGCAACTCATGCATGCCCAGTAAAACTGCTGTTTCCCTTACTTGCTATGCCAGGGCCGTGAACCCAGAGGCTAATGACAAACTAACCCGGGTGAGGACGGAGCTGGACCCATGGACAGATAAGTGTCCTTTATTAAAAGTCGGCAGCCAGTGCATTTGTAGCTGCTGACTTTTAATTTTTTGGGAGGAGCCTGGAGCTCCTTTTTAATCATTTAAACTCTGGAAGGATTTACCCTCTTCGTGACCAGGGCATTTTCTGCTGTTCGACTCTGGTACTTTAACTGGCAGTTGCGTGGTAATGCAACACTTTATCCAACTTTTTTTTTTCTACACAAATAAGAGCTTTCTTGATCACCATTGAGTTTTTAATTTTTTATTATATAATTGAAAAAAGACAAATTTAAAAAAAACTTTTTTACTTTCTGCTATAAAACATAATCCAATAAAAAATCAAATTTCTTTATAAATTTAGACTAAAGTGTATTCTGCTACATGTCTTTGGTAAAATTTAAAAAAAAAAAAAAAAGTTTTCTGTAAGTGTATATTGATTGGTGCGTGTGAAAGTTAGTTGGTGTCTAGAAACTTTTTTTTTTTTGTTTTGTTAAACCACTTCAGGCCTATGTACATAAACAGCTGGACGGGAGCAGTGCAGGGGCGAGTGGCTGTTTTATAAACGTCCTCCCCGCTTGTGCGCGCTCCCTGGGAAGACGCAGCACCTCGATACGGTGCTGGACACAGCAGAACACGGATCATTGGACAATCAGTGATCACATGATTGGGACCTCACACAGAGGTCCTGTGTCACATGAATAGTAAGCAAGATGTCACTTGTGACATTGCTTACTACGTGTGAATGATCACAGAGATCACATGGTACAAGGCTATCCACAACAGCTTTGTATCATGTGACAAGCTTTTTTTTTTTTTTTTTTTCTCTGAATAGATAGTTGAATACATTTTGGCCAAGATATATGAAGAGAGATTATTTGCAAAATTTTATAAGAAACACTTTTTTTTTCCAAAATTTTTTTGGGACTTTTCATTTTTATATAGCAAAAAAAATAAAAATCCCAGTGGTGAATACATACCACCAAAATAAAGTTTTATCTGTCAAAAAAAAATGCTAAATTTATATGGGTACAGTGTTGCTTGACCGCGCAATTGTCTTTCAAATTGCGATCGCGCTGAAAGCTGAAAATTGGCCTGGACAGGAAGGGGAGAAGTGTCTGGACTTGAAATGGTTAAATACTAGTAATCCGCAGCTTGTAGTGGAACTGTGATAGTGTGGTGGGCAATCTGACACGTCTCCAGTGACAATAATACAGTGATCAGTGATAATACTATACACTGTCACTCTACTGACAATGGCTGGGAAGGGGTCAACATCTACGGGCAATCAAAGGGTTAACTGCATCTAACCATGTGTAATGTGTGCTACTTTTACTAAGATGTGGTTGTTTTTTGTTCTTTGATTTGCATAGAGAAAAAAAACGGCCACATTTCTGCTCATTGTACAGAGCCCTGTGGTGTTAATAAACACAGGGCTCTGTATTGTGGTTTGCTAATCCGATCAGCAGGTCTCTGCCATAAATAATTGGCCAGGACCTGCTGACCAACGTCCTGTACCGAATTAGCACACAGATTGGGCACCTGTGCCCCTCTACCTGGAAATGCTGGATCATGTACGTGTGTGTGTGATCCAGCGCAGAGTGGCCACCCCGTTGCAGTAAAAGTACATGGGGCAGTCTGCAAGTGGTTAAAAGGTGGTTTCCATAACATTGTTAAGCAATTTAATGCTACAGCCGGGTTCTGGTAAAGGAGTTAAATTTAAATGGCATGGTTGGGTGTTGTTGAAAGTATGTATGCGACACTTTGACATTTCACCTGCATACCTTCATAAAGTTTCCAGCTAATCAGATGTACTCCAGTTCATCAAATATATGATGCTTTTTGCTTGGAAATAAATGAGCACTTGGGAGAACTAAAGAACCGAGAACTAAAATATTTCCACCTTCCTTACATGCTAAGCTTCTTACAATTGACTTAGTCTTTCCTGTGTTCTCTCCATACCTTCTGGTCCTCAGCAGCCACAAGTGGGGTAAAAATCAGAGTAGACTCCTGTTTAACTGTAGTGATAAACTTTGAGGACCATTAGAGGATATCTGTGTCCTCTGTTAAACTTTTGTTTTTTTGCAGGAAATTATATTGTACTGTAAAATCAATTGCTTTATTAAACTTCTATTTAAATTTCTCAGTTGAAACCAGATACAGTTGTTGAAGTCTGGAAGGAAAAGAATTACCAAGAGGAGATGGCAGCAGTTACGGCTGCTGGCTTTCAGGCCCTGCTTTCTGCTCCCTGGTACTTAAACCGCATTACCATTGGCCAGGACTGGATCCAGATCTATCATGTGGAGCCTACAGATTTCAAGGGTGTGTTCTGGTGCCTGTGCCTCACTGCACAGCTGCTTGTTATGTCAGCTGATCTGCATGTGGCTTTCCCTTAGTAGCCATTACAGCACCTTCATTTTAAAGTGGTGCTGTCAGGGCAAAGGAGAATTCTTTAGAAAGTTGCCTTGCAATAGAAGAGCCTTTGTGAACCGGGTCTTCTACCTTAGTTTCAGCGCTGCAGGCTCTGTCAGTCTCCTCACCATGCAACACTCCTGGCAGTGTAGGATTCATGGGTCCCAGTGTGTACACTGGGGTTCCATCCTACTAACCCAGATGTCACTGCTAATTCCTGTGCTGATTAAGAGGATGAAGGCTAAAACCACAGCACGTGGAAGGTGACATGAGCATCCTACACTCCCCATCAGTGTTGACTTGCTATAGGCAAATAGACTGTGCACTTGAAGCGAAGGTACACTCATTTTCCCCAGGGCTTAATGAAAAGCTTCATTTTGCAAAGAATGCCCAATCGGCTGCAAATTTTTTTTTGCTTGCACATGATTGGATTATGGAAATGTAGGAGAGCTTCACCTCCTTCAATCTGTTCTGGGAAAAACAGCACTTGCAAACTGCTTATTCTATTTGCCTTTAGTAAATCAACCCCCATCCTGTCAAATGCTAAAAGACTGACAGGCTGCAGTTCTGGAATTAAGAAAATGAGATACAGGGCACTGTAGAGGCAAGTATAATAGTCCCTGACATGATTACTTTAATTATGGGCATTGCCAGCAGCAACAGGGTCTGTGTGTGGCAGAATACATAATTTATCCAGTCCTAAAATCATATTGAGGCATGAAATTAAGACCTAATATAGGTATTTCCTGCATGAAACCTATCTGTCATTGTTCAGTGCTAGGGTTGGCTACCTCAGAAGTAGTGTTTTCCTCTGCTTCCTGTAGAAGTGGCTGTTGCGCAGCAGCTGTATTCAATCTTTATAGTATACTGTATTTTTGCACTTTGGGCAGTGCAGTTACCATATGGCTATTGCAGTAGCATCTAGTTTTCCTTGGACTGATCCACACCCAGGGGCGGACTGACTATTTGGAAACTCTGGCACTGCCTGAGGGCTCGGGTCAGTAGGGGGCCCCATGAGATGCCCCTGGTACACTTTTTTTTTTTTTTTTTTTTTTTTTTTCCCCATAGGCTTTTTTGAGTTTGAGCAAGGACACGGGCCCCATGATCCCCTATTGCCCAGGGGCCCCATGAGTTGTCAGTCTGCCCCTGTCCACACCTTCAGTGTTCCTAACAGCAATGTGTTCGCTTGGCATGTTGTCACCACAGCAATGTAAAGGGAGTTAAACTGCAAATCTAGTAATTTTAATATACCTGGAGTTTACCATACTATACACGAACAGGGTGGTTGTTTTGTTTTTTCCAGCCTGAATGGGGGGAAAAAAACTTTACAGTATAGATGGATGCATCTCCTGCTGTGCCTAGAGTAGTTTGACAGTCAGTGGAGTGGCTGCACCTGGTTGTTGACTGAAAAGCGTCGGCAACCAATTTTCCACCCAGATCCTTCCATTTTTCAATCAGGATATCGGGCAGGAGACAGCCGACAGGCCACCCCCTGAGTGAATTTCAGCCGGCTCTGAAGAATTAATAATTTTTCTGCTTTAGGTTTTTGTTTCTATTTATTTCCACCTAGTGATCTGGTCTTTAACCACTTCAAGTCCGGATACGTTTACCTTTTCCTGGCCAGGCCAATTTTCAGCTTTCAGTGCTATCGCACTATGACAATTGCGCATTCATGCAACACTGTACCCATATGAATTTTTTAGCACTTTTTGAGACCGATAAAACTTTATTTTGGTGGTCTTTATTCACCACTGGGATTTTTATTTTTTTGCTATATAAATGAAAAAAGCTGCAAATTTTGATAACTTGTTTTTCGTATAATATTTTGCAAATCTATTCCGCTACACTTCCTTTTTTTTTTTTTTTTTTTTTTTTTGTTAAACACCCCCCCCCCCCAAAAAAAAAATCGGTTTATAGAAAAATTATGATCTTTAAAATTTTTTTGTTAATTAAATTTTTTTATATTTATGGGTTTTTTCACATACAGTTGCCCTAGCAGCACAGTGTCACCATAGTGACACTGTACTACTTGTTGATTTTACAGCTTATATGGGTGTAAAAGCAATAATTTCTCCTTCTCTCTTGCTGCATTCCTGCAGCCGCTGCGAAATACTGAGAGCTGTAATTGGCCACAGCTTATCACATGGTACAAGGCTGTTGTGAATGGCCTTGTATTATGTGACCTCTGTGATCATTCAGAGTTCACAAATCATAAACCATGATGTCAGGAAGTGATATCTTGTTTACTACTGTTCATGTGATCACTGATATGGCCAATCAATCGGGACCTCACACAGTGGATCTGTACAAGGATCTGTGTTCCACTGTGTCTGGTGCAAACAGTGGGCACAGACCCCGGTGCAGCGCTCCAAGGAAACCGGCAGAGGCAATGGATGGGGGGGGGGGGATGTTCAGGGCAAAGCCCTTATTTTTTATTTTTTTATTTTTTTCATGCAGACTTACAAACTATGATTAAAAATTCTTAACCTCTTCCCGTCCAGCCCATGCTGATAAACAGCTGGATGGGCAGAGATCAAGGTAGAATTTTTAACCATTGTAAGTCTGCATCTAAGAAGGGATGCATGTATTCCTGTATAAAATTATAATACAAAAAAGTAATACAATCCTCTTGTGTTGCATTTGGGACACTGCACCCACTCCTGTGTGGCTCTCAAATTTTAACATGTGGTTGTGTCCATGCATCTGCTGCGTCCACCTCCATAGGCTGCCTACATACAGGTGGGGGCAGATGTAGACTCAGACGACTCCTGCATGCAGTAGGGGTGTCGGCACCAGTCAAACAAGACCTAAGGTTCACGTAAGAGGAAACCAAATTAAAAAAAAAAAAAATGAAAAATTAACATTTCTACTTTGTACCTGTTCTTCCAAAATGTGATTTGTTGGAAGCAGTGAAATGTTCTTCTACACATACTTGTGCTTTGTTTTTGCAGGGACTGAAGAGCAGAAGAAGCTTGTGATTGGTGGTGAAGCTTGTTTATGGGGTGAATTTGTTGATGCTACAAACCTCACACCACGACTGTGGTATGTTTGCAGTTACATTGTTTGGTGTTTAGAATTCATGAATCTCCAGATATTTTGCTATGTATAATGGGTTAGTTCACCTTTTTCACAAAGGTTAAAAAGGTGAACTGACTGACAACACCCTCCCAATCCCCACTACACATACCTTTTGTGATCCCCATTTTCCGCCAGCCTCTCCAGCGGCTATATCGGTTCTGAACTTTAAAATCTCACTACACAGCACCGGAGACTGTTACAGCATAATGCTCATTAGCCAGCACTGGCCACATGACCACACTGACCAAAATTCAAATGCTTTTGACAAAACAAAAATGTCGTGGTTTTTTTTTTTTTTTTTTTTTTTGTCCCCCCCCCCCCCCCAACAAAGATTTGAAATGTATGCACTCAATGAAAGCTTCAGAAATCTAAATCCTCTACACGCCCGGCTTGCTGTTATAAGACAGGATGTATAGGCGTTTCAGTTATGATCTGAAAGAAAGTCACTTCTCTGTGCTCACCCTTTAGAAGACGGATAGTGTTTTGAGACTCCAGTGTTATCTGTGCACTCTGTATTAAATGACTGCAGTATCTTAAGGTGCTAAATAATGTTAACATGGAATGTTCATTTTTTTTTTTTTTTTTTTATAGAAACTAAATTAAACCTCTCCTCTCACACAGGCCTAGAGCAAGTGCGGTTGCAGAAAGGCTTTGGAGCAGTGTAAAAGTGACCTCAGTGCAGGATGCTTATAACAGGCTGATTGTACACAGGTGTCGTATGGTCGGGTAAGTCCTCCAGGAAAATGTTAAGGGAGAAAGTGTGCCGCCTTTATTTTGTATTTCAGTATTTTTATTAATTTTAGAAACGGTTTAAGACAGGAGCAACAAAACATGCCCATGCAGGGGCTATCAATTGCACATAAAAAAAAATAAATAAAAAAAACTGTGCTCTAACACCAACAGAGCAAAAGGGTTATTGATGGCACATAAATTACAAAAATATTAGTATAACTCCAACTGTAACTCAAACTAAAGGCAGCTATCCACTGCTACACCAAAAACAAACCATAAAAGGAAAGAAGTACAAAAGAAAAGATAACAAAACCAAGAGCAGGGGTCCGAGAACGCCAATACCGAGCAACATCACAACCCCAGACTAGCCGGGGGGAGCAAGGGAAAGGCCTATTGCAACCACGGCTCCCATATTTTCAAGAATTTCCATTGGGAGTCATTACAGATACTCAACATCTGTTCATTAAGCATCATAGTGGTCATACGGTCCCACACCCCCTGAAGAGGGACAAACGGGCTTTTCTCCCTGCGTCTTTCAGGACAGCCCCTTGAGACATTGAGCTCCTCCCTCCGGGTCAGGAAACACGCCATCCCGCACGCCTTTAAAAGGCGGACCTCCAGGCCTCCATCCCCAGTTTTTTTTTTTTTTTTTTTTGTTTTTTTTTTGTTTTTTTTTTTTTTTAGTGTTTCCTGACCGGAAGGAGCACGCTGAAACCTAGAAGGGTCTCTGCACTCTTGGAAAGTGTGGGCCCAGGCACTTCCTTTCCCGGCGTAATCCCTCCACGGTGAGTGGAGTAGGGCGGCGCGTGGAAGTCTTCATCCTCAGAGGGACTGGCGGTGACTGTTTGTCATTTGCAGGGGAGCTGGGTGTGTCCAATGGGGAGTTTGGACATCTGCTCCCTTTTAAGTCTGGCTGCTTCTCCCCCATGCGTGGCTGTACAGGCATGCAAGGCGCAGGGGAAGGCTTGACTTCCGGGGGCGGGGCCTGCGCTTCATAGGCCGGAAGTCTGACGCGAATTCCGGTGGGCGTGGCCCTGCGTTTCAGCAGGTCCCTGCGTTCCACAGACCGGAAGTGAGGTAACTTCCGGGGGACGAGGCCCTGCGTTCCACGGACTGGAAGTCCTGTAGTGACGTCATCGACGGGCACTGGAGACGCTGGTTCCAGTCTAAAGGAAGAAGAAAAGGCGCAGGCTTCCATTTGGGTGGTCGGTAAGGCGTGAAGAGCAGCAGAGGCTGTGAATCACGCCAGACGCAGCGCTATGGAAGCTGGCTCATCACAGCAGGATCCTGGCTCCGGCACCGGCTCCTCTCAGGTAGGCTTGGGGAGGGTCCCCTTTAGCTGATTCCTGGGAGGGTGATTGGTTGTCCCCCCAATCTCTGAGGGCAGGTTGTGGCGGGGCACGCTGCAGCTTCCCCTAGCACAGGGTGTGTAGTGGGTCTTTTTGGGGGCTCAGGGTCTGTATTCTGTCTTTTTCTTTAGGTTAAGACCCAGGACAGGACCCCGGTTCAGGCCCCAAAGAAAGTGTGCAGTGTGTGCGGTTAAATTGGGGTCTGCATGTGAGAAGCCCCTGTGCCGTGGCTGTATAGACAGCTTAGTCAAGGATGAGTCCTTCACGGCCTGCCACAAGGTGTTATCCTCTATTAGGGATGACATGACGGCGACCTTTGTCTTTTAGGTCCCTGTTCAATAGAATGCAGACTCCACTGGGGCCTTTGGCCCAGCCGGCCACAGCTGTAGGGGCAGCTAGGCAGGAGGACCCGGAGGAAGAAGACACTCTGTCCCTTCCTTCCTCCCAGGCGGGTTCTGGGTCAGAGGCCAATAACAAGGAAGAAGGCACTGCTTCCAGAAGCTCCAGATATAAATTGGCCCTAGAGGATGTGGAGGATCTCCTGAAGGCTATTTACGATACTGTAGAGATTGAGGAGGAGGAAGTATGCTTATCTAAGCATGACCTCATGTACCGGGGCTTCATGCTAAAAAGAGCAGTTTTCCCAGTCCATAGATCTTTGATTGAGACCATTAAGCAGGAATGGGAGAATCCGGAAAAGAAACCCTTCTTTTCAGGGGCTCTGAAAAGATTTCCTTTTCATAAGATGCTTCTCAGCCTTGGAACAAAGTTCCAAGGTTGGACGCCTCCTTTTCTAGGGTCTCTAAAAGGATGGATCTAGCCTTTTGAGGGCATGGGGGCTTTAAAGGACCCCATGGATAAAAGGGGTGAGGTCCTGCTTTGTAGGGCATGGGAGTCTTCTTCGGTTAGCCTTAAACCAGCCCTATCAGCTACCTGTGTGGCCAGGAACTTAGAATGCTGGCTTTCGCAGTTACAAAACCATCTGGCGGCAGGAACTTCAAGGCAACAGATTTTAAAGTCTATGCCTCTACTGTTTAAAGCAGCTGGGTTTCTGGCAGATGCCTCTGCGGAGTCTGTCACGCTAGCAGCAAGATCTTCGGCCCTAGTTATTTCAGCCAGGTGTGCTTTATGGTTAAAGACCTGGGCAGGGGATTCAGCGTCTAAGCTACGCCTTTGCACTTTGCCTTTTTTTTTCGGGGGATAATTTTTTTTGGGCCTGGGTTGGAGGAGGCCTTGGAACGTACGGCTGATTAAAAAGAGCCTTCCCGGAAAGTAAAATAAAGGTTTTTCCCCAGGAAGACTTTTTGTCTGAAATCCCAGATCCCGCAAAGTAGGGAGAGCCAGCCCAAGAAACATTTGGACTGGGCATAAGAACAGGGCAAAATGAGGGATCTTATTCAATCCTCCAAGGCCCCTCCAAGTCACAATGACTTAAGCATCCCAGTGGGGGGAAGGTTGGGGTTCTTTCTCCCTCAGTGGGCATCTCCCCGAACCCCTACATTTTGGACCTGATTCAGAGGGGTTACAGACTGGAGTTCGACTCCTGTCCACCAAACAAATTTTTGGTCACCAAGCTTCCCAAGGACCGGAAGAAGGCTCAGGCTCTTTGCGGTCTGATTGGGGATCTAGTAGACCAACAGGTCCTAGTTCAGGTTCCTCAGAACGAGCTGGGTTTAGGGTGGTGTTCCCATGTTTTTGTCGTGGGAAAACCCTTGGGCTAGTTCCAACTGATTTTGAACCTGCGGCCTCTGAATCAGGCGCTGAAATACAAACATTTCAGAATGGAGTCCATTTATTCTGTAAAAAAATATCCTTTTTCAGAATTGTTTTATGGCCACACTAGATCTAAGGGCCGCATATTTTCACATCCCTATCCATCAAGCAAGCCAAAAGTACCTAAGGATAGTGGTAAGGATGGGTTCACAGGTCTTCCACTTGCAGTGTCAGGCCTTACCCTTCTGGCTGGTGTCGGCACCGAGGATTTTCACCAAAGTGTTGGCAGAAGCCTTGGTGCCCCTAAGGATGAGGTCTATCACGATCCTTCCTTATTTGGACGATCTTTTTGTGGCCAGATCCTTTCAGCAATTGACAGAGGAGCTGCTGGTGGCTCAGAATCTCCTTCAGGGTTTTAGGGTGGCTCATCAACAAAGACAAATCGGCGTTAACACCCTCCCAGAAAGTAGTTTATCTGGGGTACGAGATTTCGTCATTGGAGGGAGATTTTCCTTCCTTGGGAGAAAGTCCTAAAGATGGGCAGACGCTGGCGGGATTGCAAAGCAATCTGTTGGTGTCTGTAAGAGAGGTCTCAAGTGCAGTGGGTCTTATGACGTCTTGTTTTCCGGCGGTTCCGTGGGCAAGGCTCCACCAGAGGGCGCTTCAGGCTTTTCCTGCTGAAGATATGGGGTGGGGACAGCTCTACATTACAGCAAGTGGTCCAGCTCTCACCCAAAGTAAAAAGGTCCCTTTGGTGGTGGCGGAAAGAGGCAAATTTGACAAAGGGGTTAGAATGGTGCCAGCTGGCTCCGCTCGTGACAACAGATGCCAGCATCTTTGATTGGGGAGCCCATCTAGAAGGCTTGGCAGCCCAGGGGAAGTGGTCTCGAAGAGAGTCGCTAAGATCTTCAAATCAGAGGGAGCTGATGGCGATTCAGAAGTCATCGGAAGCCTTGTGACAAAATTGGAAAACCATCACTTGCAGCTCCGTTCGGACAACGTGGCGACAGTGGCCTACATAAACAAACAGGGAGGTACTCGGAGCCCTTCGTTACAAAAGATTGCAGGCGATATTCTAGTTTGGGCCGAGTGAAATCTTTCAATATCCGCAGTTCATCTAAAGGGATCGCAGAACTCCCTAGCGGACTTCCTGAGTTGACGACCAATCAGTCACGACGATTGGTCTCTCAACCAGGAGATCTTTCAAGAGCGTTCGCAGATAGGGTATTCCGGAGATTGACCTTTCTGTTTTCCTGTGACGCAAAAAAGGTCTGTCAATTTTTTTTTTCTCTGAACCCGCGGGAGCAGGCCTGACGACCTGTCGACCTCTTGGGACTTCAGCTTGGCTTATGCATTTCCTCCAGTGAGATTAATCCCGGTGGTCCTACAAAAGTTTGTGAGGGAGAAGACGGATCTTGTCCTAATAGCACCCTTCTGGCTAAAGAGGCCCTGGTTCTCCCTGCTGAACAGTCTCACCTCAGTTCCCCCGTTTCCTCTCCCGGAGAGGGAAGATCTGATTTCCCAAGGCCCTGTGCTGCATCCACGGATCAGAACCTTGAAGTTGACGGCTTGGTTTTTGAGGAACAACTTCTCAAAGCCAGGGGGTTTTCGGAAGCAGTGGTAAAGATTTTGGTTAACTGCTGTAAGCCGGTAACCAGAGCCATCTATGCAAAAGTCTGGAAGAAGTTTAGTTCATGGTTATCAAGTCAGCGGCAGGGGTCCCCTGACATTCCGGCGGTCTTGGATGTATTTCAGGGGCAAATCGAGGTCTCTCAGTCAGTACCTTTTTAAAGATGCAGGCTTCGGCCCTAAGCATTTTTCTGCAGGTTCCTCTGCAGCAAAATCCTTTTATGGTAGACTTCTTCAGGTCCCTTTCCAGGTCTAGACCAATTTGGGTCAGGCCTTGTCCTGTTTGTGGATCAAAGCCTTCAGGACTACGCCAACTCCTCAAAAGGTTTGGGATCTGTCCTGTTAGATTTTTGCCTTTTTTATAGGTGGTTTTTTTTTTTTTTTTTTTTTTTTGGTAGCTATCACGTCAGCCCGGAGGGTGAGTGAGTTGCAAGCCCTTTCTATTAGGGAGCCTTACCTGACCTGTTTTTTGAGGACAGGGTCGTCCTCAGGATGGATCCAGGTTTTCGCCATGAAGTTTCCTTCTCCTTTCACAGGTCTCAGGATATAATCCTGCTGACCTTTTAGTTCTTCTCCTGAAGGTAAAGAAGAAGAAAGGCTAAGTTTGCTGGAGGTTCCTTATGATTTATCTTGATAGGTCCCGGGAATTTAGGAAGTCAGATTCCCTTTTTGTTTTATTTTCGGGGGAAAAGGGTTCAGCAGCATCTAAATCCACGATAGGTAGATGGATTAGATTGGCGATCGGGGAATCTTATAAGGTTTTAGGGATTCCTCCCCCCCTTTGTTAAAGCTCACTTGACTAGATCCTTATCTGCTTCCTGGGCAGAGAGGGCCAGGGCTTCGCTGGAGGGAATCTGTAAGGCAGCTACCTGGTCAAAGGTCTCTACCTTCGTGAGGCATTACCGCCTGGATCTCCTGTCGAGTAGGGAGCAGGCATTCGGGCGCAAGGTCCTCCAGGCAGTGGGCCCGCCCTAAAGGGTAAGTTCTTGTTTATCGTCTCAAGGGGCTGTCCTGAAAGACGCAGGGAGAAAACCAGAGTTAGGCTTACCGGTAACTCCTTTTTCTACAAGTCTTTCAGGACAGCTGTGATTTCCCACCCTAAAAGATGTGCAAGTGTTGCATATGAGATTATCTATGTATATTTGTCTTTCAGTGTCTTCCGCTAGTTCTCAGGTTAAACTGGGGCTGGAGGCCTGGAGGTCCGCCTTTTTAAAGGCGTGGGGGATGGCGTGTTTCCTGACCCGGAGGGAGGAGCTCAATGTCTCAAGGGGCTGTCCTTAAAGACTCGTAGAAAAGGAGTTACTGGTAAGCCTAACTCTGGTTTTCCAAACCTGAGCAGTTCTAGTGGCTGACAAACAAATGGGAAGCCAACTTCTGCTGATGAGCCAAGACGCCCAGTATGGGACAATGAAACAAAGCATCCCGGCATATGGAGAGATAGAACAAGGTGAAAAGGAGGCCAAAAACTAAACCGTCTCGGGCATGGGCAGCACAGTGACTAAATAGTTAGCACTTCCACCTGGCAGTACTCAGGTCGTTGGTTCGAATCCCAACCACGGCAGCACCTGCCTGCAGTTTGCATGTTCTCCCTGTGCCTGCATGGGTTTCCTCCAGGTACTACAGTTTCCTCCCACACTCCAAAGACATGCTGGTAGGTGAATTGGCTCCTGTCTAAATTGGCCCTAGTATGTGTATGTATGAATATGAGTTAGGGATCTTAGATTGTACGCCCCTTGAGGGTTAGGGACTGATGTGAATGTACAATATATATGTAAAGCGCTGCCTAAATTGGCGCTATGGAAGTACCTGAAATTAATAAATAAATGACCACCAGATGTGCAATACATCACCACGATGGCAACAACCCCTAAAGCATCAATCACTGCAGGCAGGGTTCGTCTGGGCCAAAGCAGCCGGAACCCAATACCAACAAAACTATTTCTTGTATGCCGCCTCCAGCGTGGTCGTATTAAATTAACATTTAGCTATGTGACCAGGCCCTATTCCAGTCCTCTAGATCCACGACTGCCCCCCGCTGTTGGCAAAGCAGCTCAAAGTCAGATTTCTGGTACAAGAAAGCGGAAGTGCCCCTCAGTGAGGTCAGCCAATGCTTCAATTGAAGACAACGAAAACATTCCGCCGGAGCGACATCCCGTGACTCCCGAAGAGAATTCCAAGTCTTGACCCTAATTGGTCTAGACTTGGAAAGCGACCTGAAGAAGTCTACCACAAAAGGATTTTGCTGCAGGGTGATCTGCAGAAAAATGCTTAGGGCCGAAGCCTGAACCTTTAGGGTGCTGATCGAGAGGCCTCGATCCGCCCCTTCCTGAAAAAAATCCAAGACTGCCGGAATGTCTGGGGGCCCCTGTCGCTGGCCAGAAAACCATGAACTAAACTTTTTCCAGACTTTCGAGTAAATGGCTCTGGTAACTGGCTTACGGCAGTTAACCAAAGTTTTTACCACTGTGTCCGAAAACCCCCCGGCTTTGAGGAGCTGTTCCTCAAGAACCAAGCCGTCAACTTCAAGGTCCTGATCCGCGGATGCAGAAGAGGGCCCTGAGAAATCAGATCTTCCCTCTCCGGGAGAGGAAACGGGCGAACGAAGGTAAGACTGTTCAGTAGGGAGAACCAGGGCCTCTTTGGCCAAAAGGGTGCTATTAAGACTAGATTCGTCTTTTCCTTCCCAAACTTTTGCAGGACCGCCGGGATTAGTCTCACCAGAGGAAATGCATAAGCCAAGTTGAGGGAGAAAGGAACCCAACCTTCCCCCCCCACCGGGATGCTTAAGTCATTGTGACTCGGAGGGGCCTTGAGGAGGATTGAATAAAATCCCCCCCTTTTCCCGTTCTTATGCCCTGTCCAATGTTTATTGGGCTGACCCTCTCTACCCTGCGGCATCTGGGATTTTGGACGAAAACTCTTCCTAGTAAATACTTTCTTTTTACTTTCTGGGAAGGCTTTTTTTGTTGGCAGTACGTTCGAGGGCCTCCTCCAACTCGGGGCCAAAAAGATTATCCCCTGAGAAAGGCAAGGCGCAAAGGCATAGTTTAGATGCAGAATCCCCTGCCCAGGTTTTTAACCATAAGGCCCGTCTGGCTGAATTAACAAGGGCCGAAGATCTTGCCACCAGCTTAACAGACTCCGCCGAGGTGTCTGCCAAAAACCCAGCTGCTTTGAAAAGTAAAGGCATAGACTTCAAAATCTGCTGTCTTGAAGTTCCTGCCGCTAGATGGTTCTGTAAATGGGTAAGCCAGCATTCTAAATTTCTGGCGACACAGGTAGCAGAAAGGGGCTGCTTTAAAGCTAACTGAAGAGGACTCCCATGCCCTACGTAGCAGGACCTCACCTCTCTTGTCCATGGGGTCCTTTAAAGCCCCCATGTCCTTGAAGGATAGATCCATTTTCTTAGAAATCCTGGATAAAGGAGCATCCAATCTTGGAACCTTTTTCCAAGGCTGAGAAGCATCTTCATCAAACGGAAATCTTCTCTTCAGAGCCCCTGAAAAGAAGACTTTTTTTCTTTTCCGGATTTTCCCATTCCTGTTTGGTGTCAATCAAAGAAACATGAACTGGGAAAACTCTGCTCTTCTTAGCATGGAGCCCCTGGTACATGAGGTCATGCTTGGACAAAGACACTTCCTCCTCCTCAATTTCCAAGGTCTCATAGCCTGTAAGAGATCGTCCACTTCGTCTATGGCCAACTTATATCTGGAGCCTCTAAAAGCGGTACCCTCCTCGTAATCGGCCTCTGAACCCAAATTGGCCTGAGAGGAGGGAAGGGACCAAGGGTCCTCCTCTTCCAGGTCTGACTGCCCCTACAGCTGTGGCCGACTGCACCCCAGGCCCTAGCGGAGCCTGCATCCTATCAAACAGTGACCGAAAAGACTGAAATGTGGTCGTCATGTCATCCTTGATTGAGGATAACACCTTGTGGCAGGTCGTGAAGGACTCATCCTTCACTAGGCTATCAATACAACCACAGCACAGGGGTTTGTCACATGCAGACCCCAACTTAGCCACGCACACTACACACTTTTTTTTTTTCTTTGGGGCCTGAACTGGGGTCCTGTTCTGGGTCTTAACCTAAAGAAAAAGGACAAAGAACAATACGGACCCTCAGCTGCAAAAAACACCACTACACACTGTGTGTTTTTAGGGGAAAGTAAAGTGTGCCCCACCCATCACCTGTCCCCAACTGGGGAGACCAACCACCCTCCCAGGAGTCAGCTAAAGGGGGCCCTCCCCAAGCCTACCTGAGAGGAGCCGGTGCCGGAACCAGGATCTGTCTGCAGCGAAGGGCCCGTATCCATGGTGTTCCAACCGGTGTGGATCACACAGCCTCTGCTGGCTCCACGCCTCACCACCCGCCCGAGTGGAAGCCTGGGCCTCTTCAGGAGACTGGAACCAGCGTCTCTGGCGCCCGCCGATGTCACTGCGCCGGACTTCCGGTCTGTGGAGCGCAGCCTCTTCAGCGGAAGTGACCTAACTCCTGGTCCGTGGAGCGCAGGGCCCTGCTGGTATGCAGGGCCTCGTCAACCAGAAGTTGCGTCAGACTTCCGGCCAACGGACGCAAGGCCTGCCCCTACTGGAAGTCCCGCCTGTTCCCCTTCCACCCAGCGCTCAGCACACCTGTACTGGCTCCTGGGGGAAAGAGAATTTACCAGGCCCAAAGGGAGCGGATGTCCAAACTTGCCACTGGACTCCCCCGCTCCCCTGCAAGTGACCCTGCCACAGTCGGTCCCCCGCCTGGGGATGACTGCTCCCACACACTGCCAGCCCCACTCACCGCAGAGGGATAGTGCCCGGAAGGAGGTACGTGAATCCCTGGGCCCACACTCTTCCAGGACTGCCCCTCTGAGAGTGCAGAGACCCCATAGGTTCCAAACGTGTTCCTTCTGGATCAGGAAACACTAAAAACTGGGGATGGAGGCCTGGAGGTCCACCTTTAAAGGTGTGGGGGATGGCGTGTTTCCTGACTTGGAAAGGAAGTCTGCGAAACGGGAAACAATCTGCTGGGGATTAGAAGTACAGCCACCTGCGGGAAGTTGCAATCGGATCGGTTTATGGGGTTTCCCCACAGAATTGAGTTTCCTGGCCAGCATCGGACCCAGCTTATTAGCACAGGAATAAAATTTGTTTGGTCCAATGCAGGGCCCGTTCCGCCTTCGAAGAAGAAGCAAGTAGGTCCAACTCTGCAGCCAAAGCGTTCCTTGCACGTTTTATGGCCCGTGGATGGAAATGACTTCCAACAAGCATCTGCAGAGGCCAGTAGACAATGAAATTCCAAAAGTTGGCGCCCCCGCTTCCAAACCGCCGCCAGCTGTTTAACATGACCTCACACTGTGGCTTTATGCGCCTCCCACAGGGGCACTGCCGAAGAGACAGATCCCGACTTTTCTGTAAAGTATGTGCGTAAGATTCTATTTGTTGGCAAGTAACCTGAGTGGTCAATAGAGAATTATTAATGTGCCTGTGAAATGGTCGCTGTACCGACCAAGAGGGCAAGGAGGAGTACCGGGGATCATGGTCTGACCAGGGCGAGGAGGGAATAGATATCCGCCTGACCAAGGGAAGCTGCTGGACATGCATGAATATATGGTCAATTCTACAAAAACTGTCATGAAGATTGGAATAGAATGTAAAGTCGCGCTCAGTTGGGTGAAGGCCCCGCTGTCTGCAAAAGAGAGCGTATACGTTCCTCTAGCACTAAGTCGCTGGGCATAGCACCTATCCAATGTGGAATCCAAGGTAACATTTGAATCTCCCAAAAAAAGAAGACCCTTGGAGTGTCAGGAAATGATGGTGCAAAGATGAGAAAAATGTATGCTGAAAGCGATTGGGCGTGTGGTAAGACAAAAGTAACCTCCTCGTCCCAGAGGGTGCCCTGCAGGAGCAAATACCTGCCCGTGGGGTCCACTATGTTCCGAGCACAGACAAAGGGGAGATTGCGTTTGAAAGCTGTCAGTACACCTCGGCATTTCTGAGGAGCCGAGGCCATGTAATAAGTGGGATAATGAGGTGAAAGATATCGTGGGGTGGAGGACTGAGAAAACCTGGTCTCCTGTAAACATACCATGTCAATTTTGTTGCAATTTGAGGTGATGAAAAACTTTAGCCCGCTTCTGAGGCGAATTGACGCCTTGAACATTTTGTGAATGTACTTTCAAAAGGGGTGAGGCCATGGCAGCATCAGCACGCTTTAAAAAAAAAAAAAAAGCATAAGTCAGCCAACAATTTCCACTCCCAGTGGCGATCGGACCATGGCGTCCCGAAACGCTGCATAAACCAGAAAAGAAAAGTAAAAAACAATACATAAAGTATGCCATCTTTATTTTAATGCTTTAAGTCGGGGGGGGTCTCCAAACTTTATTTAACCCACAGACTTTAGGGCTGGGGTGCTAAACCTGTTGAAGAGCAAGAGCCAGTTATATGAATTGGTAACTGGTCGCAGCCCCCCCCCCCCCCAATTGCAAATATAAATGAGCTCTTGCTGTCTTGAGTTCCCTATAAGGCTGCTTTCACAGTGATGCACCGTGTTTTACTGCATTTGCAGATTTTCAATGCGTTAGCTGCATAGACTTCCATTACATTTTGGGGGTGTGATGTACTTTTTAAAAGCGCACCAAAACGCCTGTAATCAGGAGTTTTGATGCGCTTTCAGAAAGCGCACCAACACCGCAGGATATACCCCACAGTATGTATCACTCCCCATGGGATAGGAGGCGGCGCTAGAGAGGAAGCATTGGCTTATGCAGCTAGCTGCTTTCTCCATTGTCGGCGCTGGCTTCATGCACTCTGATGCTCTGGGATGGCGGATCAGCAATCTGTTGATTATGATCTAGGTTTGCCGACCCCCTCATCCCAGGTCATGGCCATGTGCTTCCCTGGTTTGAGGTCGCAGGTCATGGGTTGAGCACCCCTGTTTTTTGGGGCCGGACAGTGTGAGAAAATTGTATCAGTGGGAGGAATGGTGCCCCATCATTGATGTCAGTGGGAGGAATGGTGCCCCTTTATTTTATCTTGATCTGATTTATACACCTAATTGATTTAAGGTTTTAACACTAATAAAGAGCTTGACAAAGAATAGTACAGTATTAAAATACGGCCGACTAGGAAGCAACAGTATGTGTTTGAGTCCCAGGGCTGCTGCTTCATGTACCATGCAGCAATGTAATTTTTCAGGGCCCACTAAAGTGATACATTGCAGTGCATTAACCACTTGCCCGCCAGAAGGATTTACCCTCCTTCCTGACCAGGCCATTTTTTTTGTGATGATGCACTGCGTTACTTTAACTGACAATTGTGTGGTCATGCAACTCTGCATCCAAATTTAATTTGTCCTTTTTTTTTTTTTTTTTTTTTTTTCCACAAATAAATACAGAGGCAATCAAATACCATAGAAATAATTCTCTATTTATTTTTTTACGCTATAAACAAAATGCTTGATCTGTAATTCCTGAGAACTGAATCTGCACTCCTGAACTGTTATAACAGTGCAGCTTTACATTACATATTCCTGTTGGTTCTCTTTTTAAGATTTGCGTTGCAGATGGGAATCTACAGCAGGTTTTGTGTTCAAGTCATGGGCCCATGCATGTCTCTCCTGCTTGGTTGCTACATACTGTACATTACTGTTTTTTTTCCAGGACTAGATTTTCCGGCAGCTGAAATGAGAAATATTGCATAATGGAAGACTCCTTTATATTTTATATCTAATAAATGAACATACTGATGAACATTTCCAGCCTCTCTAGGTTCATATTGCTATATATATATTTTTTTTTTTTTTTCTTTCCAGGCGTGGAATAGGAGCAGAGCCGCTCTATGTTGGATTCTGTGAACATGAAATGAAGTACTAGACATGTTTATCAGAGTGTTTATGGCTGAAAAATCAAGGCTGCTGGACCAAATTGCACTATACAGGTCAAAGTGATTCTTATCCTGTAAAGATTGAAAACTGTGATTGACTTTTTTTTTCCTAAGGTGTATGTTCTAATTACAATTTATTGTAATAAAATCTTTACAGTACCAGTGTGTTGTAGTGTTTTTTGTTTTTTGTTTTTTGTTTTTTTTTGGGGGGGGTTGTTTGTAACTCAAACATCTAATCACCAGACAGACTAAAGGGAAGCTAAATATTACATTTGAGGTGGAAGTTAAGAAATCTTCTTGGTTTTACCAGTGTTTAATTGTCTATATCACTTCTTGTAATTTTAATGTTATGTATAAGGTTAAAGCAGAGCTCCACACTCCTGCCAAAAAAAATGAATCTGCAGCTAAAAATACTGTAGCTGCTGACTTCTAATATAAGGGCAAGTTACTTACCTGTCCAGAGGTCCAGTGATTTCCTCACCCGAGCCAACTCGTTAATCTGCTTAGGGTGCTGGCACTGGCATCTTCAGTAATGGGAACTGGAAGTGAAGCCTTTCAGATTCACAGCCAGTTTCCTACTGCACATGAGCAAATTGTCCCAGAAGGCTGCAGAGGTGTGGGGGGGAGTGCCTTTCAGAACCAGGTGTCTGGGGAGGGGGAGAAGTGGGGAATGGAGTTCAGCTTTTAAGCTTCTCTTCAGCGTTTGTGGGAAAGACAGGGTTTTCTTTTCATATGTAGCTCAACTGTATATCCTACTGCTTTTATGTCTAAGGACCCATTAACACTTTAGTATTGTGGTGCAATAGCAAACATGCGTTGGTGAGTGTTGTGTTGAGGTAGTCTAATAATCTTGGACTTCCAACACACCACAATGCAGCCAAAAATGGACATGCATCAGTGTGTGGTGTTTTTTTTTTTTTTTTTTTTTTTTTTTTCCTTTTCTTTCTGCTCCTAGAAGATAAATAGTGTACACTACTTTTAGATTAGTGTTTTTTTTCAGCTTCTAGGAGCTGGCCTTCAATAATATGTATGCAGGGCCATCTTTAAGGCAGGGAAAAAGGGGTACCTGCACTAGGCCCAGACATTTTTGTGGGGCCCAAAGCAGCTGCCCCATA
Organism: Staurois parvus; assembly: GCF_062004578.1. Classification (NCBI taxonomy): domain Eukaryota; kingdom Metazoa; phylum Chordata; class Amphibia; order Anura; family Ranidae; genus Staurois; species Staurois parvus. The sequence continues at coordinate 4,018,856 of NW_028318188.1, read as the reverse complement.
TTTGCCAATTTCCCTGTTTGCATACTTTTTTTTTTTTTTTTTCTTTTGAAGTCTTCCTCCTGTCCTGTGTCCCAATATCTCAGTGAGAAGTGCTGTCACTTATACGGCCTAGCTCTGCTCTATTGCAGTGTACAGATGACTCATGTCAGGATTCACATGCAAATAATTGGCATTGATATGTAAATATGGGATACAGTAGCATGTAAATAGCAGCAATGTTGGTATATAAATAGTGATGGCATTCATTTGTATATCATGCCCCCACAATCACCTCTGCTGAATGCTGCCCACTGGGGAGGTAAACAGGGACATGCTTGAATGTCCTGCCTGCAACTGTGGTCACTGAGCCTACCATCAGCCTGTTCTGCAAAGTGGTGTGGGTGGGGTGTGCAGAGGTAGGCAGGTAGGCTGAGAAGGAATTAGTTTGGAGTGCACAGGTGAGCAAGGAGGGGATGTACAGAAGTAAGGAAGATGGGTGCATAGATTAGCAGAGCATGTAGAGTTAAGGTGGGGGGGGGTTGGGGTGCAGAGGTTATCAATAAGTGAGTCGTAATGTCAGTCCCGCAAACAATACTGGGGCAACACGTGAGGTATCGTTGGATCATGGGCAGTAATTCTAGCTCTGGACCTCCTCTGTAAATCTAAAGTGGTTACCTGTAAAAACCTTTTAAAGCGTTGTCTATGTATAGTAAAACGTACGCTGTTTAAAACTGTGGCACCATTGCATGGGTGTGCAAAGTCTGACATGTTTGGTATCAATTTACTCAGCATAATTATCTTTTATATGTAAAAAAAAAATGGGTTTGCATTTTGTGTTTTTTTTTGTTTTTTTTTTTTGCATTTAAATTAATGCAATTATTTATGTATTTTTGATCCAGCGCCAGGTTTTACCTCCTGCTATTAAGTGGTAAATACCGCCTGCCTATCTACCCTCAACCTAGGTGTTATTAATCACTTGCCCTCCTGAGGATTTACCCCCCCCTTCCTGACCAGGCCTTTTTTTTGCTACTTTGCGCTTCACTAATTCAACTGATAATTGCGCGGTCATGCAATGCTGTACCCAAACGAAATTTACGTCCTTTTTTTCATAATGGCTTTTTTTTTTTTTTTTTTTTTTTTGTGCTATAAGCAAAAACAAAAAAAAATTTGTAGAAATATTTCTTTCAGCTATAAAAAAATATAGTAAACTCAGTTATTCATAAATTTAGGCCAAAATGTATTCTGCTACATGTCTTTGGTTAAAAAAAAAAAAATCCTAATGTGTATATTGATTGCTTTGTGTGACGGGTATAGCGTTATAAAGTTGTGAGTGCTAGAAATGAGGGGGTGGGGCTAGATGTTTGCACTTGATAACAAGGGGAAGACAGTGAGGGGGTGGGGCTGGCAGTGGTGGAAGGTTGGGCCATGTGCTGAGGGGGGTGGGGCCAGGCTTGTGAATCAGCATGTTGAACTGAGGGGTTCTCAGTCGGCAGCTGGCCAGCCAGGAGAGCGGTATGATTTTGCTGCTCTCCTGCAAGGACACCGTTCATGTGTTTATACAGTGCGGGCGTCTTGCAAATAGAGGAAGAAATGGTAGCTAGGGGACTCAGAGGAGGGGCGGGTATTTGCTGAATTTGATTCGGCCATTTTTACTAAAGGAATATGAGAACTTGAGCTTATGCAAGGGACGTATTCATACAATGCCCATGTCACCCTGTTATTTTGTTACAGTGAGTCCATGACACTCCATTGTTAAATATGATGCAGCCAAATGTGGGTGATAGAAATGAGGGGGTGGGGGCTAGGTGCTTGCACTTGATAACCAAGGGGAAAGAGTGAGGGGGCGGGGCTGGTAGTAGTGGAAGGTTGGGCCACGAGCTGATAACAGTGGGGCCTACTTGGGTTATGTAGGACGTTGATTATATGACACAGTATCAAATCTTCTGCAGCTCAGAATAGGTCATGGGACTGAGGGGATGGAGATCTGTGGAGAGGCGGGGTTGCTCATTTGCACCTGATATAAGCACATGGGATTAAAGGGACAGGATTGAGGCTGTGCACAAGCTCTCATTAAAAGCAGGTCTTTGGGGGCATGGCTGACAAGGAAACATGCACAGATGTTACTGATAAGACAGGCATAGCCAGATTTGGCAACCTTTACAGAGGTGGATCCGTGAGCTCATTATCTGATTGGCTGAGATTGTGGAGGGATGATAGCATTAATGGCCAGCCTAAAGAAAGGCATAGTTTCACAGTCCAACCAGTAAGGGAAGGGCAGAGATGGTTGCTAGGATATTTGGGGAAGAGGCGTACATTTAACCTAGTATAGGGAAAAATGTTTGTTTTTAACTCTGCCATGGCCGGTTCCAAGCCCATGCTGCAAAATGAGCAACTTCCAAGTGTGTTGGAATAGGGTCCATTAAGCGCGGTTTGTTCTGAGCGCAGAGACATCTTTATTGCCTCAGTGTCACTAAACTTCTCCAAGATGGATCATCAAGTGTCACTGCTTTTTTTTTTTTACCAACTGCACTTTAAATGGTTTTTACAGGGCTACCCAACCCAGCACCTAACCCTCCTCTTTGTGGTCTAGAGCTAGTCAAAAGGTTGCATGTAAGGGTTATGTGCAAGCACATGTAAAGGGCAGGGGGACTCTGTGCTCTCCTTCAAAACTGGAAGACTGCTTGCCACTGCTGATCATGTGGTCCTCCAAGCCTTGTGGCTAAGTGGACCTGTGTGTGTGTTACCCCAGTTTGGGGGTATAAAGAACAATTTTTAATCAAGTTTTCAATATTTTAACTCTGCCATGGCTGGACGCAAGCTTGTGCTGTGAAAAGAGAAGGGTTGGGCGCTGGGACAGCAAACCAGCCCTGTAAATCCATTTGCAGAGCGGTTGGGAAAGCTCCGTGACACTGAATTGATGATTCTTCTCAAAACTTTGACACTTGGGCCTCTCTAAGTGCGCTTGGCTTTGAAAGCAGTGGTCCAGGCCCCATTCCAATTTGTGGGTAGAAAGAACAATTTTCAATATTTTTGACGCTGCCATGGAGGGTCCCAAATCCATGCTGCAAAAAGATAAGGGTTGGGTGCTGGGTTAGCAAACCAGCCCTGTAAAACACATTTACAGAGTGATTTGGAAAGTTCAGTGACACCGAAAAGATGATCTGTCTCAAACAAGTTTGGTGACACTGAGGCAGTGAAGACCTCTGTAAGCGTTGGGTTCTGTGCCATTCCTCTCAGAACCAACATTACATAACACTTGGAATTTGTTCATTTTGTGCTAGAGCTGATCCAAAATTTGCACATGAAGGGTATGTGCAAGAGCACATAAAGATCGGGGGGGGATTCCATGATCCGCTCTGAAAGTGTAAGACTTCTCATCGTGTGGTCCACTGGGCCTTGTGGCTAAGTAGATCTGTGCATTCCTTGCCCCAGTTGGGGAGGGGGGGGGTATAAGGAATAACTTCCAATATTTTTAATTCTACAATGGCTGTTACCAAGTCTGTGCTGCCAAAAGAGGAGGGTTGGGTGCTGGGATAGTAAACCAGCCCTGTAAAAACATTTACAGAGTGATTTGGAAAGTTCAGTGATGCTGAAATGGTGATCTGTCTCAAACAAGTTTGGTGACCACCATGACAATAAAACCCACTCTAATCGCAGTTGGTTCTTAGTGCAATGGCCCAGATCCCATTCCATAGCATTTGGAAGTTTCTCATTTTGGTCTAGAGCTGGTCCAAAGGTTGTGCATGAGAGTTAAGTGCAAGTGCACATAAATTCAGGGGGACTCTGTGCTCCCCTTGGAAAGTGGAAGACTGCTTACCGCTGCTCATAATGTGGTCCACCAGGCCTTCTGGCTTAATAGACCTGTGCATTCCTTGCCCCAGTTTGGGAGTATAAGGAACAATTTCCAATATTTTTAACTCTACCATGGCTGGTCCCATGTCAGTGCTGCAAAAAGAGGAGGGTTGGGTGCTTGGATAGCATACCAGCCCTGTAAAAACATTTACAGAATTTGAAAAGTTCAGTGACACTGAAATGATCTGTCTCAAACAAGTTCGATGACACCAAGGCAATAAAGACCAGCCATTCCATAGCATTTGGAAGTTGCTCATGATGGTCTAGAGCTGGTCCAAAGGTTGTGTATGAGAGTTAAGTGCAAGTGCACATACATTCAGGGGGACTCTGTGCTCCCCTCGGAAAGTGGAAGACTGCTTACCACTGCTCATCATGTGGTCCACCAGGCCTTGTGGCTAAGTGGACCTGTGTGTTTCTTGCCCGTTTGGGGTGTATAGGGAACAATTTATAATCAGGATTTCAATATTTTTGATTCTGCCATGGCTGGTCTCAAGCCCCTGCTGCGAAAAGAGGTTTGGGTGATGGGACAGCAAACCCTCCCTATAAATCCATTTACAGAGTTATTGGGAAAGTTCAGTGACATTGAAGTGATGATCCATCTCAAAGAATTTCAGTGACACTGAGGCAGTGAAGACCTCTGTAAGCATTGTTGGTTCTGAGAGAAATGGCACAGACCCTATTCCATAACACTTGGAATTTGTTCAGGGCGGGCTAGAGCTGATCCAAAGTTTGCACGTGAAGGTTATGTGCAAGCGCACATAAAGTTCGGGGGGAATACTATGATCCGCTCCGAAAGTGTAAGACTGCTTATGTGGTCCACCAGGCCTTGTGGCTAAGTAGACCTGTGCGTTCCTTGCCCCAGTTTGGGGGTATAAGGAACAATTTCCAATATTTTTAACTCTACCATGGCTGGTTCCAAGTCCGTGCTGCAAAAAGAGGAGGGTTGGGTGCTGGGATAGCAAACCAGCCCTGTAAAAAACATTTACAGAGTGATTTGGAAAGTTCAGTGACACGGAAATGATGAGCTAGAGCTCGTCCAATGGTTGCGGGTGAGGGTTATGTGCAAGCACATGTAAATTCAGGGGGACTTTGTGCTCCCTTTGGAAAGTGGGAAACTGCTTACCACTGTTTTTCATGTGGTCCACCATGCCTTTTGGCTAAGTGGACCTGTGTGTTCCTTGCCCCTTTTTGGGGGTGTAAGGAAAAAATTTTAATATACAAGTTTTAAATATTTTTAACTGTGCCATGGCTGGTCCCAAGCCCTTGCTAAGATACAAGGATGGCTGGGTGGTGGGACAGCAAACCAGCCCTGTAAAAACCATTTGTAGAGCGGTTGGGAAAGTTCAGTGACACTGAAGTGATGATTCCTCTCAAAGAAGTTCAGTGACACTTAGGAAATAAAGACATCTTCAAGCACTCTGATTGTGAAGTGAAGAAATGCTACGCTACATGAAACAATGGCACAATTCTTATATAACAAAAAACAAAGTGAAAAAATAAAATATATATATGTTATAAGGAGTGTGTGGATGATGTCATGATGTTACCATTCATGGGGACAGCGGTCGTAGTACTCTGTAAATGGCTCTTGGAAGGACATTACATCAGGAAATAGCATTCACAAAGTGGGCCATGCTTTGCCTTGCATTACAACATGTATGGTGTCTGTTTTGAGCATGTTCAGGACTCTGCTGCTGTAATGATACTGCCATCTTTTGTTTAATCAGTATATCATTGGATGTTCATCAGACCTGGTGCAAAATACACCTCTGGAACGTGACTGTATTTCTTATGTTTAATTGATGAATAAAAGTTTAAAAGAATAAAGCACTATGTTGAGCACTTTTTAATGAGGGATACAGCTGATACAAAGATGCTTATCAGGAGGGAGCTTACTTTGGAGTCTTCATTTAGCAAGCTGATCTTCTGAGTCCATATGGGACCAAAAGTGCAGTTAGAACGTAACAATTGCCGGCAAACGCTGATGGGGAGGAAGGCTGCATTGTTTTCAATGAAGCTCTCCTCCCTGTCAGTTTTCAGCACACTGTTCCCGATTGCTGGGCACAGCCGTGTGTAACAGTGAAGTACACCCCCGCCCCCTAGTAAAACACTCCCCTCACACAGTTAACCCTTTATTTGCCTCCCAGTGTTAATCCCTTCCTCCCCAGTGCCATTAGTACAGTGTCTGTTTTTTGTTTTTTTGCACTGATCACTGTATTGGTGTCAGTAACCCCCCCCAGTGTCAAAATGTCCACCTCAGTCCCACCATAAGTCGCTGACTGCCACTATTATTAGTATAAAAAAAAAAATCCACTATCTATACCGCCATTTGTAAACACTATTACTTTCACGTAAACCACTTAATTTACACATATTGGGATTTTTCCCTTCCTCGTCTTTCAGGACAGCACCTTGAGAGACCTCGGCTCCTCCCCACCTGAGGAAACACCTCCACCCAAAATAAAAGGTCTGCCTCTCCCCTCACGACCTCAGCTTGATTGCTTACACAACCTCAGATGGACTTTGTTTAATGAATAAATCAGTATCTGGCAGAAGGCTGAGGTTCAGTTGTAGAGGTCTATTATTTAGCACATAGGCCTTGAATTACCTTATCTACCTTTACTATGTTTGCATATTCTATATAATTATGTTTTACTTCGCCCTTTTCTTTTACCTCCTACCTTTTCTCAGCTTTAATTCTCAAATTCCTTTACCTTTCTTTTCTTCTAGTAATGTCCCAGCTCTCTTGCCCCTTCTTTGCTGCTCCTTTCTGTTCAAAACCATCCAACAACAATGCTTGATGTTATCACAATAATAAATGTTCATGTATGGATGCATTGTTTTTTGTTTTACAATGCCTTTGATTTTTTTTTTTTTTAAATAAAAATTGAAAGAGGAATAAAACCCTGTTTCAGAAAATTTGTGAAAATGTTTATTTACATGCATGGTAAAAGAGAGAATTTATATGTATCATTTTATTTTAAGATCTGCTTGATTTTTTTTTTTGGTAAAGAAGCAGAATTCATTTTGAAGACATGTTGGAAAAAATAGGACAAGTCATTTTTCTTGGTTCCCAGCCAAGCTTATAGAAGTCCCTTTTTCTTTAGCAAAGTATTCTGGTCATTCAGATCCATCTCTTCATAGTCTGCCAGCTCAAGAGTAAATGTGGCACACCCTGATGTTAATGTACGCAGGTCAGTAGAATAACCCTTGAAGGAGTCAAAGAAATAATTAAAAAAAAAAAAAATTATAAAAATATGCATAGTGAAATTTTAGTATCAAATACTGCACAAGCCTTGCTATTTGCACCCAGCGGCTGCTAGTACCTATTAAGGGTGCACAAAGTCAAACAAAATTTAAGTACGGTGTGGTATTCAAGCAATGCCAAACTGGTATTAGGGGACTAATGTGTGCAGAAAAAAAAAAAAAAAAAAAAAAAAAAAAAAAAAAAAACATTCCCTACAGCATTATCAGTCTGGCAGTATGAATCCAGTTTGTCTTTTGTAAGTAGTTCAAAGTCTGGCCCTGCTAAATGCTTGTCACAATACAACAAAAATGATGTTGAAGAGAGGGATTATATGTCCCTATATGCCCACGCCCTAAAGTATAATCCACAAATAAACATTCACAGTAGCAATGGACTTTTAAAGGGCATAAAAGAAATCGGGTGCCCTCCCCTCCAAGAATGTAAAAAAAAAAAAAAAAAATTAAGAATTGCCTAACGATACTTACCCTCTCCATCCATCCTCGGTGAACTAGTGCCAGTCCTCTTTCGGAAAGGCAAAAACTGCAATGTGGCTTTTCAAGTGACACTAAACAATATTCTTGTCGATTTAGAACAGGCTTAGAGCAACATAAGATACTTTTTGAATTAGGAACACATTCCTTTGAAAGTGGTTGTAAATCTCAGACATGAAATATGAAGAAAGCATTTACCTCTACAGTGTGTACTCGTCTCAATCCAGAGTACTAAGTGTCATTTCTGTACATTGCCCCATTCCTTTGCTATAAGCATAAATCACTTGGTGTCAGGAAAATTTGTTACAAGAGAAAAATGGATACGGGAGGGCACAGCCTGTGATTGACAGCCTCAGCTCCATTCCTGTGTGCTGTTGAAGGAGGTGTGTCCCTTCCCCCCAGTCAGCATTTCTCACTGATGTAACTTCAGCTCCCCGCCCCCTGCTTCTCAGAACTAAGAGATCTTGTGTAAATGCTGCACCTTAAATGGATGTAGGTATAAGATGGCTGAAAATAAACAGGTACAGTTTATGTAGGAGGATTTGTTTCATCTCTGTGTATCACCTGAGGCCAGTCACTTCACTGGGTATATTTAAGGGTATACAACCACTTTAAACTGCTACCAGCATCTGCTTTACATTTGTAGACCAATGTTGAAAATTTTTAAAAAACATACACACTCCAAGGCTTAAGTGGGCTTTTTAAACACAATTTCTAATCCATCCTCATGTTATCCTAGCATTTGGCTGAGGCATCAGGAGGGTGAATCTACACTGCTCAAAAAATAAAGGAACACTTTGAAAACACATCAGATCTCAATGGGGAAAAATATCATGCTGGATATCTATACTGATATGGACCAATGTGTTAGGAATGTAATGATGCCCCATCGTTTGTAGGTTGATAATTTTCCTTTCCATCAGAGGACTGAATTCAAAGACACCCCAAAAATCAAAGTAAAAAAATGATGCAGCAGGCTAGTCCATTTTGCTGAAATTTCATTGCAGCAACTCAAAATGGTACTCAGTTTGTATGGCCTCCATGTGCTTGTATGCATGCCTGACAATGTCAGGGCATGCTCCTAATGAGATGACAGATGGTGTCCTGCGGGCGCCAGTGGTGGAACTGCCAATGTTGGTGTTCTATGGCAAATGTCAATCGAGCTCTATGGTGCCAGGCAGTGAGCCCTCAGGCCACCCTCGTGAAGTCTGTTTCTGATTGTTTGGTCAGAGACATTCACACCAGTGGCCTGCTGGAGGTCATTTTTTCAGCCTTTGGCAGTGCTCATCCTGTTCCTCCTTGCACAAAGAGCAGATACTGGTCCTACTGATGGGTTAAGGACCTTCTATGGTCCTGTCCAGCTCTCCTAGAGTAACTGTCTCCTGGAATCTCCTCTATGTTCTTGAGACACAGAAAACCTTCTGGCAATGACACATATTGATGTGTCATCCTGGAGGAGTTGGACTGTGCAACCTCTGTAGGGTCCAGGTATCGCCTCATACTACCAGTAGTGACACTGACCCTAGCCAAATGTAAAACTAGTGAAAAAACAGTCAGAAAAGATGATTAGGGAAAAAATGTCAGTGGCCTCCACCTGTAAAACCATTCCCGTTTTAGGGGTTGTCTCATTGTTGCCCATCATTTTCATTTGTTGTTAATTTCATTAACACCAAAGCAGCTGAAACTGATTAACAACCCCCTCTGCTACTTACCTGACCAGATCAATATCCCAGGAGTGGCATTGACTTGATGCTATACTCTGATTAAAAAGCATTCCTTAATTTTTTTTTTGAGTAGTGTATATTCTAATATATAGAAAAGTCCTTACCAAAAGTTCTGCAAGTGGAACAAATGCTAGTATGATTTTATTATCGTAGCGACTCTGGATCTCCTGAACGTTGCCTCTCCTCTGTGCCAGATCCCCCAGTACACTGCTCAGGTACCCCTCACCCATCGTGATCTCCACTCTCATCAGTGGTTCCAGAATCTGTTTTTCTGCTTTCTTCAAGGCCTACATAATTTGTAAAAATAATAACAAATACAGTATATGTAACTTATTTCTGCACTTTGGAAACAAAAACCAATACTCTAACCCAAAATAAACTGACATAAATATACAGGTGCAAGAAAAAGTATGTGAACCCCTTGGGATTACGTGGAGTTTTGCATGAATTGGGCATAAAATGTGCTCTGAACGTCATCTAAGTCACAACAATAAAAGAACACAGTCTGCTGAAAATAATAATACACAAACATTAGATGTTGCCATGGTTTAATTGCACATAACATGTAAACATTCACAGTGCAGGGAGGAAAAAGTATGCAAACCTTTGGACTTAATAACTGGTTGACCCTCCTTTGGCAGCAATAACCTCAACCAAACGTTTCCTGTAGTTGCAGATCAGACCTGCACAACGACCTGGAGTAATTTTGGATCACTCCTCTTCACAAAACTGTTTCAGTGTAGCAATATTCTTGGGATGTCTGGTGTGAATCGCTCTCTTAAGGTCATGCCACAGCATTTCAATCGGGTTGAGGTCAGGACTCCAGAAGGCGTATTCTGTGCTGTTGCAGCCATTGTTTTGTTGAATTACTTGTATGCTTTGGGTCATTGTCCTATTGCATCACCCATCCTCTGCAGCGCTTCAGTTGGCGGACAGATGGTCGTACATTTTCCTGCAAAATGTCTTGATAAACTCTGGAATTCATTTTCCCATCAATGACAACAATCCGTCCAGGCCCTGAGGCAGCAAAGCAGCCCCAAACCATGATGCTCCCTCCGCCATGTTTTACAGTGGGGATGATGTTTTGATGTTGGTATGCTGTGCCTTTTTTTCTCCACACATAGTGTTGTGTGTTCTTCCCAAACAACTCAATCTTGGTTTCATCTGTCCACAGTATATTTTGCCAGTAGTGCTGTGGAACATCCAGGTGCTCTTTTGCAAACTTAAAACGTGCTGCAATATTCTTTTTGGACAGCAATGGCTTCCTCCATGGTGTCCTCCCATGTACTTCATTCTTGTTTAATGTTTTCCTTATTATAGATGTGTCAACAAAAATGTTAGCATGTGCCAGAGATTTCTGTAGGTCTTTAGCTGACACTCCAGGATTCTTCTTTACCTCATGCAGCATTCTGCACTGTGCTCTTGCAGTCATTTTTACAGGACGACCACGCCTAGGGAGAGTAGCAACAGTAATAAAGCAAAAGCAAGCCACCAAAAATGACACTAATTGTTAATGTCATAAGCACCTCTCCGACTCACTTGTACAAGTGTGGATACATAAACCCAGGGGACAGCATACTAAACAATATGATAGTGTGACAAGAACACGCCTATCTGAAAAAGAAGGTTTCTAAAAGATCCACGCGGAGTAGTATGAATTCAAATGAATTTAACAATACTTTATTTGATCACATAGATCATGGGGAGGTTAAACATGAGCACGGTGTACATATGAAAAAAATAAAATCATGTTTAAAAACACTTAGCGTCTTCAATTTAGGGTCATCTTAGCCAACAGAGCACCATATAAGGCAGAGTAGTGTAATGATGGAATAGTTATCCTGGATTTCCGTAGGTTTCCTGTTTAATATTTGTGTGAACGGTATATTCAGTGGGTGTGTTCCCAGTATATGTCAGGGACCTCCTGGAATGTACAAGCTGGAACACAAAAATACATGGTATGTATCTAGCAATATGGAAACCCAAATCACATCCAAAATTTACCAGGCCTCCCTCCACAATAGTCAATGGATACTGCTGTTACCTTCTCAGAGGTGAGACTATCATACCCGCCTCTCAAATGTAGGGACTTCCTGGATATCCTCAGAATCATTTGGTACTGTGGACCTTGTTCCATTTGGGGTGGCTATCCAGGAAGTCCCTACATTTGAGAGGCGGGTATGATAGTCTCACCTCTGAGAAGGTAACAGCAGTATCCATTGACTATTGTGGAGGGAGGCCTGGTAAATTTTGGATGTGATTTGGGTTTCCATATTGCTAGATACATACCATGTATTTTTGTGTTCCAGCTTGTACATTCCAGGAGGTCCCTGACATATACTGGGAACACACCCACTGAATATACCGTTCACACAAATATTAAACAGGAAACCTACGGAAATCCAGGATAACTATTCCATCATTACACTACTCTGCCTTATATGGTGCTCTGTTGGCTAAGATGACCCTAAATTGAAGACGCTAAGTGTTTTTAAACATGATTTTATTTTTTTCATATGTACACCGTGCTCATGTTTAACCTCCCCATGATCTATGTGATCAAATAAAGTATTGTTAAATTCATTTGAATTCATACTACTCCGCGTGGATCTTTTAGAAACCTTCTTTTTCAGATAGGCGTGTTCTTGTCACACTATCATATTGTTTAGAGTAGCAACAGTGCTAAACTTTCTCCATTTGTAGACAGTCTGTCTTACCGTGGACACATGAACATCAAGGCTTTTTGAGATACTTTTGTAACCCTTTCCAGCTTCATGCAAGTCAACAATTCTTGATCGTAGGTCTTCTGAGAGCTCTTTTCTGCGAGGCATGGTTCACATCAGACAGTGCTTCTTGAAACCAGTAAACCCAAAACAGGTGTGTGTTTTTTAAGGGCAGGACAGCTGTCAGCAACACATCCAATATCATCACACTGATTGGAGTCAAGGTTGGCTCACTCCTGGCTCCAATTAGCTCTGGGAGAAGTCATTAAGCTAGGGCCTCACATACTTTTTCCTCCCTGCACGGTGTATGTTTACATGTTATGTGCAATCATTTTATGCCCAATTCATGCAAAACTCCACGTAATCCCAAGGGGTTCACATACTTTTCCTTGCAACTGTACCTACATTATGTTAAACTTTTGGTTTGGGGTAAAGATATGTAAGAGTTAATTCAGACATATTTTGATGAACATTACTGACCTCCACACACTAGTCTGATAGTACACTGCCTAAATGAACAGCAGGATAGAAAACTTAAGGAAAAATACATTGTTGTATGTGGCTATCTACTACTCATCCATATAAGCAAAGAGATTGACAAAGTTCTTCAGCTCGTAGTCAGCAAACCATTCATTCTACCTAGACCCATCTCTGATCAGCGAGCTTTGTATCTTTCTTGATCTGATTTTTTTTTTTTACTAAGAAATTACTAAAACTGAGTAAAAGCGAAGATATGAGCAGAATATTTAAAGTAGAACTATAGGCATTTTTTTTTCATTTTGGATAGAGCAAGGTAGAGTTAAGGTAGAGTAACTCCTATCAGATTTTTTTCACCATTTGTGTCCTATAAATACATAAAAGTGCAGCGCTTAAAAAAGTGAAAAATAATCATAAAAAACATTGAAAACGTGTAAAAAAAGAAAAAGTCCATCCAATAATAAAATGAAATAAAAAGAAAAGTCACAGAAGCTGTGATGAAACAGAAGAAATCCAAGGACAGTTGTGTCACCAACCACTACCACAGAAGGCTTATCAGAAAGACTTGACCCCCTGTTATGAGTGGTTTATTAAACAATCCAGAAAGCTGGTCATTCGAATCCTCCTCCAGACCACAAAAAGAGCAGATAAGGATCCTCTAAACAATGGACCTTGATTAGGGTAACTAAACCACTCAAGATAAGGCTTGAACTGTAATGTCCGGAGTGGTGGTGACCCAGGAAGGAAGGGAGTGAGGCAAGGAGGACCGCAGTGCTTGGACTCTAATGTGGAGTGAGCTCAGTCAGGCTCCCACTCCCTGCTTTCCAGACCGCAGCCTCCTTCCTTCCTTCCTGGCTGGCTTTCCGGACTGTTTAATAAAACACTCTAACAGAGTCATGTCTTTCTGGTGAGCTTTCTGTGGTAGTGGTTGGTGACAGAACAACTGTCCTTGGATTTCTTGTTTCATCACAGCTTCTGGGACTTTTATTTCATTGTGTTTTGGATGGACTATTTGACACATTTTTCACTGTTTTTTATGATTATTTGTCACTTTTTTTAAGCGCTGCACTTTTTTGTATTTATTGCCTAGTATCAGGGTTTTTGTGTTCAGCTTCTATAGATTATGCACCTTATTTATTATTAATTGTGGTTTTCACTAGCGCAGGTCTATATATATTTGTGTCCTATAGCCTAACATGAGGTGAGAGGAAATCTCTGCAAATTAAGGGAATTCCTTGGGGACCCCCAGGTCACCAGAACTAGTGCCCCCATTGGAAGATTTCTCCTCTTTTACTTTTATTCTGGGGACAACCCGAAATTTGGGTTTTTCTTTTTCTTTCATTTTCAATGATAATGGTAAACAGGACAAATAGAGAGGGTGAATTTCCTTAAAGCGGAGTTTCACCTGAAAAAAAAAATATAATAAAAGGTCAGCAGCTACAAAAAGTGGAGCTGCGGACTTTTAAAATACAGCCACTTACCTGTCCCTCAGTCCATCGGTGTCCTCACCACGGCTGGTTTCACCGGCCGTCTTCTCTCCCTGGCGCCGGCATCTTCAGTGTGGGCACCCAGCTGTGATAGCTTGCCGGGTGCCCACTGCGCATGCGCAAGAAGCACTGCGCTTTTGTGAATGGCCCCGTAGTCTTCTGGGACCTGTCACGTGTCCCAGAAGACTACGGTGGGGGAGGGGGGAAACAAATTCCGCTTCCGATCGCCTAAGTGATAGAAACGGAAGTGGGAGCGGGTACCTGTCAAATTCGGGTACCCGCTCCCGAAAGGTGCCAATCCTTAATGGGGAGCGGGTGACAAAGGCTTAAAGTGGAACTTGCCCTTTTGGGTGGAGCTCCGCTTTAACAGAGGTGCAGACAGCAATTAAAATGTGGCAAATGTTTTAATCCCTCTCGACCAAAACTAAAAAAAAACAAAAAACAGTTTAGCTTCAGTTATATTTTAAAGAGTATTTACTTTTTTTACAAACAATACCCTTTTCAACTCAAAGTGTATATAGCCAAATGTTTTGTTTTTTTTAGCTAAGGATATAGGTCAGGATGGGAAAGGTTCAAACTTATTTTCTGCTGCTTGTGTCCTGTTGAGATTTCACTTCCTGGAGATGCAACAAGAAGTCTCTACAAAGTAGTTGTCCCAGAAAAAGACTTTGGAAGATTTCTCCTTGCCTCTTCTGGTGAAAAACCTAAAATTTTGAACTTCCTTGCACTTTTATGGAGAATGATCACAGGAATAGAGAAAGTAAATCTGCTCAGCAGGGATACAGATGGCAATTAAAAAACAAAACAAAAAAAGACCTACCTACTCTATCCAAAAAAACTAAACAAAAACACAGGTTTGGCTAAAGGTACACTTTAAATCATTATATTAACTTGGATGATGGCATGGACAGTCTTAATATTCAGTCTAGCAAGTCATTTTTTGACAAACATTTCCATTTATTTGAAGACAACTACCTTCTGCATGCAGCGTGAAACACAGGCTGACACCATTGTCGCAGAGGTGCCAGATAGTATATTTATTGAGTGCACTGTGATCCCAACATTCAGTAAGGGTGAACCAAGTAGAGGACCTAGACAGAAATCAGAACATAGCAAATACCTTAGCCCAAGTCTTCATTAATAAGAACAATTAAAACAGTATTTTAGAGACATTTTAACACTTCACTTCAAACTGCCCAATATGTTCATCATTTCAACCCTAAGGCCCCTTTCACACTGATGGCCCGATTTGGTCCAATTTTTCAGGAGGACCAACCATAGCTATGTGTGGAGCGGTGGGTGTCGGCTGACATATTTTCACTGACACCTGCCAGCATCCAAACCAGTCCTGTACGCTAAAAGCGGACGAATAGAGATGCATTGCCCATTTGTGCGGTGGATCGGATAACATTTGGATTGGAAACAGACAAGTGGTACGTTTCCATCCAACCGCCCCACAGAGAACATAGATGCATAGAGGAGCGAACATAGACCTATCATCCCTTTGCTCAGCAGGGAATCAGAGGAGATCCCCCACTGAGCAGGAGAATCTGCTTGATGGAGTCCGCCCCATCTGAAAGGTGCCTTACTCAACAAAATTACAGGCGTTTTCCACATTCAGCGAAAAAATGGAAACTCCCAGCAACAATCAATGTCCTCCTTCATGAAATCTGCTGGGTTGCCAACTGATCTCTACATTTACTGGAGTGAAAGTATTTTTTCACTGTAATTGGAAAATCTCAGCAGCTGCTTATTGTTACCTCCCCTCCACTTGGTAAACAAAGTGACAAACTGTTGGGTATGGGGTAGCATATGACTCAAATTCCACCAATCCCTCTAAAACAGGGACGTGGAGAAAAATCTCAGAACTTTGTAAGCTTCAAGTTGTAACAGGTACTTGCACAGTATTACTTCACCTTGATCTAGCAAGGAGGAGATCAAAAGCGAAAACAAGTTAAAGCACAAGTTCACCTTTGGGAACATGTTACATGTTCCACCCGTTTTTAGGGGGTAACATGTTCCCATATCCACAGACGCCGCCCCCCATTTGACAGATAGTATGAGGAGACTTCTCCTGTACTATCTGTCATATTTGAAAACAGTGCTGCTGTGTGGGGCTCTGCCCACAGCCACATCATTCATTCACGGACTTCTGTGAATAAATGAACTACAAATCCCGACAGCCTTGTAGTTTTCAATGAACTACCACGGGACTGTGGAGCGCCGTGGTAGTTAATTGAACCTTCCTGTCAGAAAATCTGCTTGCCGTACATCCCATACAGCAAGCAGATATTCTGACAGATCTGCAGAAGACCTGCATGGCATCAGTGATCTACTAATTGCTGTGTAATGCTTTCCAGGCTCCTGTAGACAAAAATAATAAACGCACATTTTTTTCCTGCAAAAACAATGTGCATTTATAGTTTTTTTTCTAAAAAAGGTGAACTTATCCTTTAGAGCAGCTGCACAGACCAAAGCAAGTATACAGTCACTGAACTCAAAAATCTTTGAGTCAGACATGCAAATCTGCAGATTTGTTCCAGATCAGTGACTTAAAAAGCATAGAAGCTTTTGCAAAGCGGGTTTCCAGAAAACCAGAGCACTGTATCACATGCATACATTCCACCAGCATATCCCTGCTAGCTGTGTGACATCAGGAGGCAGAAAAGTGGTTTTATTTACTACACTTTTTTTAGGTGCAAGCACATGGATGTCTTTACTTCTAAATAAATAAATAAAAAAACCTACTGATACAAAACAGCACCTTCTCTTACCTGTTAGATAAGCACTATGAATACCATTTTCTATTGCCTCCTTATAGTCTTTTAATAAACTCTGATGAAGGCTTTCAGCGTATTTAATAACTGGGCCACCATCAGTCAAGGGGGTCACTTCAACTTCAGCTGTCACCTGGTGCCGATTATCATTTATGGTTCTATCCAAGGTTTCTAAAATAACAAAAGGGTCTATTACAGTTATCACATTTCAGGTCTTTGTTCTTAGTTAAAAAAAAATATATATATATATCAATTTCCACCTATTTAACTTCATTTAAAAATGAATGCCCAACAGCAGATATGCTAAAATGTTTAGCAGATATGCTAAAATTTGCTACAGTTTAATTTTGGGGAGTAAAATATACTCACTCTACCCTGAAAATGCCTTACCAATCAAGGAAGTCTGATAACTCAAATGCAAGCAAAGGGGTTACCTCAGCTGGCTGATGATCAGAAATTCCCAGATCGTCTCAAACTCCTTGTTTCGGATTTCAGGGTCACCTGTAAATCCCCTCCTAGGCAAAAGCTTGCCAACTGTTCTGGAAATTGATAGGCAACTCCTATCCTCATACTGATTAGTAGTTCCAAATGAATAATAACTACTGCAGCAGGGAACAGACAAAGAGACACACTCAGCATCTCCAAATAACTGTTCATTTGGATCAATTGAGGTTTTTTTTTAATACACATGCTTATGTAGGTAGCACATTAATATTACAATTGTACTTTTATGGTAACAAGGGGTCATTACATAGGCAAGATAATTTCTAATCAGGACTCAAAAGAATGCAAAAGTTATCAAAACATTATTAGTGCCACATGCACAATGAGTGCAGTGTGCAATACATAGGAAAAGCGTAGAAAATAGAATGCACAATTTCTTTTACAGATACTACTACACAAAATGGCCAGAATGGTAAATGAGGTCTTTATTCTGTCACTACTTTTAACCCACCAGTATGGTGGTCTGAAGCTTAAATCAAGGAATGCGCTAAAACCACAAACTATTCCTAATTTAGTGTAGAAACATTAGTGCAAAAGATATATATATCTATTATCAATTAATATCAAAAAATATCAAAATTATGTGCAAAACATAAGTAATTTAAATAATTAAATTTGTGAATATAAAAAAAACAAAAATGTCCAATTCTGAATTTCTTCAAATGTCCAAATAAATCCTTTCCAAATTCAGGTGCTCTCAAAGAAATTGTGCCAAAATCCACCACCAAAAGTAAAGTTGGGTAACTCACCAGAGCTCCATGCTGATCAATCTCTAGATCAGCAAAAAACGCTTTTTGCTCTGGGAGCAGATGCAATGAATCAACTTCTCAGGTGTGATGATCAATAGCTACACATTCATCCATAAGGTAGGTATCCACCACTCAATATAATGGTTCCAGGAGCATTATATCACTCTCTCTTTTTATATCTCTCCACCGAGGTCATGTTTGGGAATGAAAGAGAAAAATCATGGTGCAGCCAGTTTTTTTATAAAAGTATCCAACAATTTAATAAAGATTTACACTCACAAAAAGGGTGTCTTCACCGACACCAGTATAACAGCATAAAACAGCAAATGGTATAACAGTCTCCTGTTCCCCGTACACTCACTACAGCGCTCGTGACTTAATTTTCTCCACAAACGTCAGCATCCAGTAAGCCCTACTAGTTTCGTCATGAATGACGTCTTCAAGGGGCGGTCTGGATGCAGACGTCGGCTCCTCTCTAATATACCACCCGCACTCTGCATTGCTGAGTAGCTTAACCAATCACATTAACAACTCCATGAATATGCATCTCCAATTACAGAATGTTAAGGCGAAGCAGCACAATCTCCAAACAAGCTTCCAACCTCGTCTTACACCCTGCAATTTCTTTTTTACAAAACATCCACAAATATCACAGGCCATATAACAGCATCAAAATACTAAAAAAGCAGCATAAAATGTTAACATCGTCCATTTAAAGGGCCATACCCACATTAAAGAAGAACTCTACAATCAAAATTTATATATATAAAAAAAATACAATATGTGTAAAAAAATACATAAAATATCTCTAAAAAATACAAACCAAAAACTATACATAAAATGAAACAAGTAATCCTCCTTTATATATCAAAAAATTCCTTCACAATCCCCATATATCACAAATTCCGTTTTTTTCTTTTTTCTTAACCCAAAGCATGTAGCATATCCAAGAAGTATTCTTTCAAAAGTTTGTCAAAAAACAGTTAAGATCAATATCTATATTCATACCTTTTGGTTTTAAACAGTCCAATTCATATATCCAATATGTTTCCTTCTTTGATATTTCTTTAATCATATCAGACCCCTTCCAATGCTCATTAATTTTTTCAATGCCATAAAAAATTGCTAAACTTGGGTCACTATTATGTTTTAATTTAAAATGCTTCGACACACTATGTTTTTCAAAACCTTTTTTTATATTATTTAAATGTTCTGCAATCCTCGTCTTCAAATGTCTCCCTGTTCTTCCTACGTATTGGAGGCGACACGGGCACTCCAAAACATAGATCACATGTGTTGAATTACATGAGATAAACGAGTCGATATTATATTCTTTGTTAGTTGTACTTGAGCAGAACTTTTTCTTACTTTTACTCAAAGCCTTATTCGCTGTTTTACATGCTTTACATTTTTTACAGTGAAAAAAACCTTTTAGACCCGGAAAAAAATTTTTCTTTATATTAGGGGGATCTAAAATATTATGGACTATCTTTGTTTTCAGAGATCTATTTTTTCTATAGATAAATTTTGGTCTCTGGGGAATAATTTCTCTCAATACTTCATCTTTCAAAAGTATGGGCCAATATTTTTTAACAATTCCTTCTATGATCTTATATTGATTATTGAAATTTGTAATAAATGAGATATCGAAACCTTCATTTTTTTCTTTCTTATCAAGCAAAAGCCTCTTCCTATCTTTTTTATCAATCAAATCCCTTTCAGAAACCAAAAAAGATCTATTATACCCTTTTTCTGCGAATCTATCTATTAACATTTCTGTTTGATCAAAAAAGTCTTTTTGTAAACTACAATTTCTTTTTATCCTTGTGAACATAGTTATGGACAAATGGGAAGAAGAAAATATCTTTGAAAAATGGCCTGAAATAGCGCTATACAGGCGCTATATAGATGATATTGTGATGATTTGGAGAGGTTCTTTTGAAGATTTGGAAAACTTTTTGGTGGTGATCAATGAGAACCGCTATAGTTTGAAATTCACGATGACTAGTGATTTCAATAGTATTAATTTTTTAGATTTGATATTGTATAAACATGAAGGTTGTATTTGGACAAAGACTTTTTTCAAGGATGTTGACAAAAATAGTTATATTCCCGTCTCGAGTGGACATCATCCGAGATGGTTATATAGTACCCCAAGAAGTCAATTCACAAGGATAAAAAGAAATTGTAGTTTACAAAAAGACTTTTTTGATCAAACAGAAATGTTAATAGATAGATTCGCAGAAAAAGGGTATAATAGATCTTTTTTGGTTTCTGAAAGGGATTTGATTGATAAAAAAGATAGGAAGAGGCTTTTGCTTGATAAGAAAGAAAAAAATGAAGGTTTCGATATCTCATTTATTACAAATTTCAATAATCAATATAAGATCATAGAAGGAATTGTTAAAAAATATTGGCCCATACTTTTGAAAGATGAAGTATTGAGAGAAATTATTCCCCAGAGACCAAAATTTATCTATAGAAAAAATAGATCTCTGAAAACAAAGATAGTCCATAATATTTTAGATCCCCCTAATATAAAGAAAAATTTTTTTCCGGGTCTAAAAGGTTTTTTTCACTGTAAAAAATGTAAAGCATGTAAAACAGCGAATAAGGCTTTGAGTAAAAGTAAGAAAAAGTTCTGCTCAAGTACAACTAACAAAGAATATAATATCGACTCGTTTATCTCATGTAATTCAACACATGTGATCTATGTTTTGGAGTGCCCGTGTCGCCTCCAATACGTAGGAAGAACAGGGAGACATTTGAAGACGAGGATTGCAGAACATTTAAATAATATAAAAAAAGGTTTTGAAAAACATAGTGTGTCGAAGCATTTTAAATTAAAACATAATAGTGACCCAAGTTTAGCAATTTTTTATGGCATTGAAAAAATTAATGAGCATTGGAAGGGGTCTGATATGATTAAAGAAATATCAAAGAAGGAAACATATTGGATATATGAATTGGACTGTTTAAAACCAAAAGGTATGAATATAGATATTGATCTTAACTGTTTTTTGACAAACTTTTGAAAGAATACTTCTTGGATATGCTACATGCTTTGGGTTAAGAAAAAAGAAAAAAACGGAATTTGTGATATATGGGGATTGTGAAGGAATTTTTTGATATATAAAGGAGGATTACTTGTTTCATTTTATGTATAGTTTTTGGTTTGTATTTTTTAGAGATATTTTATGTATTTTTTTACACATATTGTATTTTTTTTATATATATAAATTTTGATTGTAGAGTTCTTCTTTAATGTGGGTATGGCCCTTTAAATGGACGATGTTAACATTTTATGCTGCTTTTTTAGTATTTTGATGCTGTTATATGGCCTGTGATATTTGTGGATGTTTTGTAAAAAAGAAATTGCAGGGTGTAAGACGAGGTTGGAAGCTTGTTTGGAGATTGTGCTGCTTCGCCTTAACATTCTGTAATTGGAGATGCATATTCATGGAGTTGTTAATGTGATTGGTTAAGCTACTCAGCAATGCAGAGTGCGGGTGGTATATTAGAGAGGAGCCGACGTCTGCATCCAGACCGCCCCTTGAAGACGTCATTCATGACGAAACTAGTAGGGCTTACTGGATGCTGACGTTTGTGGAGAAAATTAAGTCACGAGCGCTGTAGTGAGTGTACGGGGAACAGGAGACTGTTATACCATTTGCTGTTTTATGCTGTTATACTGGTGTCGGTGAAGACACCCTTTTTGTGAGTGTAAATCTTTATTAAATTGTTGGATACTTTTATAAAAAAACTGGCTGCACCATGATTTTTTTCTCTTTCATTCCCAAACATGACCTCGGTGGAGAGATATAAAAAGAGAGAGTGATATAATGCTCCTGGAACCATTATATTGAGTGGTGGATACCTACCTTATGGATGAATGTGTAGCTATTGATCATCACACCTGAGAAGTTGATTCATTGCATCTGCTCCCAGAGCAAAAAGCGTTTTTTGCTGATCTAGAGATTGATCAGCATGGAGCTCTGGTGAGTTACCCAACTTTACTTTTGGTGGTGGATTTTGGCACAATTTCTTTGAGAGCACCTGAATTTGGAAAGGATTTATTTGGACATTTGAAGAAATTCAGAATTGGACATTTTTGTTTTTTTTATATTCACAAATTTAATTATTTAAATTACTTATGTTTTGCACATAATTTTGATATTTTTTGATATTAATTGATAATAGATATATATATCTTTTGCACTAATGTTTCTACACTAAATTAGGAATAGTTTGTGGTTTTAGCGCATTCCTTGATTTAAGTTATAGCACTAAGAAATTTATTTGGTTTCTTTGAGGTGGAATTGCTGCTTTAAAGTATTAAGGGTGTGGCGCTTTTATTACACTTGTGATAATGGTGGTCTGAAGATTTGGCTTTGAAGCTAAGTGATGAAAGTGAAATCTGGTTACAAAGCCATCATGAAAAAATAATCAGAGCCTATAGCACAGTACCTGATGCTTTGGAAGCACTCAGTATAGTTTCTCTGTATGCAATCTGAAGAGGTCCTAGATAGGTCTCCAAGCCATACTCCCGCCGGATACGGTCGTGAATGATTTCAATGTGCAGTTCTCCCATTCCACAGAGAATCATCTGAAAACAATGTAATTAAGTGGAGGACAACAGGTACTGTATTAAGTAAATATTGTACAGAAGACAGGAAAGTGCAAAAGGCAGATAGATAGAATACTGCAGACATTTGATAGAATACTGCAGACAGACCTTGTAGAAAAAAAATATAACGCAAATAATATATTGGAAATGTTAAACATTCCCATTTCTTTAATATTAAAGCCTAAATGAACATTCAGTTTAAATCAGATAAATACAATATCTTCCAGATACATCAAAACAAAAAGGTGTTCCGCCTTCCTGCCCAGGCCAATTTTCAGCTTTCAGCACTGTCGCACTCTGAATGACAATTGCGTGGTCATGCAACACTATACCCAAACAAAATTTTTCTAATTTTTTTGAGACAGATAGAGCTTTCTTTTGGTGGTATTTAATCACCTCTGGGGTTTTTTTTATTTTTTTGCTAAACAAACTAAAAAAATAAAAATTTGGAAAAAAAAATGTTTTTTTCTTAGTTTCTGTTATAAAATGTTGTAAATAAGTAATTTTTCTGCTTCACTGATGAGTCTGCAGTGATGGGCACTGATAGGCGGCACTGATGGGCATTGTCAGGTATCACTGGTGGGCACTGAAAGGCATCACTCATATATGGCACTGATAGCACTGACTGGCACTGACAGGCATCACTCACATATGGCACTGATAGGCGGCACTGACTGGCACTGATAGTTGGTACAGAAAGGCAGCTCTGATGGGCACTGATATGTTTTATTCATGGGAACTGACAGGTGGCCATTTTGGGCACTGGTATGTGGCATTGATGGGCACTGACAGGTGGCAATTATGGGCACTGACGGGGCTACACTGATCATCAGGGCACTGATGATCAGTGTACATATCCACTCTGAGAAATGTCGCTTACCGGCTCTCCTCACGCGCTGTTAGCGTGAGGAGAGGACTGTCGATAACTGGCATTTCCTATTTACATGCGATTAGCTGTGATTGGACACAGCTGATCACACGATAGAGCCTATGTCATCGGCTCGTTACTGCGATCGGTGATCCACTGTGTCCCATTGACAGAGCGCACCACCGATCGCAGCGTACCCCAGAGAGCGAGCATGCGCAGCTAGAGTGGGAGGACGTCATAGGACGTTTTCCCAGAACAAAAAAAAACTGACGCCCTCCTATCATTTCCTTATATAGCGGGCAGGAAGCGGTTAAACAGCAACAGCCCAATTAGAGAAGCAGGTTCCTGGTTTGCAGCTGCAGAGTAGGACCCTGTCTGTGTGGAAGCAGTGGTCTCTCTGTAGATGTCTGGGGGGGGCAGGACACTTCTTCCCCACAGAGAGGGCAAGGGTCATTCTCTGCAGCTTTTAGCAAGAGACAGGCTTTTCGAATCAGGCTGTGACTTTTAATAGAAAAAAAAAATTTAAGACTTTGCACACCTTTTGTTTTGATGCACCTGAAATGTATTTAGCCAATTTAAACTAAAAGTTAATTTTGGCTTTAATTAAAAGGAACACATCAGTATTACCCCGTTGTAGCATGTGGGAGTTACATGGGTTTCTTTTTCATGTTTTCACAGTGACTGAATGAGAAAATGTCACCAGAAGCTCACATTGCCTTCTCATGATCATAAACAGCGACCGGTAGCTGTCAATGACAACACATTCCAATGTGTCTGAGAGCCTGCTACCAGCATCAACAAGGGGTGACATTAATTCCCACCTCCCTACGGTCAGATATTACACACACACACACCATTAAGGGGTTAAAATAACTACAAAGTTGCACCACTGCCATTTTTAGCTATGTTTTGGGGCACAGACATGTCAAAGATTTGAAGTTTTTGCAATATTGGCTATCAGAGTAAGTAATCTATAGCTGACCATACATGTATTGTTTTTTTATGATAAAAAAAAAACAGATTTCCCAACCCACACACTCAAAGTGAATGGAGGAATCCCCACTCCCCCCACTGCACTATTGTATTGGCTGCAGCACTGTTCAAATAAAAATGTACCAGTTAGCATGTTCAAGAGAAATCAATCATTAGATTTACTCCTCAAACAGGAATGGCCGTAAATGTATCGGAATAAAACTGGTCCCTGATGAACCAACTGGATTTCGATCAATTCATGGCCAGCTTAACAGCTAAGCATTCACAGTGAGCGATAATATTTATTCACAATGCAGTCAATATCAGCTCCTCCACATTTGGCACAATCCCTGAATTGTCATACTTATCTCTATTAATTTTCTATGTATCCTTCTAGCATGTCATTTCCCAACACTATCAAGTGCCACAATTTGATCACCAGACTAGATGGGTGTGTTTTTTAACATTTTTAAAGTATTTCACTTTGGGAAACAAAAGCTTTAACATAGACACATTCTTACTTGCCCAGAATCAGGATCTATCTTCACTTTCAAGCTTGGATCCTCCAGCTGAAGACACTTCAGTGCATTTTCCAAATCTGGATGCAAACAAAAAGATAATGAAATACACAAACCCAAGACAGTAAATCTCATCCTCTTCATTAGCAGAATTTTAAAATCAGGTACATTGTGGAACCAGTTTAGAAGTACCTGTCTGTTTGGCCACAGATGGGGGTTCAATAGTACAAAAGAAAACGGATTCAGGAATCTCCACTCCAGCCAATACCAAGTCCTGTTCTGACTTCTGTTCCTTCTTCTCTCCTGATCTATTGGCCCTACGAGAGGCGGCTGCTGCTGCTGATTTAGAAGACACAATGGTGTCTCCAGTTGCAGTCTAACACATCAGATATGTAATAGAAAAAAATCAATCAATCTAGTAGTATTAATATATACCTATAACACACATATATCTCCACGTTTCTTGCTTATATCACATATATCTTTATTGCCATTACAAGCATCTTCATGAAACACAATTTCAAGCCTCACAGCTCTTAATCACGTGACGTGCATTGCGGACTGGCTGCATCTGTTGATTAACAAAAGTCTTTCAACACTCCTGTTCCACCGAAATGAAGCTAATGATCGACTTCCATTGAACAGGAATGGCCACATATATATCGAAATTAACCCAGTTCCAGGGAGGCGCGCACGCCGCCCTACCCTCACCACCGTTGGCGGCTATGGATGTCAATCACCGGTTCCTGGACGGAAATTCTCCACCAGCAACCAGTGATCACCAAGCCCTGGTTCACATATATGCGGCCATGCGGGCCGCAATTTGCGAGGGCACAAAAGCCCATTAAATTTGATGGACTCTCGTGCCCCATGACACGCAGGGAAGAAGGTTCCCAGTACGGCTGCGTTTTCCAGTGCGGGCAGCGTGCCATTAGAACTAATGGCACCCGCCCGCCGATCTGCATTCCTCTGTGCGGGTGGTTTTCGTGCGGATCTGCAGCTGCACCACCTGCACAGATGTAAACAATTAATTTACATGTATTGGGATTTTTTTTTAGCAACGACATGTAGCAGAATACATTTTGGCCTAAATTTATGATGAAATTAGATTTTTTACATTTTGTTTTTACTGGATATGTTTTATAGCAAAAAGTCAAAAATATTGTTTTATTTTTCAAAAAGGTCGGTCTATTTTTGTTTATAGTGCAAAAAATAAAAAAAAGCACAGGTGATCAAATGCCACCAAAAGAAAGCTCTATTTGTGGGAAAAAAAGGACAATATTCATTTGGGTGCAACACTGCATGATCGCGCAATTGTCAAAGTAACGCAACACTGTATTGCAGAAAATGGCCTGGTCAGGAAAAGGGGGTAAATCCTCTGGAGGGCAAGTGGTTAAGAAGCCTAAAGTATAAACATGTGCATCCAATACTCACCTGCCCATCTGTTAGAGCAAGGAAATATATCCAGTACATCTGCATATAGGGAGCATGTTATTTATTTCACTTCCTCTCATGTGACAGCACTGGTGCTTGGACATTGGTATGGTAATTGCATGACAATGGGGAGAAACAACCTGAAGCTTACAGAGGGCTTCCATTTTTTCACTCTCAGTAGCTGAATGGAGTGGCAGGGGTGTGATGGGATGACAAGTATGCACTCTTAGGGAGGGGAAAGTTAGAAGCTTAAAGTGCAGTTTAAAGCAAAAGATCAGCTAACTGTACATAGTGGAAAGCAGTCATATTCCCTGATATGAAGAAATGCACACTTTCAGCCTGCCAATTACCAATGTGATATTCTTAGGTTAGGAATGGTCACACCAACAGGGTGGAGGAATAGATAAGGTAATCCCATTTTACAGAGAAAGGTACTTTTTATATTGCTTTTGTACCACTGTATATCTTTCTGAAAGCTTTGTATTAATGGCTATGGTACTACTACTCTCTTGCCAGAAGGTGATTGTGGGTTTTTATACAACGGTGCTATGAAAGTAAAACTGTATTCCTGTATACCTGTTTTAGTCCAACAGCCAAAGCAATATTACCAGCAGACAAGGAAGAGATTTCAACTTGTTGATCAGCAAATGGCAGCAGCAAACGGCTCATCCTTTCCCTAAATAAAGCATAAAATATGTAAATTAAAATGTATGGAAAAAAACTGCCATCAGTCTGTTTACTGTATAGTTCCTTTAAGGCAAACCCCTAGCTTTGTTTAAAAGAAAAAACTCTCATATAAACAATCATATAGTGTAATCTGTAGCACATGTAAACTTTACACTGCTACATACTAAAACAAAGTATGCAGATTTTACCATACTTCCTTTTAGATTGTGGCTTCCTTTTTTCTGGATTTACAAACCACAGTTTTCTATAAACTAGAAACATTTTTCACAATTACAAGTTGGATGAATTTGGAGCAAGGTTTGTCAATCAATGCAGCAAACCAGCCACATGCCTTCAGCTCAAAAATGAAAGTCTAAAGACTTAAGATTTTTTACCTGCATGAAGGCATAAAACCTTCTGTGTGCGGCAGCCCCCCTCCCCCCCCCCAATATTCACCTAAACCCCCTCTTGATCCAGCAATGTACACTGGAGTCTCGGCTAACCCGGGACTCCCTCTTGTCATTGGCTGAGACAGAAGCAGGAGCCACTGGCTCTCACTGCTGTTAATCACAGCCAGTGAGCCAATGAGAAGAGGGGGCGGGGCCTAGCCAAGGCTCTGTGAGTGAATGGACACATGGAGCTGCAGGTGCCCCCATAGCAAGCTGCTTAATGTGGGGCACCCAACAGGAGGGAGGGGCCAGGAGAGCCTGCGGGGGACCTGACAAGAGGAGGATCCAGGCTGTTGTGTGTAAAACCACTGCACACAGCAGGTAAGTATAGACATGTTTGTTATTTTTTCCTTTAAAAAAAATAATTAAGAATCACTTTAAACTACTGCTTAAGCTGGTCATACATTGTTTGAATTTCATCTGGTTTCTGATGAGTGGCACTGTCAGGTGGAACCACCATTTGGGTATTTTCGCAGCTGGTGGGGCTGGCTGACCAAATACAATAGAAGCAGTGGGGTATATCTCCATCTGTGCTGATTAGCATGGATAGAGGAATCGGTTAGATTTCTTTTGTTCAGTCTGCAAACAATCTATGGCTGACTTTAGCTTGGGCAACAGGAAGACATCTCCACTATGACTGCTTGGAATTTCAATAGCATATAGATTTCAAAGGTGCTGTTCAGTTTGCATTACATTGGGCACTGAGAAGTAGAAAAAACAATACTGTATTATTGGCAATGTGTTCATATGCAAGCTGGGATTCCATTTTGTTTTGCCCATAGTGCAAAGCTAACAATGTTTACATTATGCAATGATTACTTTTTCTAAAATATATAAATTGAGAAATATTTACAAAATACATACACAGCCATTCACAACTACACTGCTCAGCTAACATACTTTAGCAATTCAAAATAATCTTATAGTTAATACATACATGCAGTTTTGGTTGACATTATATATTGCAGACTGCGACTTCATCATTCCCGAGTATATCCTGACAAAGACCAGGGGTCCACGCTGCTTGTCATGTACAACCTTGAATGCCAGAGCACACAGGTCATCCTTGTACCAAGACCTTAAAGAAATTGTACACATCATATAATCATAGTTCTATTTGAAGGTAAGCTTTTTCGTAGTGTCTTTTTATAGTGTTCATCTTCCTATAACCTAGAAATAAATGTACCCAGACTTACTATTTGGTTGGCAGATAAACATGCTATTTCAGATCACACTGACAGAGAACCTATGAAATGGTTATTGGAAACAGGATAAGATTACCGATAGTTGGATGGAAACAGCATCTGAACATTTTTAGCCAATTTCCCTACATTTTTATTGTACTCAAAGCTTTAATAATACAGTTCACATTTGTACTTCTCTTCTCCAGGTCTTAAAGGCCTGTAGTTTCCTATGCCTCCATCATTCGATTACAGCCAGCAGAAGCTAGAATTTCTCATCCACTAAAACTACAGCACTTGTAGCTCAAACCTCTAAAATCCCATGGTTTTTAATTGTGCCTGTTTACACCTGAGTGTAATGTTGCTTAAAGCTTCTTTGAGCTACAAGTTTCAAGCTTTAAGTGTTTTTTTATTGCCCCAATACACACTTTCCCCTAGTAACTAGCTTTCCATGGACTAAAAATAATGCAAAAAAAAAAAACCCAAACACTCTCGCCTTGGATGCAAAAAAGGTAAAAACAAAAAAAAAAAACCAAAAACAAAAAAAACCTGTAAAATGACTAAGGACACTCAGCTCATGTGTTATTGCTGCCTAAAGAACACGAAGACTTGGACAACTTAATCCTCAGATGTGAATGTGTCCTCGATGACTTACAAAACAAAACATACTCACTTAACCCAACCCTTTCAAAATGTTGCATTGTGAACTTACTATTTAAGGCAGTCTCTCTCAATCAGGGTACCTCCAAGAGGTTTGCTAGTGGTTCCTTGAGCATTGTCTGTCTCTCAGATATGTAACCACTGACATCAGTTATATTTTTTGCTATCTGAAGAGGAGACCTCTTTCCAATGACCACCAATGTGAGAGGCATTCTTCCCACTGACTACCACATTAACATACCATGATCTATAGACTTCTTCGCACTAACAACCACATTAACATACCATGATCTATAGACTTCTTCCCACTAACGACCACATTAACATACCATGATCTATAGACTTCTTCCCACTAACGACCACATTAACATACCATGATCTATAGACTTCTTCCCACTGACGACCACATTAACATACCATGATCTATAGACTTCTTCGCACTAACAACCACATTAACATACCATGATCTATAGACTTCTTCCCACTAATGACCACATTAACATACCATGCTCTATAGACTTCTTCACACTGACTACCACATTAACATACCATGATCTATAGACTTCTTCCCACTGACGACCACATTAACATACCATGATCTATAGACTTCTTCCCACTAACGACCACATTAACATACCATGATCTATAGACTTCCTCCCACTGACGACCACATTAACATACCACAATCTATAGACTTCTTCACACTGACTACTACATTAACATACCATGATCTATAGACTTCTTCCCATGGACGACCACATTAACATACCATGATCTATAGACTTCCTCCCACTGACGACCACATTAACATACCACAATCTATAGACTTCTTCACACTGACTACTACATTAACATACCATGATCTATAGACTTCTTCCCATGGACGACCACATTAACATACCATGATCTATAGACTTCTTCCCACTAACGACCACATTAACATACCATGATCTATAGACTTCCTCCCACTGACGACCACATTAACATACCACAATCTATAGACTTCTTCACACTGACTACCACATTAACATACCACGATCTATGGATGTTTGTCTTTTTTCAGCCAGACTATGTAACTATAGACATAATCTATTTGCAAGGGGTCCGCAAGAACTATAAATATATAGGCTTAGAAAGGCTTCTCTAAGATGTTAAAACTTTTGAAAGCAGCCCACTGTACCCAGGTGATATTTCAGATTGGGTAGGCACCAGTTACAGCATTGGCTGGCTTTTCCTGCCTCTCGGAGACATACAGTAAGTGGCAAGTTTTGGCCTTAGCACATACATCCAAGGACATAAAATCCAGTTGCTCAATGACCCAACTTTTGGTAGATGAATTTGAATTCTATCACTATGTCTGTTGACTTCACACACAACCTTTTTTTAGGCCAAACCTAAAGGGCATGTATTCACTAGATTCTGCAACTTTGACAAAGCTAACCATTGACATTTATTTTAGATTTGGCCAATCTGTTAAAGTTCAAACCATCAGAAGCTCATTTCAAGCTGCTAGGTCTCCTGTTGGCTATGCAATTGACAATAAATTTAAGAATATAACTTCTAGCTACATTCATACATACATGAAGTCATGAGGGCAGTCATCTGGAGATGGTAAATATAAAGTGATTGCATCCAGAAGGGGTTGAACTCCTTTATTCTTTAAGGAGCTTCCGCAAAGCACAGGAACTGCAGAGCGAGCTAGAGTGATCCTCCGTACTGCAGACTGTAACTGTACAATACACTGGGTGTTAGCGAAGGCAAGTCAGACGTTTCAATACTTTACTACTCTACAAGTAATACTGCTTCTAAACACAGCTGGGAAGTCTGGTTAATACAGATCAATAAACAGTCAGTTAAGACAGATCAATAAACATTTAATCAGTTGGCTGGTCAAACAAACATTCTAAAAATACATTTATTTAAAATAATATAATTATTGAACAATTTTCATAAAATTCTACGGGAATCAAATTAAACAGAAATTTTCACTGGCTGCCAAGGGTAACCTCACTTTGCAATGCATTTTGTTTTCATAATGTATACACAGTTTGATAGAAAAAGTATAAGACTAATTAAAGCAGAATTTCATTTTTACTATGACTTTATACACAGTTGTGCTCAAAAGTTTACATACCCTGGCAGAAATTGTCACATTTTGGCATTGATATTGAAAATATGACTGATCATGCCAAACAATGCTCTTTTATTGAAGGATGATGATCATATGAAGTCATTTATTATCAAATAGTTGTTTGGCTCCTTTTTAAATCATAATGATAACAGAAATCACCCAAATGGCCCTGATCAAAAGTTTACATACCCTGGAATGTTTGGCCTTGGTACAGACACACAAGGTCACACACACGGGTTAAAATGCCAATTAGAGGTTAATGTCCCACATCTGTGGCTTTTTAAATTGCAATTCGTGTCAGTGTATAAATAGTCAATGAGTTTGTTAGCTCTTAAGTGGAAGCACTGACTAGGCTAGATACTGAGCCATGGGGATCAGAAAAGAACAGTCAAAAGTCCTGTGTAACAAAGTAATGGAACTTTATAAGATGGAAAAGGACATAAAAAGATGTCCAAAGCCTTGAATATGCCAGTCATCACTTTCACTAAGAAGTAGAAAATTCGTGGACTTCTTGATACCAAGCCAGGTAGAGGTAGATCAAGAAAGATTACAGCCACAACTGCCAGAAGAATTGTTCGGGATACAAAGGGAAACCCATAGGTAACCACAAGAAAAATACAGGCTTCTCTGGAAAAAGACAGTGTGGTTGTTTTGAAGGAGCACAATATGATGACACTTGAACAAAAATGAGCTGCATGGTCGAGGTGCCAGAAAGAAGCCTTTACTGCATCAATGACACAGGAAGGCCTGGTTAGGCATGTCAAGGTGTTGTCAGGCATATTGTAACCGGGCTTTTTTGTGGCATTGGTGCAGTAAAAGCTTCTTTCTGGCACTTCGACCAAACAGCTCATTTTTGTTCAAGTATCACCATATTGTACTCCTTAAAAACAACCACACCATCTATTTCCAGAGCAGCCTGTATTTCTTTTGAGGTTGCCTTTGGGGTTTTTTTTTAATTCCAGACAATTATTCTGTCAGTTATGGCTGCAATCTTTCTTGGTCTACCTGACCTTGGCTTGGTATCAAGAGACCCCCGAACTTTCCACTTCTTAATTTAACAATACTGATTGGCATATTCAAGGCTTTGTAAATCTTTTTATGTCCTTTTCCATCTTTATAAAGTTCCATTACCTTGTTACGCAGGACTTTTGACAGTTCTTTTATGATCCCCATGGCTCAGTATCTAGCCTAGTCAGTGCTTCCACGTAAGAGCTAACAAACTCAATGACTATTTATGCACTGACACTAATTGCAATTTAAAAAGCCACAGATGTGGGACATTAACCTCTAATTGGCATTTTAACCTGTGTGTGTCACCTTGTGTGTCTGTACCAAGGACAAACATTCCAGGGTATGTAAATTTTTGATCATGGCCATTTGGGGGATTTCTGTTATAATTATGATTTAAAAAGGAGCCAAACAACTGCAGTGGGGATCGAAAGTTTGGGCACCCCAGCTAAAAATTTGTATTAAT
Source organism: Staurois parvus (assembly GCF_062004578.1). NCBI lineage: Eukaryota > Metazoa > Chordata > Amphibia > Anura > Ranidae > Staurois > Staurois parvus. The sequence goes on along the minus strand of NW_028318188.1, from coordinate 3,985,866 downwards.
GTGCATAAAGAAGCCAAGGAAAGATGGAAAAATATCCAAAAGGCATCAAATTACAGATTAGACATTCTTATAATATGTCAACAAAAGTTAGATTTTATTTTCATCATTTACACTTTCAAAATAACAGAAAACAAAAAAATGGCGTCTGCAAAAGTTTGGGCACCCTGCAGAATTTATAGCATGCACTGCCCCCTTTGCAAAGCTGAGGCCTGCCAGTGTCATGGATTGTTCTCAATCATCATCTGGGAAGACCAGATGATGTCAATCTCAAGGGTTTTAAATGCCCAGACTCATCTGACCTTGCCCCAACAATCAGCACCATGGGTTCTTCTAAGCAGTTGTCTAGAAAACTGAAACTGAAAATAGTTGACGCTCACAAAGCTGGAGAAGGCTATAAGAAGATCGCAAAGCATTTTCAGATGTCAATATCCTCTGTTCGGAATGTAATTAAGAAATGGCAGTCATCAGGAACAGTGGAAGTTAAAGCAACATCTGGAAGACCAAGAAAAATATCAGACAGAACAGCTCGCAGGATTGTGAGAAAAACAATTCAAAACCCACGTTTGACTGCACGATCCCTCCAGAAAGATCTGGCAGACACTGGAGTTGTGGTACACTATTCCACTATAAAGAGATACTTGTACAAATATGGTCTTCATGGAAGAGTCATCAGAAGAAAACCTCTTCTACGTCCTCAACACAAAAATCATCATTTGAACTTTGCAAATGAACATATAGACAAGCCTGATGCATTTTGGAAACAAGTTCTGTGGACCGATGAGGTTAAAATTGAACTTTTTAGCCGGAATGAGCAAAGGTACGTTTGGAGAAGAAGGGGCACAGAATTTAATGAAAAGAACCTCTGTCCAACTGTTAAGCATGGGGTTGGATCAATCATGCTTTGGGGTTGTGTTGCAGCCAGTGGCACAGGGAACATCTCACGAGTAGAAGGAAAAATGGATTCAATAAAATTTCAGCAAATTTTGGATGGTAACTTGATGCCATCTGTGAAAAAGCTGAAGTTAAAGAGTGGATGGCTTCTACAAATGGATAATGATCCTAAACACACCTCGAAATCCACGGGGGATTACATCAAGAGGCGTAAACTGAAGGTTTTGCCATGGCCTTCACAATCTCCTGACCTCAACATAATTGAAAATCTATGGATAGACCTTAAAAGAGCAGTGCGTGACAGACAGCCCAGAAATCTCAAAGAACTGGAAGACTTTTGTAAGGAAGAATGGGCAAAGATACCTCAAACAAGAATTGAAAGACTCTTGGCTGGCTACAAAAAGCGTTTACAAGCTGTGATACTTGCCAAAGGGGGCAGTACAAGATATTAACTCTGCAGGGTGCCCAAACTTTTGCAGACGCCATTTTTTTGTTTTCTGTTATTTTGAAAGTGTAAATGATGGAAATAAAATCTAACTTTTGTTGACATATTATAAGAATGTCTAATCTGTAATTTGATGCCTTTTGGAGATTTTTCCATCTTTCCTTGGCTTCTTTATGCACATTAATACAAATTTTTAGCTGGGGTGCCCAAACTTTCGATCCCCACTGTATTTGATAATAAATGGCTTCATATGATCATCAACCTTCAATAAAAGAGCATTTTTTGGCATGATCAGTCATATTTTCAATATCAATGCCAACATTTCACAATTTCTGCCAGGGTATACAAACTTTTGAGCACAACTGTAGTTTGTCTTTTTATCCATGAATACAAGACTTTCTCTGATTGGCCAACGTGGAGAGGTGGTGTAAATATTTCTTACCTTTTTAATGTTTCTCAGGAGGAGGTGTCATGGCTGACTGAAAGGTTTTTTTTTTTTTAACAACATTAATGTAAGCCTGTCCCATATCTGTCCTCATTAACATACAATGCAAGATGCCCAGCCTCTACACTGTTAACACTTTGTTAGGATAGACAGTGTTCAAATATATTTATGAGTGATAATGAAGTGGAATCTGGAAGGTTCAGAATAGAGCATTCATAAAAAGGTAAGCTACAATTTATTTGCTTTTTTAGTTATGCTATGTGAATAGGGACAAGTAACAAATATAAAGATGTTTAGAGTAGATCCAAATTTGGCTGCAAAAGGTGGAAATACATGTAAAAAAAATCTGTCCAGGTGAAACACAATACGATGAACACAAAGTACCTTTTCCAGAGGTATAAGATTAAAATCCCGACTGTACTCCTCCAACATTAATGAAGCAAATTCATCATCCAGATCAGCAATCTTCATATGAAAAAAAAATGGCAAATGTGACTATTGTATTGTAAAAAAACAGAATACAGATATTCTCTCTTTACATCTGCACAGCCATGTACTTTGTTATTTAGACACAGCCAGAAGAGAAGAATCTAAAAGTTGATAACATCTGAGATAATGAAACAATAAATGATTTCAACACAATGGACATTTTCTGTGCTTGTTTGGGATAAACGTGACCCTTGCTATTCCTTCTGCTATATCATCAAAAGCTTGGTCCAATTTCAAACTGTGTGTGGCCCTCCCTGTTCGATAAAAGTCGATTGTTAGACATCATTAAACAGACATGCTGGAAAACGTTTGTCAACCCTAACCCTGATCAATGTATTCTGACAGCAGCAGGAGCCGCCATTGGAATACAATGTCCCTAACGGGGGATTCCTCCATCCACCTCGCTTGTGTATATGGAAGAATCTGTTCTTTTTTCCATTCAGCCAGACTAACTGTATGCGGTCTTTGCCTAGCTTCAGGCTCCATTCACATGGGCTTTTCCTACACTGTGAATCCTAGTGAACAAGAATCTCCTGATTCCTGCAGCTGGGATTGACAGCTGTGTGTGGATAGCTGCGGCTGCTAAGCCTGTACACTGCAATGATAGGCTGCAGGTGGTGCTCATGGCTGAATGCACACAAATGTGTCACACACTTTGCGTATATCTAGCTGCGATCGTTGCAGATAATCACTGGCTATGTAACAGCCACAAATAGCTGCAGCCACCGACAGCCTGTCATTGCAGTGTATGTGCTCAGCAGCTACAGCTGTCCATCCTAGCAGCAGTAATCAGCAGATCCTTGGCACTGGGATTTACAGCATGGGAAAACTCCTATGCGAATGGAGCCTTAAAGTACCTGTGCAAGGAGGCTCTTTATTGAAAAAGTGTATATACCATCAAAACGACTTGTTCACACCATGGTGCAGAGACATCAGTTTTTCTGCACACGTTCTGCAAAGGCACAACAAAATCTATTTGTTCTCTATGTGCCCTGTTCACACCACACCACTAGAATCAAGTGCAGATTTTTTTCTGAACAGGAATCTGCAACGTGTATCAATCTAATTGAAGCGCGCACGAAACCTGATATAAACTCGTCTCTGCAAGTGAAATCTGCACATCAGTTTCCATCAGTATTTCTGCACGTATGGTGTAAACGAGGCCAAAGTGTTTTATTAAATCTGTTTGACAAATGCAAAAAAAAAAAAACACATCCTGGTTATCCAGCCAGAAATCTTTATAAATTCCTATACTGTCTTGCCTCAGGATTGTTATCTGTTGGGATTTTTTTTGGACATTTTTTATAACAGAGGGTAGAAAGTTTTTTTTCATTTATATCACAAAAAATAAAAATCACAGTGTTGCATGACCACACAATTACCAGTTTAAATAAGCAAAAAATGGCCTAGTCAGGAAGGGGGGTAAATCTTCTGGAGGGCAAGTGGGTAATATATTGCGGCTTAGAAGTCCTTTCTCTGGGAACATTTAGCAGAGAGAAGGAGCCAGGAGCGCCAGCGGGGTACCCAAGAAGAGGAGGATCAGGGCTGCACTGTGCAAAACCATTACACTGAGCAGGTAAGTAGAACATGTTTGTTATTTTAAAACAAAAAATCTGTTAAATCTTAATATCACTTTAAGTGGGAGGGAAGGTCTGTGATTGGCTGTAACAGTGGACACATGATTAGGAGCTGGTCCCACGGGCTCCCATTCATTACTAGAGACCAGGAGCTGTCCTTGACAGTTCACTGTGCTGGGACCATGCAGTGAGCATGCTCTCAGCACAGAAACCTTTTGCCCATGGACTTATGTGAGGCTGCACATATGCGCTACATGAGCGGCAATAGGTTAAGGACTGGCAAGCTGCAATATTACTTTTTTTTTTTTTGTTTAGATATGCTTTAAAGACACTTGTTCGAAATTCACAAATGTTTGTGCCTCTTATTAGACTATACTTTACCAATGACTAAATATACTGTAAGAGTATTGTACTATTGGGGATCTCTTTGCTCTGTTTTAGAAAAGGTATTAAAAATGCTTTATTTAAAATGACTAAAATGTAAACATATCAAATACACAGCAAATTTCAAACTACAAATATTGATAAGCAATAAAGCGATGTACTACTACCTAAAAAGACATCTTCAGTGAACAGCTAAACTAAATTTTAATTTCTGGGGTTTTTATCATCCCAAAATCCACACAGGCTCTTGAATCAATATCTTGCATATCAAATATTTTTCTCACATATTAGAAGTACTAAATGCTCACACCCAAAATTTCTATCTCCAGTCGAGTATTTACTTTAAAACTTTACTTGTTCTAGTAAGGCATTTCTTGCTTCAATGGCAGAGGTCAGAAGATGCTGGTCTTTTATATCTGTCAGAGGTTTCCTCTCAAATATTCTTCCACCATCCTCACTGGCTCGCGCGCTCCAGCAGATTGACTGCATACTCAATAAATCCACCAGACCTTCAAATGATTTGCCCTCCCCTATAGGAAGCTTAGCAAAAGAAAGACAATCATCACATAATGGAAAGATTAGCTAACAATGGACTAAGGTAAGTAGTGACATACCTAGAAAATTGGCATGTATCCTATTTTTTTTATTGTATTTTTTATTAATGAGGGATAGAAAGTTATGTTTATAGTTGTCTTTTTTTTTAAATTTGCAGAATGTTAAAACACTGCAAACTGAATTCTACTTTCATTATGTGAGGACCGCTGGACTTTCATTGCATCTATTCGACATTTCTTTAATGGAATATTCAAAATTCACGCTCACCTTCCTCTACCTCTCTTATTTGAATGCACTTCCTTATATGCTAATGATTGGTAGTCTAATGTCGTTCATAGTAAAATGTTCCTTCTCTATTATTCTCTGGCTTGTTTCTTCTCTTTTTATTATGTTACAATAATACTAGAAATAAAGAATGCAAAAACATGGTTTAACATGGTAAAACAGCTTATAAAAACAAGCCATTCCTGACATCTATCTGATTGTATTTTGAAGCTATTGATTCTCAAAGATGATTGTGGTGTCTACCAGGGGCGGAGTGATAACTTATGGGGCCCCCGGGCATTGGGGGATCATGGGGCCCCTGTGCCCTTGGCCAAACTCAAAAAAGCCTATGAAAAAGTACCAGGGGCATCTTATGGGGCCCCCTACTGACCCCGGGCCCTCGGGCAGTGCCCGAGTTTCCAAATGGTCAGTTCGCCCCTGGTGTCTACATTACAAGGCCAGCAGACTGCCAAGATTCTGGTGCAATAGAAAGCAATAGAAAAATAGCTGTGATTTCAATGCATTTGTTGTGAACTTAATTGTGAAGATTAATTTTTCATTTTCTCTGCAATACCTATAGCTAGAGAGATGAAAGAGGGCGTTGTTTTAAAGTGCTTTCACATCTTATTCAGAATATACAAATACTTTAAAAATGGTAGTAAAGTCTATTTTTTTTTTTAAATGAGGGGGAAATCTCATTTTCACTGTAAAGTTGGAAAAAGAAGCCTGTTCAGCCACTTATATTCTGCAGGTTGTATTTATGGCCTGGACTTCAAGTGGTTGGCTTCGAGGTCATGGCTATGGCAGTGAGTTTGGTATCATATGTTTTCAGCCACCTCCCAGCTATTCAGATAGAAAATAATTCAAGTATAAAAGTGATCTGGGTGGCTGTAGATAAAATATAAAGAATGGAACCCCATTGAGCCACGTACACAAGTAAATACAAGCACGCGTCATGAATTTTAACTCTTAAACAGATGACCTGTAAGGCCAGGTCCACACTGATGCGGTGCGAATTCCATGTGTTTTTGACTGTGAGTTTGGTGCAAATTCACAGTGCGATTTCTGCGTGTTAGGTGCAATTCTGATGTGAATTGTCCAGCACTTCAGGTTCAGTTCAGATGAGATTCTGATAACCCTCCCATTCACTGCAGAGCAAAATTGCCTCCCATTGACTTTCACTGAAATTTGCACAGCACCGGACTAAACTTGCACAAGACCCTCTTTTTTTTTTTTTTTTTTTTTTTAACCAGATCAGAATTGCACAGCACAGATGTGAATGGCCTTCATTGAAAACAAGGTTTTTTCAGATGACATGCCAATCTATGCCTTTTGTATCAGGTCAAATCTGCATAAAATTCATATCAGTGTGAGCCAGGTGTAAAGGTCAGAAGGGCAGAATTGTAAGGGGTACAAAAAGGATAAATGTAAAAGCAAAGATGAATGTAAGCATATATAAAGGAGCTATGTAAGAATAATTTGGCAAAGGAATTTCATAACATACTCCATACTGTACATGCTCCAACAGAGAAATGATGTGTCACCAACTCACCTGTAACAGCATAGGGTTTGCTTTCAGCTTTTCTTTGATGCTTTCAACGGAGTATGAAAAACTAAATAAAGAGATTTTTTTTTCAATATAACTGAGTAACTTTCATTATGGCCAGAAGAAAGAATCAAGGAGAAAGCCACATCCTTCTAATTAAAAGCAAAAAATTAAAGTCCTTTCATATAAGCTAATAAGTTGCGCCACTTTACACTAAGCTATTTTCAAACAATTCTGTGCTAACACTTTGGTGAAATTTTAATTAAAAAATTTAAAAAAACTGTAAGAAAACTTATTAAAATGGCTCACAACCTAGTGTTCTATTAACATATAGCCTTGAGCATTTCATTCTTTGATATAAACTCTTTCAAAAAGACAAACAGAAGTCATGAGGCATACATAGCTGATTCACACATAGAAATCAATAGCCTCTAATCCGCACCTCTACAAATTCATCTCTTCAGAGAGGCCTATCCTGCCCCCACCTAGCAACTGTACATGTATTTTCTCCATCAGTCCATCCTCCACAGTTATTACTTTTTATATCAATTGACCCTCCCTCCTAGATTGTAAGCTCTAACAAGCAGGGCCCTCTGATCCCTGATCCCTCCTGTATTAATTTGTATTGTAATTGTACTGTCTGCCCTTATGTTGTAAAGCACTGCGTAAACTGTTGATGCTATATAAATCCTGTATATTATTAATAATAATAATACTAATTTACTTCTTTGGGAACCATTTCTAAACTGCACAGGTCATCAGTTGTAAACAGGATAAAATCCTGACCTGAACCTAATCTACACTTGTCCTTAACGTAATGTAAACCTGACCTGAACCGCTGAACAACTACTGTGTGAATTGGCTGTGAAACCTGAGCTTCAATCCGCACTGCACATGTGTGAATCCACACACTGCTAGTCTGTTACAACAAAATATCTTAATAAAGTTGGAATTTTAGGAATAAACAATAACTCACAATGTCAAAAATGTAAACACTACACAGGAGGAAATATTTAAATGAGTGCAAATTCTACATTCTATAGGTGTGACTTTTATCTTTTATTATCAGAAATGTACATGAGAGAAACTTGATACAATTACAAGTTACAACACTTTACAAGAAAATTAACTTTGAAATATGAAAGCCTAGGAAGGTCTAGGTTGTGATCAGCACCAATTACTTTGGAATTAATTGTGGCAGGGACCTGAGAGTGTCCATGCAGGAAAAAACAGCAGGTTTATTGTAATTGCCAGCCCAGTGGCCAACAATATTTACTTTCACTTTCAAAGCTGAACACAGTAGTGTGGGCATAAGTGGGCAGAGTAGTGTGGGAAAAGTAAAGTACCGTATTTGCCGGCGTATAAGATGACTTTTTACCCCTTAAAAATCTTCTCAAAAGTCGGGGGTCGTCTTATGCGCCGGTATACGGCATACTGACACTTTTTAGGGGGGCGGCGCGTTGCCGCCGCCGCCCCCCCCCTTCCCCCAATGGAAGGGACACTAAGTACAGGGGTGGGCAGCGGCTGTTTCTTACCTGGTTCCGGTCCCACGACGATCCGGTCCAGGAAGCGCGGCTGCGCCTTCAGTTCAGTCACTGGATGTTCGTGCGGCTGCTCGGCTCCGCCTCCTCACCAGTGATTGGCCGCCAGAACTGTAGCTCAGGAAAGGCACACAGGCGGCCAATCACCGGCGAGGGGGTGGAGCCGAGCGGCCCCGCGAAAATCGAGTGCAGGACCAGCAGGTAAGTGGTCAGTGTAGAGGTGCTGCTGCAACCACATATGCTGGCTGCAGCAGCACCATACGAGAACAGGGTCAGCAAGTGTCAGTGGGAGGAATAGTGCCCCATCATTGGTGTCACTGATACCAATGATGGAGCACTATTCCTCCCACTGATACCAATGACGGAGCACTATTCCTCCCACTGATACCAATGATGGAGCACTATTCCTCCCACTGACACCAACGATGGGGCACTATTCCTCCCCCCCACTGACACCAATGATGGGGCACTATCCCTCCCCCCCACTTACACCAAAGATGGGGCACTATTCCTCCTCCCCACTGACATCAACGATGGGGCACTATTCCCCCCCCCCCCCCCCACTGACACCAATGATGGGGCACTATTCCACCCCCCACTGACACCAATGATGGGACACCATTCCTCCCACTGACACCAATGTTGGGACACCATTCCTCCTACTGACACCAATGATGGGGCACTATTCCCCCCACTGATACTAATGATGGGGCACTATTCCTGCCACTAATGCCAATGATGGGGCACTATTCCTGCCACTAATGCCAATGATGGGGCACTATTCCTGCCACTAATGCCAATGATGGGGCACTATTCCTGCCACTAATGCCAATGATGGGGCACTATTCCTGCCACTGGTGTGCATTGTAAGAGGGGTAGTCTTATACGGCGAGTATAGCTCAAACACTAAATTTTAGCAGGAAAAGTAGGGGGGTCGTCTTATACGCTCAGTCGTCTTATACGCCAGCAAATACGGTAGGTAAAAGCAGTGCCAGCTACATGTTCTAAACAAGTAAAAATGCAACATGCAGAATTTGGGTGAAATTGTTAAACAAGGTAGCCTTAACTTGCTTTTACAATGAAGATGGTGTCCTACATAACCTGAACACCTAAAAGATAAATATACAATCCAGTTGCCAGCATGCACACTTGTATGAATTTACTAAAGTACCTGGCATTGGATTTGTCCATCTTGTTCAAAAAACATATTCTTGGTACAAAATGTTTGTCTGCTTGTCGCCACACAGTCAGGGTTTGAGCCTGAAACAAAAAGAAAAAAAAGTTTGTTATCAAAGTGTCTATAGAAGCTGTACCGGTTGCAGCTTTGATGCCAATTCCTACTACTGAATCATTGACTAGCTTCATACAGTATCATTTTAATAGTCATGTTTCATCAGGAAAACAGGGCCATTCCTGAGCCTCAAAAGACAGCAGAGAAAAAGGGTAAAGGATATCCTAGCAAACCTGTATGTTTTAAAGGGTATGTAAACCAAACATTTCATATTCCTGATATGTGCTTGCTTGACCATGTATTTGTATGAAAAAAGTATCCTGATCTCTTTCTATTGCTTCCTTTTTGTGAAATCCCTGGTGTTCCTGCTATGCTAGGGGTTAGACAAAAAATTGAAACACTACATACATGCTTTGCAGGTGTGAAAGTGACGACATGTTTCGCGTTGAAAGCAGAAGTGATGTAAGTTTTGCTTCTGCTGTGTGATGAGACACCTAACAGGTGGGAAGCCTCACTTTTGTCATTCACTGTGTCATGTCAGAGCTTATTGAGCTTCAAAAAGGGCAAAATTGTCAGTGCCCTCTTAGCTGGTGCTTCTATGATTGTAGTTGTCTATTTATTTTCTGTGTTGCAAGGTACAGTATCAAGGGTTATGACGGCATATACAGTTTCCGGGAAAATGTCATCTCATAACCATAAGCGCGGTCAATATGGTCAACTGACCGAAAGAGACAAAGAGGATATTGCGTAGGATTGTGACCCGGAAAAAACAACTGCAAAAGTGACTGCAGAGCTCAATCTCAGTCCCGTGAAGACTGAGGCATAAAACATGGTTACATTCCGCAAATCCACCACCCCCTTTTTCTTTGCCTGAATTGCAGGGCTCTTCTCCCCACAGTATCCTGTATTTTTTATATTATTCTTCACCTTATTCACTTTTCATTCTATGAACATGATTTGTGATTGGCAGAGTACAAGTCCCATCTGCCACCATGGCGAGATATAGAAATAAGATAGGAGTGTGCTCAAATTCAAATAGCAAACACATTAGATTGTAAGCTCTAATGAGCAGGGCCCTCTAATTCTTCTTGTACCACTTTGTATTGTAATGAATGTTTGCCGTCATTTTGTAAAGCGCTGCACAAACTGCAGGTGCTATATAAATCCTGTATAATAATAATAATATTATAAGTAACCCATCTGGTGCGGAGGGGTGTGACCACATGCTAACACTGAAAATTCTGAATGAACCCTCCTGCACACTGCTATACATCCGTCTAGAAAACTGCCTAAAAACATGGATTTTTGGTTCACCTACATTGCAACACATATTCAAGCTGGCCAACCAGATCAAAGTAATCCCCCTCCGGCCAGTCCCTACTCTACTTCGCAAAATACTTACTTATAGCAAACTTCAGTGGATATAGTGCTATTATGGAGCAAATGGTGACAGTTGGAGAGCTACAGACTCAGGTCTGGTCACTGACCTTCACTATGCAATAGAAATAAGATACAGTTGTGCTCAAAATGTTGCATACCTGACAAAAACCGTTAAATGTTGGCATTGATATTAAAAATATGACTGCTCAGGCCAAAAAACTGTCTTTTATATAAGGATAGTGATCATATGAAGCCATTTATTATCACACAAGCTTTTTTGGCTGCACTTCTCCTGTGCAGTTTATTCTGCACTCCTGTGACCCATTCTCACCCAACTGCCAGAAGATTTGTTCAGGATACAAAGAAAAACCTAAAGGTAACTTCAGGAGGAATACAGACTGAGCTGGAAAAATACAGTGTGGTTGTTTTTAAGGAGCACAATATGATACTTGAACAAAAATGAGCTGTATGTTTGAGTTGCCAGAAAGAAGCCTTTAGACATCTTTTTATATCCTTTTCCATCTTTATAAAGTACTATTACCTTGCTGCTTCTTTGAACAGTTCTTTCTGCTCCCCATGGCTCAGTATCTAGCCTGCTCAGTGCATCCTCATGAGTCAACAAAATCACTGACTATTTATACACGGACACTAACTGCAATTTAAAAAAAAAAAAAAAAACACAGCTGTGGGAAAAATTAACCTTCAATTGCCATTTTACCTCTGTGTGTCACTTTGTGTCTGCACCATGGTCCAAACATTCCAGGGTATGTAAATTTTTATCAGGGCCATTTGGGTGATTTCTGTTATCATTATGATTTAAAAAGGAGCCAAACAACTATGTGATAAAAAATGGCTTCATATAATCACTATTCTTATATAAAAGACAGTTTTTGGTATGATCAGTCATATTTTCAATATCAATGACAACATTTCACGAATTTTGCCAGGGTATGCAAACTTTTGAGAACAACTGTATACCTGTGCTCAAATCCATAGCCAACACACACACATATATATATATATATATATATATATATATATATACACACACACACAAACAGATGCTAAAAGGGGTGTAACCACAGAACAACACTGAAAATTCTGAATTAATCAGTGACCAGACCTGAGTCTGTAGCTCTCCAACTGTATCTATTTGCCCTATATTGACACTCTACTTCCCCTATTACGTAGAAGGATTATTTTCTTAATCTAGATGAAGGATTCATTTCTTTACCTACAAGAAGATTGTGGACATGGAAAATTGAAATTTCAAGATTGCTAACTGCTGGCCCTTGCTCAAAACAGACATGAAGGGCACCTGTTTTTTTTAAAGGGAAACAAAGTTCCATCACTTCTATTACCTCTACACCAGCTGAAGCATCAAACACAGCAACTGCTCCATCCAGCACCCTCAGCGATCGTTCAACCTCTACAGTGAAATCCACATGTCCTGCATAAAAGGCAAAGCACATATTTAGACAAGGGAGACAAAAGTGTTTAGAGAAAATCTATACTGAGAGAAGCATGAAGACTGCTGCAACTGAACCTTCCTTCTAAGATTGCAAAGTGCTAGGCTGTCATGCTGATCCAGTGGTTTCAGTACAGTCATAGTCACCAACTCTGAATAAATATGCATATTAGGAGTTTTGACTTCACTGCGATTTTTCCAGTTTCATGCTTGTTCCTGATTGGATACTCAAGAAATACTAAAGCCAGACAGCATAGCAAATTGCATTTTCGAAAAGGCATTCAGCAATGGCAATTGGTATATTTCTCTTGTGACAGGCTTCTTCTGTTTCCCCATCTAGTTTATCCATGTATTATGTACACTCACCGGCCACTCTATTAGGTAGACCTATTCAACTGCTTGGTAACACATATTGTTAATCAGCCAATCATGTAGCAGCAACTCAATGCATTTAGGCATCTAGACGTGGTGAAGACGACTTGTTGAAGTTCAAACCGAACGTCAGAATGGGGAAGAAAGGGGATTTAAGTGACTTTGAATGTGGCATGGTTGTTGGTGCCAGATGGGCTGGTCTGCATATTTAAAAAAAACTGCTGATCTGCTGGGACCATCTGTAGGGTTTATAGAAAATGGTTAGAAAAGGAGAAAATATCCAGTGAGCGGCAGTTGTGTGGGTGACTGGTTGCTGCAAGATTCAGAATTTGGTGTAAACAACGTGAAAGCATGGATCCATCCTGCCTTGTATCAACAGTTCAGGCTGGTAGAGGTGGTGTAATGGTGTGGCGGATATTTTCTTGGCACTAGCAAGGTGTATTTAATAAAGTGTCCAGTGAGTGTATTTAATCTATGGTTTACCACTTCCCGTCTGGCCCATGTATATAAATGGCTGGACAGGAGCAGTGCAGGAGCGGGTGGCCGTTAATAAACGTCCTCCCCTCTTCCTGCTTGTGCGCGTTCCCTGGGAGCGCGCACAACCGTGATCGGGTGCCCGCTGTGTTCGATTGTTGTACGGGACCTCTGTGTGAGGTCCCAATCATGTGATCACTGATTGGCCAATCAGTGATCACATGAAGAGTAGTAAGCAAGATGTAATTTCTGCCATTATTGCTTACTACGTGTGAAATCTGTGAATGATCATTGAGGTCACATGGTACAAGGCTATTCACAACAGCCTTGTACCATGTGAAAAGCTGTGACCAATCACAGCTCACACAGTAAATGATTGATTTTACAGCCTTTATGGATGTAAAAGCAATCAGTGTAAAGTAAAAAAAAAAAAAAAAATCTTCATCACTCCCCACAATTAGTACAGTGTCACTATGGTGACACTGTACTGCTAGGGTGACCGTATATATATATAAAAAAAAATAATATAAAAAGAAAAATACAAATGTAAAAACATTTTTAGAAAAATTATAATGTTTGGTTATAAACTAATGTGGGCTATTTTTTAAGATAATTGAATACATTTTGGCCAAGATTTATGAAGAAAAACATTTTTTTCAAAATTTTTGGCTATATATATATATATAATCCCAGTGGTGAATAAATGCCAACAAAATGAAGTTTTATCTGTCTCGAAAAAATGCTACAAAATTCACATGGGTACAGTGTTGCGTGACTGCGCAATTGTCATTCAAAGTGTGATAGTGCTGAAAGCTAAAAATTGGCCTGGACAGGAAGGGGGTAAAAGTGTCCAGACTGGAAGTGGTTAAACTATGCTACTAAAGTGCTGGGATATTGATAGCACTATATTAGAGTGGGCATGCATACTTTTTTTTTTTTTTTTTAACAGAGCAGCAACAAACAGCACAATCTTGCTTGCCTTATTGATACTCTGTTTTGTTTGTGTTCTAGAGCTGCTGCTACCTGTTCTCACCGTACATATCATTTTATCATCACATTTATATCATTTTCACATCACATCCATTGAGCTGCTTTGCTCAATGCAAGCCCAATGCAACAACAAGCTGAAATCTATTGTTTTCAATAAACCCAGTTCACACCAACGTGTTGCATTGATGTGTACTGGATGAAAGTGGAACATGCTCACATTAAATGCAGTGCAATACCCTGGAATGCACTACAATGTGTATAAAGATCAACAAAATAAAGTATTTTGGCTTTGGCTGTGGGGAAACAGGCATACATCAATGCAACACAACATGGTGAAAAAAAAAAAAACAGATGTCAGTGCACATCAACTCATGCATCAAAGTGCTAAATGCAATGCACGTTACATGAATAGAGCCTTGAGAGTACCAGAGATTACCTGGAGTGTCAATCAAATTGATTCTGTGTTCGTTCCAGTCAAATGTGACAGCTGCTGATTGAATTGTGATCCCACGCTCTCTTTCCTGTGCCATATAGTCTGTCACCGTATCCCCATCATCAACATCTACAACAACACAGCCCAATTAGTAAACCTACTAGCTATTTTCCAGGATTCAACAAAACTTCTCAACAAATCATTTGTAAAAAAATTAATAAAACATGAAATACCCATACACTGCCACAAAAACAAGTGTTGAAAACCATATGTAAATGTATATGTGAACTCAAAACCTTTCAGATGCTCCTGTCCCCTTTGTGTGTGATACTCCACAGTAGTACCGTATTTTTCGCCGTATAAGACGCACCTGACCATAAGACGCACCTAGGTTTTAGAGGCAGAAAACAGGAAAAAAAAAAATTCTGAACTAATGGACTGCAGACACAGTACAGGGGATGACCAGAGACTGCGGACAGCACAGGGATGACCAGAGACTGCGGACAGCACAGGGATGACCAGAGACTGCGGACAGCACAGGGATGACCAGAGACTGCGGACAGCACAGGGATGACCAGAGACTGCGGACAGCACAGATGACTGCTGACCTTTGGGGAGGTGGGGAGCGGGTACCTGAATTTGACAGGTACCCGCTCTTACTTTCGCAGAGTTTTTGTTTGATCTTACCTGTTCCTCGATCCAGCCATGCGCTGTCTTCCCGGCTTCTGTATTGGCGCTCGGCATGACAGCCGGGTGCCCAGTGCGCATGTGCGAGAAGCACTTGCGCTTTGTGATTGGTCCGGCCGCTTCTGGGATCTGTCATGTGTCCCAGGTACCACCTTACCATTCACAAAAAGCACCGCTTCTTGCGCATGCGCACTTGGCACCCAGCTGTCGTGCCCACACTACAGAAGCCAGGAAGACAGCACGCCGCTGGATAGAGGAACAGGTAAGGTCCCGCTGCAGAGCTGAGCGGCCGGCCCGGTATTCTGACACGGCCGCGGTGGAAATACCGGACCGGCCGCTCCATATTCGCCCCATAAGACGCACTGACATTTCCCCCCCCAGTTTTGGGGAAGAAAAAGTGCGTCTTATACGGCGAAAAATACGGTAGATACAGTGGGGCAAAAAAGTATTTAGTTAGCCACCAATTGTGCAAGTTCTCCCACTTAAAAAGATGAGAGAGGCCTGTAATTGGCATCATAGGTAGACCTCAACTATGAGAGACAAAATGAGAAAACAAACCCAGACAATCACATTGGCTCATTTGGAAAGAATTTATTTGCAAATTATGGTGGAAAATAAGTATTTGGTTACCTACAAACAAGCAAGATTTCTGTCTCTCACAGACCTGTACCTTCTTCTTTAAGAGGCTCCTCTGTCCTGCACTCAGTACCTGTATCAATGGCACCTGTTTGAACTTGTTATCAGTATAAAAGACACCTGTCCACAACTTCAAACAGTCACACTCCAAACTCCACTATGGTGAAGATCTAAGAGCTGTCGAAGGACACCAGAAACAAAATTGTAGACCTGCACCAGGCTGGGAATACTGAATCTGCTATAGGCAAGCAGCTTGGTGTGAACAAATCAACTGTGGGAGCAAAAATTAGAAAATGGAAGACACAGGATGTGCAATAGTGGTGCAGCGCAATCTCGACCTGTGTTCATTTTGCATCACAATGGTGGAGTTTTTTTGGAAAAAAAAAAAAAAGGACTGTTGCACCATTTCTTTGAGCAAGTTGATTATCCTAATTTGGAGTGGACACTATTTATCACTACTGGTTTACTATTGGCACTCGTACAGCAGTGGGTGCACATATCCGTTTATAGACTTATTTATGTATGTTATTTGATGTGATTATTTTGTATGGTTTTGTATGCATATATTTATTCATTTATGTAGTAGCACTGAGGTTGTATTAAACACATTTAGTAATAGTTCAGTTCACATTGTAAGGTTGAGATTGCACAGCGCCACTATTGCACATGTACAAAATGAATGTTGCTGTAAAATAAGCTAGAACTTTAGGTAGCATTCATCAACAATTCATACCATCTGAAAACATTTGTCTCACCTCCCAGTGCCCGAATGTATCCAGAATAATACAACATTCTCTCAGTGGTTGTGGTTTTTCCGGCATCAATATGAGCCATGATTCCAATGTTTCTGATTCTATATTAAACAAATGGAAGGATTAAAAATATGAATTGCACGTCATCCTATAAACAATCAAAACATTTTGTGAAATGGAACAACGGTTTTTAAAGTAGAATATTTTTGAAGCAACCTTTAACAAGATTTGCATTGTACATACATGCTGTAAATCGTACAAAGTTAGTCTGGGACAGTTTCGAAGAATCATAACTACATATTGGATACAACAATGCAAGCAAACTACTTTTTTTTTTTTTTTTTACATTATTCATGGTAACCACAATGAGCATATATAGATTTTTGCAATCCGAGAGTATTATTAAAATGATTTATCCATTCCTGTTTTGCGAGTCAGGGGAATTCCAGTGTAAGAGAATAAATCTGAGTGCCTAAAATAAGGCTCTCATTAGTGATATCTAGTGATAGGTTTTTCAGATATTCTAGCACACTTGATTTTAGTTTGGTCCCTTGGTAAGTTTATCTGGAATATTCTAAGAGTTTTTTCCAAAATCTGATTAGTTTTTGGCACTGCCACAATAAGTGCAGATTCTATTATCTCTTTTAGGGCTCTTTCACATGGGCACCCAAGCCCATGCATAGTAAATATTGGTGATTTCCCCCATCCAGGATGCCCAGGTGCCACCCATAAACATGAATGTGTGCTCATGTAAAAACTTGTATAGCACATGGAAGTATGCAAAAACCTACACAAGCAGTGACATATACCAGAATACAAGTGCACACAGCTATTTATTTATTTTTATTCATTTCAGGTACTTATATAGTGTCGTCAATTTATGCAGTGCTTTACATATATATTGTACATTCACATCAGTCCCTAACCCTCAAGGGGCATACAATCTAAGGTGCCTAACTCACATTCATACATACACGTACTAGGGCTAAGTTAGACAGGAGCCAATTAACCTACCAGAGTGTCTTTGGAGTGTTGGAGGAAACCGGAGTACCCAGAGGAAACCCACACAGGCACAGGGAGAACATGCAAACTCCAGGCAGGTGGTGCCATGGTTTGGATTCGAATCAATGACCCTAGTACTGCCAGGCGGAAGTGCTAACCATTTAGCCACTGTGTTGCCCATTTATGTCCATGGGCGGCTGTTGGCAACACCTGGGCTCTCCAGGTAGGGGAAATACAGTGAAATTTACATTGCACAGGCTCAGGCATACAAGAGGCCTTACACTTAAAACATGTAGGGTCAGTTATTTTGAACTGGAGCAAATTTCAGCATTTGTGACCATCAGATTCATGCAAATAAGGCAAAACATTGGTGGAAGCCACAGAATGCCCTCCCACTCTTGGTCTATGGGCAATAGGCACATTGAACCCCAGGGGAAAAAATGCAGCTTATCAGTCCTTTTTTGCATTAGTTTTAATTTTTCAGTAGAAGAACATTTTCAGCAAGTACAGAAAATACCTGTTGATCTTGCCAGAAATGCATTGTCCCCGTCACTTCTCACACCAGATGCACATTCACACCAGGTACAGTAGGATTGTGTTATTCCTACCTGGCTGATCCAGACCACCTTGTTGCAGCGGTGTGGCTAAAAAAAGTTTGTCAAGCCATACTTTTTTCCCCACATTGTGAGGTAATCCACCACCTTACACCACATTTCAGCCAACAGAACTTAAAGTGGAACTTTAGTCAGAAAATTAAGCCCTGCTAGATCACTTCAGGCAGGCCCCTTTTGCAGGTATAGCTATGTAAAACATTAATAAATGCCTATACTGTTTCAAATTCAGTAATACACTATCTCACTCTGCTCTGCACATGCTCAGTTGCTCTCCATTTTTAACCATTTTTAGGCACTATCGAGATTGTAGATCTGCTGACAGGCTAAAGATTAAAATGGAACTAAACCCATCAATTAAACAGTTTAAAAAACAATTACATTCCTGGTATGTCAGGAATGTTAACGGTCATATTTGCTTGTGTTCTCAATCAAACTGTGAAACCAGCAAATGACTGGTGTTATAACTGATCACATGTGCAGCATCATGGCAGTTGCAGATCAAACAGGTGCCAGCTTCCTTGGCTGAAAAGGAGAGGACTGTTTAGTTCTGCTATAACTGCTGCTCAGGGCTCTGGGCTTCAACAAAATGGCAGTCTCCAGCAAGAAGAAACAGGAGCAATGCAGCAGGCAATTTACAGCACACACTAATTTTGGCTGCAGAATTATTAACCACTTCATTACCCCCTTCCTGTCCAGGCCAATTTTCAGCTTTCAGCGCTGTCACACTTTGCATAACAATTGCGCAGTCATGCAACACTGTACCCATATGAAATTTTTATCATTTTTTGCACACAAATAGAGCTTTCTTTTGGTGGGTGATATTTAATCATCACTGAGGTTTTAATTTTTAGATAAATTTAAAAAAAAAAATTTTTTTCTTCATTTCTGTTATGAAATGTTTCAAATGAATAGCCTTTCTTTATAAAATTTAGGTCAAAATGAGAGAGAGAGAGAGAGAGAGAGAGAGAGAGAGAGAGAGAGAGAGAGAGAGAAAAATATATATATATATATATATATATATATATATATATATATATATGAAACTGATCAGTTCTGATGTACGGATGGCCCATCTCATTTCTTGAGGCCTGAAAACCACAGGATAGTATAAATATCCCCCAAATGACCCATTTTTGGTAAATAGGCAGTCCATGGCATGGCTAGTATTTTTTAACCACTTGCCTACCAGGCACTTATACCCCCTTCCTTACCAGGCCAATTTTCAGCTTTCAGCGCTGCCGCACTTTGATTGACAATTGCGCGGTCATGCAACATTGTACCCATATGCAATTTTGATCATTTTTTTCTCACAAATAGAGCTTTCTTTTGGTGGTATTTAATCGCCACTGGGCACTTTACTTTTTGCGCTATAAATTAAAAAAAGTGCAAAAAATTAAAAAAAAAAAAAAGTTTATTTGTTTCTTTTATAAAATTTTTCAAACAGGTATTTTTTCTCCTTCACTGATTTGCGTTGATGAGGCGGCACTGATGGGCACTGATAGGCGGCACTGATGGGCACTGATAGGCAGCACTAAAGGGCACTGATAGGCAGTACTAATGAGGTGGCACGGATAGGCGGCACTGATAGACAGCACTAATTAGGGGTCACGGATAGGCGGCACTGATAGGCGACACTGATAGGTGACACTGATGATGGGTACTGATAGACGGCACTGACTGGCATCACTTCTGGGCACTGACTGGCGGCACTGACTGGCACAACCCCTGGGCACTGACTGGTGGCACTGACTGGCAGCACTGCTGGGCTGCACTGGTGGGTGGCACTGGTGGGCAGCACTGGTGGGTGGGCACAGGTGGGCACAGGTGGGTGGCACTGCTGGGCACATGTAGGTGGCACTTCTGGGCACAGGTAGGTGGCACTGCAGAGTGGCACAGGTGGGGGCACTGCTGGGCACAGGTGGGGGCACTGCTGGGAACGGGTGGGCGGGGCTAGTGGGCGCACTGCTGGGCGGAACTTGCGGGTGTCACTGCTGGGCACCGATCATCAGGGCACTGATCATCAGTGCCCTGATGATCGGTGCCGATCCCCGCTCTGACAACTGCCGGTTCTCGGCAGTACTTTCCTCACGATCTGACAGCGTGAGGAAAGTGCAGCCGAGAACCGGCACTTGCATTTCCCTCTGATCAGCGTGTCATTGGACACCGCTGATCACGTGGTAAAAGGCCGGTGGGATCGGCCTTTCACCACATCACGTGATCAGCTGTGTCCGTAGGACACAGCGATCACGGAGATCGCCGGGTGCGCGCCCCCTGGGGCGCGCAGGAGAGCGCGTTCTGGGAGGACGTCATATGACGTCCACTCAGAACTGGCCGGCCGCGGTGAAGCCGTCATTCGGCTATGCGCGGTCGGCAAGAAGTTAAGTTGTCATTTTTTGTCACAATTTTTTGGGAAAATAAGTACTGTTAGTGATAATTTTTTTTATTTGCACTAACAAACAATTTTGAGGACAAGCTTTCGGGGAGTGTCCCCTTCTTCAGGTCCAAGCAGTACTTGAGTACTGCTTGGACCTGAAGAAGGGGACACTCCCTGAAAGCTTGTCCTCAAAAT
Source organism: Staurois parvus (assembly GCF_062004578.1). NCBI lineage: Eukaryota > Metazoa > Chordata > Amphibia > Anura > Ranidae > Staurois > Staurois parvus. The sequence continues at coordinate 3,965,121 of NW_028318188.1, read as the reverse complement.
TAAATGGAAAAAAAAAAAGTGAGCGCTATATGTCAAAGCAGCTGGGACACCAAAAAGGTACCAATACAACCTTCCCAAAGCAAAATCAAAAAAATATAGGTGCAGCGCTTGTAAAATCAACAATATATATCATGCGATAAAAAAGCATATAACTTAGTATATGGTGCACAATCAAATGTCCATGTGATGGTCAAGATATGAAATATGGTATTGAGGATTTCTTCCCAACCACTTCTGGTGAAAAATAAGTAAATTGCGCACTCACCAGATGCACAAAGTATTTGCGCATTTGAGAAAACAATATCTCACTGGGTCAGCTGGAACACCTTGAAGAGGGTTTCTCCCATCTGATATGGATTCCTCCTTGGCTACCTCCTGGTGCTCCCACTTTAAGATACCACCAGAAGTGACAGCTTCTTCATTTCCACCCTGACAGGTTCTCTGTAGTGGGGTTAGCCCAGGGCTACAATGGGGATGAAATCTCATTGCTACAGAGTGATTACGCCACTTATTAACAGTCTTCTGTTTACCTCTAGGTTAGCCCAGGGCTACAATGGGGATGAAATCTCATTGCTACAGAGTGATTACGCCACTTATTAACAGTCTTCTGTTTACCTCTAGGTTAGCCCAGGGCTACAATGGGGATGAAATCTCATTGCTATAGAGTGATTACGCCACTTATTAACAGTCCTCTGTTTACCTCTAGGTAAACAGAGGGCTGTTAATAAGTGGCGTAATCACTCTGTAGCAATGAGATTTCATCCCCATTGTAGCCCTGGGCTAACCCCACTACAGAGAACCTGTCAGGGTGGAAATGAAGAAGCTGTCACTTCTGGTGGTATCTTAAAGTGGGAGCACCAGGAGGTAGCCAAGGAGGAATCCATATCAGATGGGAGAAACCCTCTTCAAGGTGTTCCAGCTGACCCAGTGAGATATTGTTTTCTCAAATGCGCAAATACTTTGTGCATCTGGTGAGTGCGCAATTTACTTATTTTTCACCAGAAGTGGTTGGGAAGAAATCCTCAATACCATATTTCATATCTTGACCATCACATGGACATTTGATTGTGCACCATATACTAAGTTATATGCTTTTTTACCGTGACAGATCACACCACTGCGTGGCCCCCACGACCGCTTGATAGGTGCCTTCTGAACAGACATCACACGACACCAACTCAGAAGGAGAAACGCCCCACCTGGCCATCAATCTGCTATAAGTCAGGCAGGAAGGTGTTAATGTGGAATCTATGTTCCTTGCTAAAGGACATTATTTTTTTTTAACAATTGTTATCAGTAAAGTTCCACTTAAATGCAAAGTGTCTGACATTTCAACAAAGTTTGTGTAAAAAAACAAAACAAAAAAAACTGTTATGCACCGCTATCGGCACCAGGGCCGTGGATAAGGGGGTACCACCAGTCCTCCTGGACAGGGCCAGGCCAGCAGGGGGGCCCAGGCAGCTTGGTAAATTGGATGTGCACAGTGGGAGTGATCGGCACAGTGGGAGGGCAATTACTGAAACCGATCCCCTGTATGGTTCTCTCTGCCGCAGCTGAAGACTGCCATCTTCTCCTCTCCTTCCCTCTGGCATTCAGCTGCTGCAGAGAGAACCATACAGGGGATTGATTCCAGTAATTGGCAGTTAGCATAGTAAACAGTATTTTTTTTCTTGGGGGGGCGGGGCTGTCAGGTTTGCTGTATGGGGCCCCATGGTTTCTAACAGCAGTCCTGATTGGCACTGCTGTCGTCTCACAACATATTTTATACACCCTTTATTTTTATACCTACAGGCACTACTGCTAACTGGTAATCTGTAACATTCAGCCAAAATAACGGATTATTTCCTCAAATAATACCCAAAGAAGACTTACTTGGATGTTGGAGGATTGATGATGCTCCGCAAAGACTTTATGTCGCCTGAAAAAAATAAGGTGACAAACAATGCCTCAAAGAACGTTATAACAAATATTTCTATTTATTACACTGCCAATAAGGATAAACAAGAAAAATCATATTTAAAAATCAGTTAGAGCAGTGGTTCTCAACCTTCCTAATGCCACGACCCTTTAATACAGTTCCTCACGTTGTGGTGACCCCCAACCATAAAATTATTTTTGTTGCTACTTCATAACTGTAATTTTGCAGTGGGATGAGTAGTGCCACATCACTGGTGTCAGTGGGAGGTGTAGTGCCACATCACTGGTGTCAGTGGGAGGAGTAGTGCCACATCACTGATGTCAGTGGGAGGAGTAGTGCCACATCACTGATGTCAGTGGGAGGAATAGTGTCCCATCGTTGGTATCAGTGGGAGGAATAGTGTCCCATCGTTGGTATCAGTGGGAGGAATAGTGCCCCATCGTTGGTATCAGTGGGAGGAATAGTGCCCCATCGTTGGTATCAGTGGGAGGAATAGTGCCCCATCGTTGGTATCAGTGGGAGGAATAGTGCCCCATCGTTGGTATCAGTGGGAGGAATAGTGCCCCATCGTTGGTATCAGTGGGAGGAATAGTGCCCCATCGTTGGTATCAGTGGGAGGAATAGTGCCCCATCGTTGGTATCAGTGGGAGGAATAGTGCCCCATCGTTGGTATCAGTGGGAGGAATAGTGCCCCATCGTTGGTATCAGTGGGAGGAATAGTGCCCCATCGTTGGTATCAGTGGGAGGAATAGTGCCCCATCGTTGGTATCAGTGGGAGGAATAGTGCCCCATCGTTGGTATCAGTGGGAGGAATAGTGCCCCATCGTTGGTATCAGTGGGAGGAATAGTGCCCCATCGTTGGTATCAGTGGGAGGAATAGTGCCCCATCGTTGGTATCAGTGGGAGGAATAGTGCCCCATCGTTGGTATCAGTGGGAGGAATAGTGCCCCATCGTTGGTATCAGTGGGAGGAATAGTGCCCCATCGTTGGTATCAGTGGGAGGAATAGTGCCCCATCGTTGGTATCAGTGGGAGGAATAGTGCCCCATCGTTGGTATCAGTGGGAGGAATAGTGCCCCATCGTTGGTATCAGTGGGAGGAATAGTGCCCCATCGTTGGTATCAGTGGGAGGAATAGTGCCCCATCGTTGGTATCAGTGGGAGGAATAGTGCCCCATCGTTGGTATCAGTGGGAGGAATAGTGCCCCATCGTTGGTATCAGTGGGAGGAATAGTGCCCCATCGTTGGTATCAGTGGGAGGAATAGTGCCCCATCGTTGGTATCAGTGGGAGGAATAGTGCCCCATCGTTGGTATCAGTGGGAGGAATAGTGCCCCATCGTTGGTATCAGTGGGAGGAATAGTGCCCCATCGTTGGTATCAGTGGGAGGAATAGTGCCCCATCGTTGGTATCAGTGGGAGGAATAGTGCCCCATCGTTGGTATCAGTGGGAGGAATAGTGCCCCATCGTTGGTATCAGTGGGAGGAATAGTGCCCCATCGTTGGTATCAGTGGGAGGAATAGTGCCCCATCGTTGGTATCAGTGGGAGGAATAGTGTCCCATCGTTGGTATCAGTGGGAGGAATAGTGTCCCATCGTTGGTATCAGTGGGAGGAATAGTGTCCCATCGTTGGTATCAGTGGGAGGAATAGTGTCCCATCGTTGGTATCAGTGGGAGGAATAGTGTCCCATCGTTGGTATCAGTGGGAGGAATAGTGTCCCATCGTTGGTGTCAGTGGGAGGAATAGTGTCCCATCGTTGGTATCAGTGGGAGGAATAGTGCCCCATCGTTGGTATCAGTGGGAGGAATAGTGCCCCATCGTTGGTATCAGTGGGAGGAATAGTGCCCCATCGTTGGTATCAGTGGGAGGAATAGTGCCCCATCGTTGGTATCAGTGGGAGGAATAGTGCCCCATCATTGGTATCAGTGGGAGGAATAGTGCTCCATCATTGGTGTCAGTGGGAGGAATAGTGCCTCATCATTGGTATCAGTGGGAGGAATAGTGCCATATCATTGGTATTAGTGACACCAATGATGGGGCACTATTCTTCCCACTGACGCCAATGATACTTACCTTGCTGACCCCTGCTCCAGCCTATGCTCACTCCCTCCCTCTCCCATCTACAGCCAGCATACCTGGCTGCAGCAGCACCATCTGCACAGTACAGACACTTACCGGTAAGCTGTCTTCCTTCTCCGGCCGCTCTCCTTCACTCACTCTGGCAGCTCCCTCACTCAGTCTTCTTTGATCTTTGTGCTGCCCCTCAGCTCCTCCTCACCAAGCTCCACCTCCTCACCGGTGATTGGCTGCCTGTGTGCCTCTCCTGAGCTACAGTTTCGGCGGCCAATCACCAGCGAGGAGGCGGAGCTGTTGAGTGATCCCGGGGGTGTGGCCAGATGACCAGGGCCGGCATGTCATCCCGCCCACACATCACGGTCCAGGGAAATGTGGGTGTATCTGCATGTGGGCAGACCCACCTGGAGACAGAGTCTTGGTTCCGAAGACCATCGGAAATATGTGTATTCAGATGGTCTTAGGCGACCCCTGTGAAAGGGTCGTTCGACCCCCAAAGGGGTCGCGACCCACAGGTTGAGAACCGCTGAGTTAGAGGATTTCTTTAATAAAAGAAAGGCTGTAGCAGAAAGGCTGTAGCAGCTACCATGCTGACTGTTTCACTTAGAGTCACTGGCCTGGAAGAAATATTCACATCAGGACGCCTGCCTTTTCTCCAACATTCCAGATTTGTATATTTGTACTAGATGAGTGACTCCAAGTATTGGAATAAGGGGGTCAGCATAGTGGTCAATCAACATTTATTTTGAAGTCAGCAAGTGAACCTTTCAGAACCTGAGCAATTCAAAATCAGTCACATGGTAAAAAAAAAAAATCATATGAATAAATTACTGTCAGTGTAAACAGCAAAAAAAAAACATAACACAGATTCAAAAGTAAATGCAGCTGAATTTACATGCAAATATGGACTTTTCTTGTGAAACACCCTACCATCAATCAAATCTCAGTACTGAACAATTATTCCAACCAACGGTCTTCTTAAAAGTAGAAGTCCTGTCAAATATGAACTATACTTAAATCTGCTCCCATCGCATATTCTAAGCGCTATTCTAACTACCCTGTAGAGAAAGATGTCTACACTTACCTACTCAGAGGGCGCTGCGGTCTGGTCACATGATTGACTCCCAGTGCCAGCTTCAGTGTAGAGGAGTGACACCGGACAAGGAAAGCCCCATAGTAAGCCTGTGAGTGCCGTCATCGCTCAGGCACTGTGGCTGTTGTTGGCAATCTCTTGCTGGTTGCTGGGGAGACCGGACTGGAGCGCCCTCAGAATAAGTAAGTATAGACAGGTTTCCTCTACAAAGAATCAATGTGGGTGCGGCACTACTTGTGCATACAAATACACCTATACAATAATTAAACCTTACAATTTCAGTACAATCAATAAATTGTGCAAACCAATACAAAGTGATACGTGTCAGAAAAGGTTTAATTATGTATGAGCATAAAATTCAATAAAGTGCTGTATACAAATATCATAAACTGACTGTGTGCTTATAGGCTTAATTTTTTTTTATAAATAACAAAACACATCATACTTACCTGCTCTTTGCAGTGGACTTGCAAAGAGCAGCTGTGATCCTTATCTTGTTGGGTCCTCTGCAGGCGCTTCTGCCCAGTCCCTCCTGTCGGGTGCCCCCACAGAAAGCAGCTTGCTATGGGGGCACCAGCTGCTCTGTGTGTCCATTCACACACGGAGCCGTGGCTCAGTCCCAGGATAGCCGAGACACCAGTGCAGTGCTCAAGGGGGGCTGGGGGAGCTGGTGCACAGAGAAGAATGCATATAATGCATGATGGTAAAAAACCTTGAGCCTTTGCAACCACTTTAAATAATCTAGTAATTAATCAGGTAAATATTAGAAGCACAATAGTAAAATAATACCTGTTGGCATGCTGTAGTTTCTGACATGGAAACTGTGAGGTCTTCCTTGTCTATGAAGGATGAGTTGTCTTTTGCAGCACTGTATACACTGTGTAGGAAGACAGGAGGTGTCATAAACCAATCTATATAATTTTATACATATTGCACACAAGCACTGCAGATTATTGAACCACTAAAAGGGCCAATTTAGATGCAGACACAATGGACCAGATTACATATATTACAGCTCTAGGTAGATATAACAGACACACATAATACATCTCCGTAATCATGAATGCATCATTAAATGTATTTTTAAATATATGAAGTGTAAGTATCTGAATTTGACCAGGTATCAGCCTCTTACAGTCCATGTACAGTCAGTTTTACGTGCTGACAAAAATATATGCTGACAGGAGGAGAAAACAGAATGACAAAGTGATGAGATCATCCCTGTGCTACTTATCTCTTCACTACCCAGTCACAGGCTGTCCATGACAACCTATGCAGGCCATAGATGGGGAGAAAACCGGCTGATTTTTCTTTAAAAAAAACGCAAAATAAGTCGTTCAATCGGCCGACGTTACCAGGAACGGTAAAAAAAAATCAGCCGATTTTCATCCAGTCTACAGCCGGTAAAAAGTGTCTCTGCAGAGAGCTCCGCTATTTCTTTGACAGTTCTTATGACATTTATAGCGGATGCAACATTGTATCTATTTGTATCCATTTTGGATACAGATGTTTTTATTCGGAAACAAATAGATACATTGTTGCAGCCGCTATAAATGTCAAAGAACTGTCAAAGAAATAGCGGAGCTCTCTGCAGGGACACTTTTTGCCGGAATGGAATTCTTCATCCTCTTCTTCTTCTTCTTCATCCTCTTCTTCTTCCTCCTCTTCTTTTTTCTTCTTCGTCTTACTCTTGCAGGTCACTGCTCATGCGCAGATTTTTTAATCGGTAAAAAGATCGGCCGATTTGCCCATCATTGCCGCGAAAATCGGCCGATTGGCAAAATCGCCCGATTTTTTTCAAACTTTACCAATACAAAAAAAACCTGCCAAAATACCGAAAAACGGCCAACCTATTAACCCATTAACGATCCGAAAATCGGCTGATTTTATTTTTGGCCGAAAAATCGGCCGATTTTCGACCCATCTACGGCCTGCACTAGACTCAGAGGAAAGTAGTTTGAATGATGAGGCCATCTAGTGAAAGAAAAGAGTGCTACAGGGGAAATCTATGGATTGAAGGTGAATAGATCAATAAAAACAGGATTTTTCAGTCACTATAAAATGCTTTTCCTGCTATCAGCATTGCTTTCCTACAAAACTGAGGTGTGCTGGTAGCGTGAGGGGATGATCTTGGGATGACCTAAAGTTTTTTATGTTTGTCAGTGTCCAATCTAACTTTAAGCAGCAGTCCACAAAATATACCAAGAAAAGGACTTTATGTACGAAAATCCTTTTTTTTCCCCCCCTATTGTCATCCACTGAGGAATTCTTTAACCTTCGGGCCATTCAACTGAGGAGTGGGCAACAAATGCTAACAGGCCAGAAACACAGAAGAGAACTAGGACTGACTGCAGCTCAAAGCCAGCTAACAGGACCTTACACCAAGGCTGGCATCAGACAAGCAAAAGACAGATGAACAAAAGACTAGGTGGCACATTCGCAAATCTTGAAAAAAAGTTGCTGGATGCTGAAAAAAAACTGAGACATGCTCACAGATTTAGGGCCAATTTTACACTGACTTGTGCTAAAGTGTATAGAAAATGGATGTACACATGCAGTCCCCTGGTCGGATTATAACCCTGTTTTGGCACATTGCAACGCATCGCACCAAAGCCCCCGCTCCTCGGTGTGGTGTCATAATGACTCTCTTATCTTTCTCCCATATAGTGGAAGACATCAGGATCCATTCTCTAGATTACTTTTGGAATAACACTCACTCTGTCCCATCCCCAACAACTCTATGGGAAGCTTACAAAGCGGGTATTCAGGGCCATATCATTCATTTATCCTCGCGGCGCCATAAAGAACGCACAAAACGTAAAATAATTTTGGAGACGGCGACGCAGCTTTTCAAAAATTCTCCATCGGCACATAACAGAAAGTGTGTTGAACAACTGCGCACAGATCTTAATCTCTGCCTTACAGACAAGGTGGAACACCACCTTCATTGGACTCACCAAAAGGCAATAAAATTGACGCTATGCTGGCTAATCGTCTTCGTTTGTTTGCCCCCCGAAGCAACACTTTCACGCCCTAAAAACAAGGAAACGCACCCCTAATCTACGTCACATTATCGATGAATTCCACTTTCATCTCGCCAAATTAAATGCAGGAAAGAGGGAGGCTCCCGTGAAGATATTTCTACGACAAACCCCCCCCTCACGAAAATTACAGCTGACCAATGATCAAACTTGGGCGTAGACCTCATGGAAGCCGAAAACAGACACACAGTTATAGAGATGAAAATACACAAACGTGCAGGCCCAGATGGCTTTACGGCCATCTGGGAAGTTTGGCAACATAGTGACACCAAACCTAACCCAGACCTTTAATCAACTTAAACATGAGGGCCACCTTACATCCGATATGCTTAAGGCACACATAGTGATGCTTCCTAAACCTGGGTAAAGTTAAGCAAACTTGGGCTAATTACCGCCTTATTTCACTACTCAACGTAGACACCAAGATCTTGACAAAGACCCTGGCAACCAGACTGAAGCACATAATAACAAAGGTAATCCACAAAGACCAAGTAGGCTTGGTGCCCCACCGTCAAGCAGCCTACAACATACGTTGTACACTTTTGCTTAGCCACTTAGCCCACAGTCGCTCCCAAGAATTGATTCTTCTTTCATTGGACATGAATAAAGCATTCAATACGTTATCATGGATCTATTTACGCTTGGCCCTACAGCGCTGAGGAATAGGAGATTAATTTTTGACGTGGATTTCAGCTGCTACAAACGGATACCATGGGATGCAATCTACTCTGTTCGCGGGGGGGGGGGGGGGGGGGAAATGGAGACCTTTCAGGAATGCCCTCTCTCCCCCCTTCTCTTTATATTAGCCCCTTGCTGCTCAAATTCGATCTCATCCTGATATCAAAGGTAGCCAGGATCCAGCATAAAACCGCCCTTTTTGCAGATAATATTTTGCTATATTTGACCTCACCGCACATATCTCTCCCCAACTAACAGAAGCTTCTTACTCAGTTTGCATCTCTTTCAGGCCTGCACATGAACCCTACAAAATCCATGGCACAAAATGTCTCCCTGTCTCCAGTGACCCGGTCCGCATTCAGGCACAGTTCCTTTTCAATGGACCCAGACATTGCCATGCTTAGGAGTAGTCCTTACCCCCTACTTATGACTCTCTCTACCAAGTCAACATTGCACTGATACTTTGCCAACTTAGAACCCTACTTTACTCTTGGAACTCCATGTCTCGGTCTTGGTTTGGGCAGGCCCATGCTATTAAAATGTCCTACCAAAATTGCTCTATCCTTTCCGTGTCCTTCCTATTCATATTCCATCCTCTATTCTCTGTATACTGCAGAGACAAATCTTGGACTTCATCTGGGCCTCAGGACGTCCTAGGCTCTCTCGCCATCTTCTCTTCTGTCCTAGAATTTGAGGCGGGTTGGGGATCCCACATATTCAGCACTACTATGTAGCTACTCAAATCACACCCCTAATACAGTGTTTCTTAGGACCCAACCTTCCACTCTGGGCTATGATCGACATCTTGGAGGTTCACCCAATTCAACTATCTTCCATTATCTGGCTCCCCCCCCACCATCCAGACCTAAACCTCTCAACCCCATCTTGACTCATACATTAAAAATATGGGATTCCTGCAAATACTCAGCAGGACTAATGTCCCCTCATCTCCCCTTATTACAGATATACGATTGTCCTGTTTCCCACTGGGGAGTCAGACAAGACCGCCTTTGGGTGGTGGTGACACATGGCTTCACCATCATCTACTTAATGTTGACAGCGAATGGTTTATGTTCTTTGCTGTAATTTTGATAACACTATCATACTCCCTGCAATGAGTGGTTTTGTTACTTACAACTTAGTAATTTTGTTAGACCTCTATTACATAATACTACATCCCCGAGAACTTTAACTATCTTTGAATTTTCATGCAAATCATCTGCCAATATGAGAGAAGCCTTATCTGCTATTTACGAAGATCTCTGAAACCATATTTCTGAATCTTCACCCTACGTAAGTTTACCCGTTTTCAGTGGGAGAAAGACCTTCAGGAAACTATGTTACTGGAAGATTGGGTGCCAATTTAGCATTCTTTGGAAAATTCCTATAAGGCCCTCTCCCAATGGTATTTCACCCCACGCGTACAGCAAAATAAGTCCCTGGTTATGATGCTTTTTGTTTCAGAGGCTCATGGTATCATATATGATGGTCTTGTCCAGTGGCCCAGAGACTATGGATTCATGTTTATAATATGATTCACTCAGTTACACAACAAAATCTATGGAAAAATCCAAGATAGGCCCTCCTATTCCAACAGATTGCAGAGGCTCTCCAGCACTCTTGCACCCTAATCGGGTTTATTTTTATGGCAACAAAACAGACCATAGCATGTGTGCGTGGAGGACACTGGGTCTTCAATTTGAGGAGGTCAGTTCCACATGACCAATTTCTCTGTCAAGCAGCCTTGGCTGGATTACCCGCTTTACTACTCGTTTACTTCATCTATGATTCCTGCATGCTCAAATTTCACCTTCCTCCCAAAAAATCTATCTCAATTTCCTGTCTCTGCAGAGACGGGAGGACAAAATTCTAACACCCCGTGGCGAAATTCCCCCCTCCCCCCCCTTCTTTTTGTCTTTTCTCTTTTTTTCATCTCTTCATCCCTATTTCTCCCCCCCCCCTTTTTTTTTCCCTCTTTCCTTTTCTTTGCGCTAGTGTTTAGTAAGATCCATACTGGGACTTCTATTTCAGGAGTCCTTACTCTTCCATATGAATTTAACCCACGTAGCGAAAATGGATAATACTTTAGAATATTTTTCGGTTTTTAGTTCATCAGCTTCATCATTTTACCTAAGCTTCCAAAATCGAACAATTTTTAAGCCCAGTCCAACATAACAGCCAGCATGATGTGCGGGTTTTCATTTGGGGGACCAAGTTGCATGTTTCTTCTTTCTGAACCGCACTAGTACACTCTCAGTTCTCTATTGTTTTATCAATATGTAGAAAATTATTTTTTTTCTTGTTCAATGCTTTATGATTACAGCCATGTTGGCCCCTGCATGGGTCACTATAGTCATTATAAAATGTATGTGCTTACATCATTTGCTCATCTTATGGTGCACTTTATGGTTTACTTCTCTGTGTTATACTTGTACAAAACTGGCTTCAGTAAAGGTCTTTTAGTACCAGAAAATGGATGTACATTTTTTTTTTCTCAGTAAATATATTTTAAAAGGTGCTATCGACATGAAATTTTCACCATGTCAGTAACAACCCATGCAATCCATATGAGACCAAAACAAATAAGTTCAGAAATTAGGTTATGTGTAATAAAATGGAATGACAGGGAAAATGTATTGAACATAAAAAGAAAGGGAAGAGCAAAAAGGCATGGAAAGCCAAGACTCCAGCTATAATCTATCAGTAATTAGAAAGCATCCTTGTCAGTGCAAATTAATATCAGCTGGTTCAGTCTCAACTGATGGTCTATAAAAAGGTCTCTCATTACCAAGGTGTCACACAAGAAACATTTCATAATGGGTAAAAGCAAAGAGCTCGCTCGAGATCTTTGCAAAACATACTGATGGCATTGGTTACAGAAGAATTTCTAAACTTCTGAATGTTCCAATGAGCACCGTTAGGGCCATAATCCGGAAGATTTCTGAAAGAGGAGTGAAAAAAATGATCAGAAGAGATGTCCAAGAGCCAAGGACCACTTGTGGAGAGCTTCAGAAAGACCTGGAATTAGCAGGTACAATTGTTTCAAAGAAAACAATAAGTATTGCACTCAACTGCCATGGCCTGTATGCACGCTCACCATGCAAGACTCCATAGCTAAAGAGAAAGCATGCTGAAGAATGTTTAAAGTTTGCTGCACAATATTTAGACAAGCCTGTGAAAATATAGTCTGGTCAGATGAGAACAAAATATTACTCTTTAGATGCCATAATACACACCATGTTTGGAGGTCAAATGGCACTGCACATCACCCCAAAAACACCATACCAACAGTGAAATTTTGAGGTGGGAACATCATGGTGTGGGGCCGTTATTCATTATACGGTACTGGCAAACTATATATCGTTGAAGGAAGGATGAATGGAAAAATGTACCTAGACATTCTTGACAAAAATCTGCTGCCATCTACTAGGGTGATAACGATGAAACAAGGGTGGACATTTCAGCAGAACAGTGATCCCAAACACAAAGCCGAGGAAACTCTCAACTGGTTTCAAAGAAAGAAAATAAAGCTGTTGGAATGGCTCAGCCAATCACCTGACTTGAAAGAACTAAAGATCAGAGTTCACAGAAGAGGCCCACGTGACCTTCAAGATTTGAAGACTGTGTGTAAGAATGGGCCAAAATCACACCTAAGCAATGCATGTGAATAGTTTCTTCATACAGGAGGCGTTTTGAAGCTGTCATTATCAACAAAGGATTTTGTACAAAAGTATTAAATAAATTTCAGTCAGCGTGTTCAACACTTTTTCCTGTGCGTCATTCCATCTTAATACACATAACTTAATTTCTGAATTTATTTTTTTGTTTCCTTTTTATGTATGGATTGCATGGGTTGTTACCGACATATGGTGAAAATTTCATGTCAACAGCACTTTTAGAATTATATTTACCTGGAAAAATGGTAACGTGTTCAATACTTATTTTACCAGCTGTACATTTCTGATGTCCATTGTTTAGTGCAGTTTAGTGTGCGTTTAAGCGTACTGCATTTTCACAGGATATCCTGTGACATCCGCTTACATTTGTTGTGCTAAAATGCACACAAGTTGCATTTTAGAGCAACACAGATCAATGTAGTCTTATGCTGTGAATAGAACACATTGTAAATGATTGTTTTTCAGATATCCTTTTGTTGATCTGCATTTTACAGCTGCATTAAAATACAGATCAACACACTTGTAAATTGGCTCTTAGCAAGTATGCCTGGACAGGAAAGGGTGAGACTCCTTGAGATAAGTTTGGATGATGGTCTGTCTGGAACTGGTGCACCCATACAAGATTACAAAAAGGGAATCAGTCTTCCTGAAAGAGAGGATGGGCCATGAAAAGGGTGGTGTAGAGGCTCTACAGTAAAACAAGAAATGCTGATCCACTGCAAAGATGGGGACACAGCATGAAAGTCTCCATAGTGAAAGGAGGCGATGACAAACTTTTTGGATTCCATGCAAAATGTATGTACTTGAATGGAGACAGGCAGAGCTTAGAGGGTGGATGCTTCTTTGGCTGTAGGAATGCTGAACAAGCTGGCATAAAATCTTTGAAACATTCTGTCACAGGAACAATGACACCTTGGTCCAGAAGACCCAAAGGGCCCAATGGAGATCTGCTAATCTTGTCGCCATGGGGCACCAGCCTTTGCACCCACCCGACCGGCTTACTCACAGAGGGAATTTTCAGAGACGGGGCACACATTGAGGCAAAGGTTCTATACCTGGAAAGAGCTCTGTGGCCAACTTTTAACAGTATGGAGTCTGGTGCAAGGAATCCAATATCGGGAGGTCTCATCCAGACTATTCCTGCAATGTCCAGTCCAGCAGGGTCACAGCACTCTAAAAACCAGACTGATCACAGCCATGCCAGATGGCTGAAATCTAAGAGACAAGCTCTATGCAGAAATGTAGAGGACAGTCTTGATTGAAGAAAAAAAATATAACAAAAAGGGGTGCCATCCAGTGGCCATAATGCCGTGTTTGTTTTTAAATACCTCAAATCAGGTTGAAAAATGGCCACTAGAAGGCGGTTACGGTCATACAAGATACTGCCGTTACCCCCCCGGTCAAGGCCAAGGTAGCCTTGTGCCACTGCTCCCTCCCCTTAACAAGTAACATAGCCATATAGCACTTAAACTGCAATTCACATGCCAGCTATGGAATTATCTTGAAGCCATTTAGACAAGACTTTTTGGGGCAGCCTCTATGGGAGGTGAAACTCGAAAAATGAGAATATCGTTCAAAAGTTCATTTATTTCAGTAATGCAACTTAAAAGGTGAAACCAATATATGAGATGGACTCATTACATGCAAAGCAAGATAGTTCAAGCGTGATTTGTCATAATTGTGATAATGGCTTACAGCTCATGAAAACCCCAAATCCACAATCTCAGAAAATTATTAGAATATTGTCAAAAGGTGCAATATTCTAGGCTCAAAGTGTCCCACTCTAATCAGCTAATTAAGCCATAACACCTGCAAAGGTTTACTGAGCCTTTAAATGTCTCTCAGTCTGGTTCAGTAGGAATCACAATCATGGAAAAGACTGCTGACCTGACAGTTGTGCAGAAAACCATCACTGATACCCTCCATAAGGAGGGAAAGCCTCAAAAGGTAATTGCAAAAGAAGTTGGATGTTCCCAAAGTGCTGTATCAAAGCACATTAATAGAAAGTTATGTGGAAGGGAAAAATGTGGAAGAAAAAGGTGCACAAGTAGCAGGGATGACCGCAGCCTGGAGAGGATTGTCAGGAAAAGGACATTCAAAAGTGTTGGGGACTTTCACAAGGAGTGGACTGAGGCTGGAGTCAGTGTATCAAGAGCCACCACACACAGACGGATCCTGGACATGGGCTTCAAATGTCGCATTCCTCTTGTCAAGCCACTCCTGAACAACAAACAACGTCAGAAGCGTCTTACCTGGGCTAAAGAAAAACAGACCTGGTCTTTTGCACAGTGGTCCAAAGTTCTCTTTTCTGATGAAAGCAACTTTTGCATCTCATTTGGAAACCAAGGACCCAGAGTATGGAGAAAGAATGGAGAGGCACACTCTGCAAGATGCTTGAAGTCCAGTGTGAAGTTTCCACAGTCTGCGTTGATTTGGGGAGCCATGTCATCTGCTGGTGTTGGTCCACTGTGCTTCATTAAGTCCAGGGTCAATGCAACCGTCTACCAGCAGATTTTGGAGCACTTCATGCTTCCTTCCACAGACGAGCTTTATGGGGATGCTATAATGGTGTGAACCTCCTGCGCTCAAACACTAATGGTGTAAGCAACCTAACTGGGAGCTGCTGCTAACATTAAATCATATACTAATGATCGTGTAAAACAGTGGCATGGAAGAATGTAGCGTTACTCCCATAAACTACTACATATAAATACATAAAACAAAATATAAGCGAGAAAAAAATACATATGCTATATGCAATATAGTGCCAAATTAAGTGAAATCATGCAAAATAATAACAAGTGACACTAATATATGTGAACACAAAAAAGGCTCAGCAGTGATGGTGAAAAATATTAATTCCAGCTGTAAAAATATATAATCACATTCAAATAATAATTGACTCATGAAAAAATCTAAAAAATGTGAGCAAACATGTACATCAATACACACATGTAACTACAAATACCCCATTAGGTGATCAAATAATTGAGTACATGAACTGCGTACAATAGTGAAGAAACAAAAGTGCAACTGCACACACCAAAAACTATTTCTGTGCTCTTAAAGTCCAAAAAACACGTAGATGACCACATTCGGATCAAACCTGTTTGGTCCACCACTGAAGTTTCCACCACTGAAGTTTAGTATTTGGAAATCAAGGTTTATTAGAGCCATTGGTCTGTAAGAGGCACAAATGGTGGGATCTTCAGCTCCCCCCTCCAGTGCTCCTATATACTTACCCGAGTCCAATCATGATGCAGTTAATATGAAATAAAAATAATATGTGGGGTCTTGCAAGCTACTATGGTGCCACAAAATATATTAACAAATGAAGTGCTATAAAATATGATTACAATTGAATTATAACAGTAGATTGCCTACACATCACACATACCCATACTCAAATTTCAGAAGAAGGCTATATTCTATCTTATTCAATTCAAAATTCGGATTACAGAAGGCTTTATTTTCTACTTATTAAAAATGTTAATTTCAAATTTCGGAAGACAGCTATATTCTAATTTATTCTATTCAAATTTCAGCAGACAGCTATATTCCATTTTATTCTATTTAAAATTCAAAATTAAAATTTCAGAAGATCCAATAATCTATTTTGTTTTATTTGGATTTCGAAATTCAAATTTCGAATGACAGCCATTTTCTATTTTATTCTATTCGAATTTCGGAAGATGGCTATATTCTATTCGAATGTCAGAAAACTGCTATATAGTATTTTATTCTACTCAAATTTCGAAAAGGAATGTACATTCTATTTTATTCAAATTTCGGAAGACAGCTATATTCTATTTTTTATATTTTTTTCTTTTATTTTCTAATCTATTCCTTTATTTTCTATTCTATTCTTATTCCATTCTATTCCGTTCCTATTTATTCTAATCTTAATTTCCCATTCTATTCTATTCTATAAACCAGCCTAAGTAAGAATTATCTTATTTATTTCACTTTTACACCTTACTGTATTTATTGCAATATGTTTCCATTTTATATCCAAATTAATTTTCAAATTCAGATAATGTGTTTCATTATAATTTATTTCAGATTCATTGAAACTCACTACTATAGTGATTCAGAAATTCGAACACAATCGAATCTCTGAGTAATGTGAATTTCTTCCGAATTTCACATGTCTAGTTGGGATTCAAACTGACTACCCCATTGCTGTCAGGCAGAAGTGCTAGCCACTAAGCCACTGTTTGAAAGTACTTGAAAATTTTATTTGCTTTTAATTTTTTAACAAACCCACATACAGTGTTAAAAATTTGTACTATTGAGAAAACATTTCCATCCTACTTCTAATTTTCTTGTCGCTGCAGTCAAAAAATAACAAATCTTAAACCAAAAACTTACGAATGAAAATTTTCTGTGTATGGCCAGCTTAACATTTTCGTAAAATGTACCAATGAGTAAGGCATAATTTTAGATACTGAATAGTAGGTCTTAATGCCATGCAGACTGCACAGATCAACACTCACCTCTGTGTACAAAAAATGGGAACCAGAGAACTTCCCAGGCAAAAACTTCAGCACTGCCCACATCCTTACTCTGCTATATTCTCCAGATTTTAGAAACAGTTCATAATATCCTACATCGTAAAAAAAATCATATTAATCACAAAAATGTTTGTTTAAAGCAAATACTTTACCCAAACAATTAAGACATGTAAATGTTCAGCAATGATGTTGTGGAATATAAACCCCTTTCCATGTTGACCAGCCTTTGATGATACACACAGCTACTTAAAGCTGAATTCCGGGATAACCCTAACTACTCTTATTACTGTCTCCTAACCCCTACTAATACCTATGCTTAACCTGTGTAAGAAAGATGTATATACCTACTTATTTTCAGCCCCCTCTGGTCGAGTGTTGTGATCTGGCTCCCCTGTGCCAGCTAGAGTCATTGCAGGAGAGAAGAGGGAGCACCAACAACTGGGCTAACAAATCCTGAGTGACATCTCCGCTGCAGGCTTTACTAACTTTTGTCCGAGCTCTCTCCTCTCCCCTGCAACTGACACAGGGGAGATCATATGACCAGGATGGCCCGAAAATAGGCAAATATACAGATCTTTCTTAGACAAGTTAGTAAGCATAGGTGTTAAGAGCAGGGAAGGGATAGATTTAAGAATAGGTAGGCTTATCCTGGAATTCCACTTTAAAGTTTTTTTTTTGTTTTTTTTTTTGAGGCATTGAATAGAGTGGAGATGGATTACAACCCCTGTGAAGTTTTCACTGCCATCTGTACCCCAGCTAGGTCGATTCACCCTCTTGATTTGATCTGGTAAACATTGCCACCTAGATAATAAATTATAGGAAATGTTAAATTTATAGTCCTACCCAGGACAAAAGGCAAGTATAAATCTTCCAATGGAGACATCTGTCCAAAAAGGGAATTCAACCCAATTTGTAGACATTTTCACATATTTATTGTTGCATCCAATGTGTTCCAAAGGGTTTTATCTCCCTTTAACACTAGCTTCTCTACTTTATCCAAAACTAAAAAATTGGTTTAAAGTGATTCTAAAAGGTAGAAGATCTTTTACTCTAATGCATTCTTTGCATTAAGGTAAAAAAACTTCAATGCTCAACTCCCCCCTCCAGTGCTCCTATATACTTACCAATCGTGATGCAGTTAAAATGAAATAAAAATATGTGGGGTCTTGCGAGCTACTATGGTGTCACAAAATATTATATTAACAAATGAAGTGCTATAAAATATTATTACAATTGAATTATAACAGAAGTTTGTCTACACATCACACATACCCATACTAATGTGTCATAATAAATCAAAATAAATGAAATAGTGTCGCGCTCCACTAACAGGTAAAAAAATTGCCAAAAACAATATAAATATTCCCAAAAATGTTTGTATCCAAATACAATATCACTTTTCTAAACTTAAGTGTCCATATTTAATTGGTGATTTCACACTCTTTCCAGTGATGTGGACAAAACAATGTGTTCAATTCACCACTATTGCGTAGTTGTAACAACCATGCGTGCACCTTCACCAGCTGTTCTCTGACCTGGTAAATATGACCAGACCGTTAAGTGAGGTCATAAATGGCTTGTGTCCTTTAATTTGGACTAATGCAGTCCATAGACGGTTCTTTATTGGACGATTTTTCGTCCGAAAGAATAATCGGACGATTTTCGCACTGTTAGTGGGACAATGGCATCGGCCGTTTTTCACGGTTCCTCCTCATTTTGTTTATCGGTCATGCTGGAAAATTCATGAAAAACGGACGATTTTCAAAATCATTGGTGGCAACATCGAAATACAGAACAAACGATAATTTGTTTTTCGGACGGAAAATCGGCTGATAAACTAACCGTCTATGGCCTGCATAAGAATGGATGGGATTAACAATCTTCGGTTAGGGATCCCCTCACTTCCTTAAGACTCTTCCTCCATTGGTATATATGCCATAGAGAATAATGAAAACATAGTGCCTTATCATCTTTTAAAACATTTATTAAACATAAAGTAGTGCACTCACATATGTGTATATAGATTTCCCCTCCATTACTGTTTAGAGGACAACCCAAAATTGAAATATTCTTTCACTCTTTCAGCAATAACGGTAAACAGGACACAGAGAAGGCAGGGACACAGACAGCAATAAAAACCTGACAAGCATTCTAATCCCTCTCCACTCTATACAAAACTACAAAAGAAAAGTTTTACCTTTAGGTATACTTGAGGTATGTGGGGAAAAACACCATGTATTCTTTGAAAAGGATGCAAGATGTTTCCTGAATAGAGTAGCTGCACAGAAAGTGTCCCCCTGTAATCACTGTGCTCCAGCGATGTGGGTGCATTAACCACTTGCCTACTGGGCACTTTTACCCCCTTCGTGCCCAGGCCAATTTTCAGCTTTCAGCACTGTTGCACTTTGAATGACAATTGCGTGGTCATGCAACATTGTACCCAGGGGTGGACTGACCATTTGGAAACTCGGGCACTGCCCGAGTGCCCGGAGTCAGTAGGGGGCCCCATGAGATGCCCCTGGTACCTTTTTCATAAGCTTTTTTGAGTTTGGGAAGGACACAGGGGCCCCATGATCCCCTATTGCCCGGGGGACCCATGAGTTGTCAGTCCGCCCCTGATTGTACCCATATGAAATTTGTATAATGTTTTTCACAAAAATAGAGCTTTCTTTTGGTGATATAATCACCACTGGGTGTTTTAATTTTTTGCACTATAAACAAAAAAAAAACAATTTGCAAAAAAAAAAAGTTTTTCTTTGTTTCTATTATAAAATTTAGCAAACAGGTAATTTTTCTCCTTCACGGATGTGCGTTGATGAGGCTGCACTGAAAGGCAGAACTGATGAGTGCCGATCAGGTGGCAAGGATAGGCAACACTGATGGGCACTGATGATGCTGCACGGATATGCAGCAATGATGGGCACTGATGGGAGACACTGACAGGTGACGCTGACTGGCGGCACTGATGTACACTGGTGGGTGGCACTGCTGAGCACTGATCATCAGTGCCAATCTTTTCTATGACAATTGCTGGTTACTGGCAGTACTTTCCTCACACTGTGACAGCGTGAGGAAAGTGCTGCCGATAACTGGAAACAATATTTACTCAGAGATCTGCTGGGTCATTGGACACAGCTGATCACGTGGTAAAAGGCCGCTGTGATTGGCCTTTTACCTCATCACGTGATCAGCTGTGTCCGTAGGACACAGCAATCATGGAGATCGCTGGAAGCCTGCTGCTGGGAGCATTCTGGGAGGACGTCATATGACTCCCTCCCAGAACTGGACAACTGCGCTGTAGCCATCATTTGGTTACAGCGCGTTTGACAAGAGATTACAATTTTCCAAAAAGTGAACTATGACTCTAAGATTTCCTTGTGCAGGAGACAGAGCACCGGAAGTTACAAGCTGGCAGGAATCAACAGGTATTTTTGCACTTAAAAATAAAACACAATACTTTGGAAAGATCCATTAAAACAGAAGTAAACTCCAGATGAAAAATTAATTAATAAACCAGCTCCCCTGAAGTGTTATGACATCATGTTCTACTATGCACTGCATACTAGCACATTATGGCAGACATATCTATCAAACAGAGTGTGTCACCGATCCCATTGTTCCTGAGCACTTACACATCTTTATGGGGCCATGATGAGGTCACTAGCATGAGCATGGGAGACACAGCACCATAGCACAGAGCACATGTTGTAAATGTAGCCTGAGCATGTGCAGCTCAGATCACATTACCACTGATAAGTTGGGGGGTGACATTTATGACAGAAGACACTACTAGAGTCTATTCTCTTATAAATAAAAAACCTGCCTGTCAGTGATTTTTTACTAATATATGTTAAATACCAGTTTAAAGGAGAGCTAAACTTATCTTTCTGTCAATGATCCCCATCCCTAGCCAGCATCTTCTTCAGAGTACCGGTCTTCAGGCCTCTTCATTTATTGGCATGGGATAACGTCACCCCTAAGCATGTGTAAGACTCAGCCATCCCAGCACGCAGGGACCGTGCCAACAATGTAAGCTGTGTTGCGCATGCGCAGAGGTCAGTCATCCCAGCACACAGGGACTGTGCCACTGATGTGGGCTGTGCTGCGCATGCGCAGAGGTCAGTCATTCCAGCGATGTAAGCTGTGCATGCACAAGAGACCACCATCTCAGCACACAGACTGTGACAGCAGTGTAAGCTGTGTTGATCATGCACAGGAGTCAGTCATCCCAGCACATAGGGACCGTTCCAGCGATGTAAGTTGTGCTGAGCATGCACAGAAATCAGTCATCCCAGCACACAAAGACCTACCAGCAATGTAAGCTGTGTTGCAAATGCACAGGAGTCAGTAATCCCAGCACACAAGGACCGTGCCAGTGATGTAAATTGTGCTCCAAATGTACAAGAGGTCATCATCCCAGCACACAGGGACTGTGCCGACAGTGTAAGCTGTGTTGCACATGTGCAGAGGTCAGTGATCCTAGCACACAGGGACCGTGCCAGTGATGTAAGCTGTGCATGCAAGGGAGGCCATCAACTCAGCACAAAGGGACTGTGCCAACAGTGTAACCTTTGGTGCGCATGCACAGGAGTCAGCCATCCGAGCACATAGGGACCATGCCAGCAATGTAAGCTGTGCTGCACATGCACAGGAATCAGTCATCCCAGCACACAAGCACTGTGCCAGTGATGTAAACTGTGCTCCAAATGCACAGGTCAACCCAGCACACAGGCACTGTGCCAGCAGTGTAAGCTGTGCTGTGCATGCGCAGAGGTCAGTCATCCCAGCACACAGGGACCGCGCCAGCGATGTAAGCTGTGCATTCGCAGAGGTCAGTCACCCCAGCACACAGGGATCGTGCCAGTGATGTAAGCTGTGCAGCAAATGCGCAGAGGTCAGTCACCCCAGCACACAGGGACCGTGCCAATGATGTAAGCTGTGCAGCAAATGTGCAGAGGTCAGTCATCCCAGCACACAGGGACCGTGCCAGCGATGTAAGCTATGCTGCGCATGCACAGAGGGACCATGTCAGCAATGTAAGCTGTGCTGCACATGCACAGGAATCAGTCATCCCAGCACACAAGCACTGTGCCAGTGATGTAAATTGTGCTCCAAATGCACAGGTCAACCCAGCACACAGGGACTGTGCCAGCAGTGTAAGCTGTGCTGTGCATTCGCAGAGGTCGGTCATCCCAGCATACAGGGACCGTGCCAGTGATGTAAGCTATGCTGCGCATGCGGAGCAATCAGTCATCCCAGCATACAGTGACTGTGCCAGTGATGTAAGCTGTGCTGCGCATGCGGAGAGGTCAGTCATACCATCATACAGGGACTGTGCCAGTGATGTAAGCTGTGCTGCGCGTGCGGAGAGGTCAGTCATACCATCATACAGGGACTGTGCCAGTGATGTAAGCTGTGCTGCGCGTGCGGAGAGGTCAGTCATACCATCATACAGGGACTGTGCCAGTGATGTAAGCTGTGCTGCGCGTGCGGAGAGGTCAGTCATACCATCATACAGGGACTGTGCCAGTGATGTAAGCTGTGCTGCGCATGCGGAGAGGTCAGTCATACCATCATACAGGGACTGTGCCAGTGATGTAAGATGTGCTGCGCCTGCACAGAGGTCAGTCATCCCAGTATACAGGGACCGTGCCAGTGATGTAAGATGTGCTGCGCCTGCACAGAGATCAGTCATCCTAGCATACAGTGACTGTGTCAGTGATATAAGCTGTGCTGCGCATGCGCAGAGGTCAGTCATTCCAGCATACAGGGACCATGCCAGTGATGTAAGATGTGCTGCGCATGCACAGAGGTCAGTCATCCCATCATACAGGGACTGTGCCAGTGATGTAAGATGTGCTGAGCCTGCGCAGAGGTCAGTCATCCCATCATACAGGGACTGTGCCAGTGATGTAAGATGTGCTGAACCTGCGCAGAGGTCAGTCATCCCATCATACAGGGACTGTGCCAGTGATGTAAGATGTACTGCGCATGCGCAGAGGTCAGTCATACCAGCATACAGGGACCGTGCCAGTGATGTAAGATGTGCTGCGCATGTGTAGAGGTCAATCATACCAGCATACAGGGACCGTGCCAGTGATGTAAGATGTGCTGCGCATGCGCAGAGGTCAGTCATCCCAGCATACAGTGACCGTACCAGTGATGTAAGATGTGCTGCGCATGCGCAGAGGTCAGTCATCCCAGCATACAGTGACCGTACCAGTGATGTAAGATGTGCTGCGCATGTGCAGAGGTCAGTCATCCCAGCATACAGGGACCTTGAGCAGCTCGGATTACATGCCAGAGAACACTGAACATGCAGGCAGGTGTATTTTTTTGCAAAAATAAAAAACCTGCCTGCTCAGTCTGTGACAGCAGTTGTTTAGTTCTGCTTTAAATGACAGAAGCTCCAAGTTCCAGGAGTAACATACACTTCAACTATTGTACAAAGTCATGCCAGTACTTGGCATCCAACCTAAACACCAGAAGTCTAAGGAGCACAGCTTCTATTACCACACTTACATTGCATCAATGCTCTTCATGTATCCATCCTCCTCCCACAGTGTAAGCACTCACAGAGAAGATATTCACAGGTCAGCAACATAAACGTGTACACAATCGTATGACTATGATATCAGCGGTGAATCAAATGCCCTAGTTGGCCTCTCCATGTCTCTGGATGTCAGGCTCTACATGTGACCTCCCCACACGTCACGTGTTTCCCTTTCACACACTTCCGCCCTTCTTCCCAGAATGCAGATCGCCGGGTGCAACTGGAAAATCATTCCTATCGGAAACGTGTACAAGATAGAAGGGTTCCTAAGTTGCCCGTGTGATCGCGGAAAAGCCAAATAATTTCGCTGGCCTCGGCTGAATGGTTTGAGGAAGGGGAGCTACCTCTTCCCTATATCAGAACAGAGGGTGGTTTTGCAGTACTAAGAAGGAGTTAGGAGCTGGGAAGAGCTCAGGAAGTGATGTCACCGCTGCTGAGTGGGTGGGCCTTTCTTTTTCTGATACCATCGTCGCTCGGTGGCGGCGGCCCGGAGGGTCTTTGAGCTCTGTGTACCATCTGCTGAGAGAGGAGGCCGAGTTAGGGGCCGGAGGCCGGGAATAAGAGCCGGGGGTACAAGACCGACATCATGGTGAGTGCCGGGCACATGGCAGTCGGTCCGGACATGTCTGTTCCTCCATAGGGCCCTGTGTGATGTATCCATCCAATACTGTCTATGGGAATACAGACACACTTTATTTTCTGATGTGTGCTGGGGAAGGCCTTTATTTCTAAAAGTTATTTCACCACTTCTTTCCCTCAGGTTTATAATTCCTGGTGATCCTGCCACCATGAGGGCCCTTCCTGTTATAGGTGACACCACTGGCTCCTAATTGTGCTCTTGTGTTGTCATCGTGTCACATTTCTAGTGGATATCACAAGAGCCTGTGCTGATATCTATTACCCCTATTCCAGCCAGTGGGACCGACCCTTTAAAAGTATGTAAAACCAGAGGCGTTCCATGGGCTTCCCAGTCATGTGATCACGGGGACAGAGAGCCTGCTTCACCGACCCCTGATTGTAAATGATGACTGGGACAGTGTGGTGTCTACCCTGGGGGGGTGCCAAGTGAGCATGCTCTGTACACACATACACACATGAGCATGCTCTGTACACACATACACACATGAGCATGCTCCATACACCCACACACACACATGTGCACAGGTGAGCATGCTCCATACACACACACACACACAAGTGAGCATGCTCCATACACCCACACACACAAGTGAGCATGCTCCATACACCCACACACGTGCACAGGTGAGCATGCTCCATACACACACACACACACACACACACAAGTGAGCATGCTCCATACACCCACACACAAGTGAGCATGCTCCATACACCCACACACAAGTGAGCATGCTCCATACACCCACACACACAAGTGAGCATGCTCCATACACCCACACACACACACGTGCACAGGTGAGCATGCTCCATACACACCCACACACAAGTGAGCATGCTCCATACACCCACACACACAAGTGAGCATGCTCCATACACCCACACACACACACACACACGTGCACAGGTGAGCATGCTCCATACACCCACACACACACAAGTGAGCATGCTCCATACACCCACGCACAAGTGAGCATGCTCCATACACCCACACACACACACAAGTGAGCATGCTCCATACACCCACGCACAAGTGAGCATGCTCCATACACCCACACACACAAGTGAGCATGCTCCATACACCCACACACACACACACGTGCACAGGTGAGCATGCTCCATACACCCACACACACACAAGTGAGCATGCTCCATACACCCACGCACAAGTGAGCATGCTCCATACACCCACACACACAAGTGAGCATGCTCCATACACCCACACACACACACGTGCACAGGTGAGCATGCTCCATACACCCACACACACACAAGTGAGCATGCTCCATACACCCACGCACAAGGAACACCATTGTATGCATGTATGCGGCTGTACGCCATTTCTGAAGAGAAAAGGAAGTTCCCCGACACCTGCATTCTGGCAGAGGTGTTGTCTGAGAGTATCGTGTCAGATCGTTAGTTGTGCACCGAAACCAAAAATTCAGGATGCACTTGGCCAAAAACCGAAATGGACAGTTTTTTAAAAAAAAAAAAAAATTTAGATCTTTTTTCTGATATATACACTGCTCAAAATTAAAGGAACACTTTATAATCGGAGTATAACAGAGTACAAAGCTCAAGCAAAATGCATCCTTTTAAACTCAATGTATGTTTTCGCACTGGTCTGTTACACTTTCTTTGCGGTTTTAATAATCCTGCTTTGAGGCCTGATTCACACCAATAGGGATTTTTGGAGAAACACAACAATATATTTAACATGGTTTCCTATGGGACACGTTTACATCTGCTTTTTATGCTACTGCGTTTTTGGAAATGGTCAGGGACTTTTTCAAACACAAAACCTTGCATTTTGGTTCAATAGATTTCAGTGGAGACGCTGCAGAAACCGCATGTAGTGAGTTTTTGATGTGATTTTACGCCTTTGCTGCGCTTTTTATGCATTTTTAATAGTGGTGCACCGAAATGAAAATGCTGGTACCGATACCGAAAATTCAGAATGCATGTGGCCAAAAACCGAACCAAAATGTCTGCGTTTGTGTGGGTGGGGAGTCTTATTTTTTTTTTTAATTTTTATTCTACTTTCATGTATATATTTTTTTTTTTTCTAACTTACGATTTTATTGCTATCACATAGGCATATGAGTGACAGGCCACCTTTGTAGGGAGGAGGGGGTGGGAGGGGGCAGTGTGTGCAAGGAGGGGGCAGGAGAGGAGCTGTGTATACAGTGAGAGAGCATTATGTACGGAGAGGCTCCCTCGCTGGCTGTCACTATGGGGTTTATTTACTAAAGCTGGAGAGTCCAAAATCAGACTCCCTTCTGCATAGAAACCAATCAGCTTCTAACCTCAGCTTGTTCAATGAAGCTTTGGCAATGAAACCTGGAAGCTGATTGGTTTCTATGCAGAAGGGAGTCTGATTTTGGACTCTCCAGCTTTAATAAATAAACCCCTATATGTCAGTGCCAGTTTTTAAATGCAATTGACTTTTTTTGTTTTTTTTCTTCACTATAGCTCAGAGGAAAACTTTGTTTATCTTAGCTCAGGGAAAGAAACTAAAAAGAAACTTTGTTTCTTTTAGCTTAGGGAAAGTGGTCATTCTCTGAGCTATAGTGAAGAAAAAAAAGCCAATTATTACATTTAAAAACCGGCAGTGACATAGTGACAGCCAGTCACTGTAAACGCTGCTCCTCTCCTTCCTTTCTCTGCCCAAAAAAATTCAAAAACGTGTGTGCAAAACCAGGCCTGAAATGCACTGAAAAGAAAGCAAAAATGCACGTGTTGTGTTTTTTGATGCGTTTTTCATTTTTAATCTGCCCAGCAACAAGTTGGCCAAAAAAAAAAAAATTCAAAATGTATCAAAAAAGTGTCAAAAATGCACTGAAAAACACTCCAAAACGGCAAATATACAAACTGCATTGGTGTGAACCACCTGAAATGCATTGAAAACCCATCAAAAACGTACACGTGTTGTGGTTTTTGAGTCACATGACCTACAAAATCGCACCCTAACGTGGTAAAATCATGGCATTATTGCAAGTAAAATAGTGACAAAATTGTGGGTTATCTGCATATTTTTTTTTCCCGATCAGCAAAATGACGATAACACTATTTTCCGCTGATACATTTTGGCCGCTGGTATATCGGTGCATCCCTAGTCATGGTGCAAGGGAGTCAAATGGAGTAGCCAGAGCCTTGTGCGCGGTTCTGCGGGATGGGAGCAAGGCAAGCCGAGAGCTTGCTGTTTGCACTGGAGTGGACTGAAGCGACCACCTGTTGTGGAGAGACTGTCACTGTGACTCAGGGGGGGATGTGTCATGTTGGTGAGGTGTATTCATCATCTGTGCTGCTGCACACTGCTGTCAGTGTCACTGTGAGAGGCAATTTCATTCTAATTTCTTGCCCTCCTGAGTCCTGTCCCTGAGCTACTTACTATACTAAAAATAAAATAAGAAATATGCTTTTTGCCTTAATATCTACCTGAAATCACATTGCTAATTGCATATTGTACTTGTTTGTAGCTTATATGCTGACATTTGCACTTAAAACTGTAATTTTTAAATTTTTGGAAATGCCTAAAAACGTGGTTGTGCCAGTAAATTTGGGGTGCTGTGTCAGTGAATTTCAATCTGGTAGGTTGGCAATACTTCTCATGACATAAGAGACCAAAAGGGTTTCTTCTGTCATAAATACTCTACCTGTCAACAGTTTTTTTTTCCAGTTTCAATTTCACCTTGTCTCATAAAGCTATGTACGAAAAGGGAAGCAGAGGGTAGAAGCCTTGTCACCAGTATTGCTGGTGGTCTCTCTGTAGCTGATCTTTTCCCATTACTGATCTACTAGGACATTTGCCATTCAGCAGAGACATCACTTAATATACCGAGAGTAGCAGTCAGAGGCAGCAAAATCTTAGATCTCATACTGCAGATTTACAGCTAGGAGGCTGTAAGCACCTCACCTACTAGGAAGTGTTCTTCTGTTTTCGAGAAGAATTTCATACAAAAGCTACGCTTTTCAGGGTACTGCTTTTGGAACAATATACATTTCATGTTTCCTATAACATAGCAGATGTCTAGTTTCTTAGTTCAGTTCCACTTAGGGGCGGACTGACCATTTGGAAACTTGGGCACTGCCCAAGGGCCCGGGGTCAGTAGGGGGCCCCATGAGATGCCCCTGGTACCTTTTTCATAGGCTTTTTTGAGTTTGGGCAAGGACACAGGGGCCCCATGATCCCCTATTGCCGGGGGCCCCATGAGTTGTCAGTCCGCTCCTGGAACTTCCACTTCAATATTTTAAAAAGGAAAAACACCTAAAATTTGTAGTTATACTAAATTCTGAGTTGGGGGTTCTTAACCTGGGGTTCATGGACCCTTATATGGTCCATGGATGAGTTTCAGAGTGTACAACTTAGTGACCACCAGCTGGACACAGAAATCACCACAGCAAAGAATGTCAGCAGCACACCAGAATTCCCATTAAAGGGTCCAACGTTTTATTCAATGGTCACATCACAGCAAAGAACAGCCAAGTTTCAGGGCCATGCAGAACATATTCATCAGGTAGCACACCAGGAGATTGCTGGTCTTTTTCTCTGCCACTGCTTATAGTGCCAACCGCTAAATGTCTCTTGACTCATTGCTGGCCCATGTTTACCATTTAAATTTGTTTCATCGTTCTCTGGACAACCGCCATCTTCTGCCATTCCATAAGAGAAAATGCTAATTCTCATGTTCTAGCACTAGTAGTAGATGATTTGAGCAGAATTCAAATTTTGTTTAATTTGCACAAGATGATTGTATTTCATTTTTGTAATGAGTGGCTGTTACTTTGGCATGAGATTTTTGTTAAGATTGTTTACTTTATTCAAACTTTGTGTATGTCATATATGTAAATAAATCAAAAAAGTACATAATTTTCATTTAAAGTTGTGTTTATGTGAATATTTCTGGGGACTCAAGTCTCAAAGGTTAAGAACCTCTGCTCTGGATTATAGTTGCTCATGTGACAAACACGTTGAATGTTTTTTTTTTTAATAGCCTCAGAACGACTACATCGAATTGCACCGTAAGCGGTACGGTTATCGCTTGGACTACCATGAAAAGAAGAGGAAGAAGGAGAGCCGTGAGGCTCATGAGAGGTCGCAGAAAGCAAAGAAACTCATTGGACTGAAGGCCAAACTGTACCACAAGCAGCGCCATGCCGAGAAAATACAGATGAAGAAAACGTAAGAGCTTGATTTTAACAGTGTTATTTGGCTTGGGTCTAAAGGCAGAACACTTTTTGCCTTAAAGTAGAGCTATAAGCAAAACTTTTTTTTTTTTTCTCCATTTTGGATAGAGTACAGGAGGGTTATAACCCCTTTCAGTTTATTTTTTTTGCTGTGTCCTATGGAGAATTTTACCTTCACTTCCACTCCCTTAGCCAAAACAGGAAGTGAGTAAAAATCCCTGCAAATTAGGGGAATCCCTTGGGGGTCCTCGGGTCACTAGAACTGGTGTCCCCATTGGAAAATGTCCCCCCTATTTATTTTTTTGGGACAACACAAAATTTTTTTTTTTTTTTTTATTTTAATTTCACTTTCTATGATAATAGTAAGCAGGTCAAATAGAGAAGGTGAATCTCTCTAAGGGGGGTGCAGACAGTAATAAAAACCTAATACGTGTTCTAATCCATCTCTACTCTGTCCAAAACTAAAAAATAAATTTTCCTTTAGTTACACTTTAATGCATTCTCTGCATTAAAGTGACACTAAAGCTTTTTTTTTTTTCTTCTTCTTAAAATAACAAACATGTCTATACTTGCTCTGTGCAGTGGTTTTGCACAGAGCAGCCCTGATCCTCTTCTTTTTGGGTCCCTGCCGGCGCTGCTGGCTCCTC
Source organism: Staurois parvus (assembly GCF_062004578.1). Classification (NCBI taxonomy): domain Eukaryota; kingdom Metazoa; phylum Chordata; class Amphibia; order Anura; family Ranidae; genus Staurois; species Staurois parvus. The sequence goes on along the minus strand of NW_028318188.1, from coordinate 3,935,106 downwards.
CCCCTTGAGCAGTGCCCCCAGGGAAAGCTGCTTGCACTGCTCCCAATGTGTCCATAAGACACATAGGGCTGTGGCTGAGCCCCACCCTCCTTTTTCTCCTTATTGGCACACTGGCAGCAGCAGGAGTCAGTGGACTCCCAATGCTGTCTCAGCCAATGAGGAGGAAGAGTCCCTAGACCGCAGAGGCTGTCGTGAATGTTGCTGGATCAGAGGGGGCTCAGGTAAGGATTAGGGGCAGGGCCTGTGAAGATGCACTACACACACAAGTTTTTTTTTTATCTTCATACATAGAATACATGAAGGTAAAAAACCTTGAGCCTTTAGAACCACTTTAAGGTAAGAAGTGTCCCAGCATTTGTATTGCCCCCTGCTTACATTAGTCCAATCTCAATCCGATTCTATGCCTGTCTTAGTGGCACTGCTCTCTCTCCCATTTCTCACAGAACACAGAGGCAGGAGCTGTTCCTGTGAGAAAGGGGGGGGGGATAGGGCCGAGCCACGATGTGTGCCTTTAATGCACACAGCCTGGCGCGGGAGCCCGCATGTCTTTCCCCATAGCAAGTTATTTGCTATGGGGCAGACAAATAAGAGGAGGAGTGGACAGTGATGGCTGGGGACCCTGGAAGAGGAGGTTTGGGGCTGCTTTGTTCACTAACATTGCATAGAGCAGGTAAGTATAACATGTTGTAAATGCCAATTGTTTTCTGTTATTTGGAGAGCAGGAAACTGTAGGTACAAGTGGGATTGTACTCAAAGGGTTTACAGCATAGCCTGGGCCTGTCTAATTGCTTGTGTGTAATGATGCCAGGCATGTTGTTCCTATGATAATAAGAGAATGTTCGCTCATTCTGACTGCTGACTGTTGCATTGAGAAAGGTTCACATTTGTAGGCCCTACTTGTCCTTAACACACAGTTCGTGTCTGAACCTTCTCAGAGGAAAGAGCTCATTGGTTACATGGTCTATTCCTTGCTAGATGCTATTATTGTCACCTGGAAGGACTTCTGTGCTAGGGATATCTGTTGAGTTCTCTTCCTGACAATGATTGAAATTTAAAGTAGTGCTGTCTTTGTAGCAGGCACTGTAGTGACTCCCTTCTGTTTGGAAGGATGCAAGCAGTGTTTAAAGCAGAACTCCAGGCAAACAGCTAAATAGACAGATATAGTACATATATACCAGCTGTTTTACTTGCCAAAAGGTTCATACTTCTGTCCGTTCAGCCCTGAAATTCACACATCTGCCCTGAAATGCCATGCCATACAGCTCTGCCTGGTAGGGCAGAAGATATGATTTTTTTCCTACAGCAGTTCAGTTACACTTTTAGCTCTTGTCTGTTCCCCAGCCTGTGAATGGAGAAGCAGAAAATGGAAAAGTTTATTCTTTTTGTCCCTCTTCCTTCTATCAGCTTGTTATGTGTTAATACATGAACATTGCGGCACAACTGATTGCTTGGCTCCTTTTGTTGCTTTTTCTTGTCCCAGTGTGAGTAAAGAGACTGCAAAAGGTTGATGCCATGTCAATTTCAGTAGTTGCACTGCTTTCATTTAAAAATATACTTTTAGGAATATATTTTGAATGAAGAGATTAATATGTGTCTTATATGTACCTGGAGATCAGCCTTAACTTTCACTAATGTGAAAATTCTGTGTTTGCCTTGTCACTTACACCCTGGTTCACACCGGTGCGACTTGTTTTGCGTTTTGACAGTTTCAAATTGCATGACAAGTCACACCCTATTGTCTGCAGTGAAAACTTTAGAATTTAATTCCTGCGCTATTTTTGCGATTTCAGGTGCGACTTGCATAGATATCTGTGTATGAAGTTGCACAGATGTCTGCCAAGTCGCACCTGAAGTCACACTGACATGCGGCTTTGAAATTGTGCGACTTCTAGTGAAGTTGCATGATTTCAAAGTCGGATCCAGTGTGAACCAGGACTTAAAAGGATGGACAGAACAGTACACTTTATATTCTTTTTATTTGTGTTCAGTATCAAAATGCATGAGAAGAGGAACGCCAAACAGAAGAATGATGAGAAAACACCAGAAGGAGCTGTCCCAGCTTATCTACTGGACAGAGAAGGGCAGAGCCGAGCCAAAGTTCTCTCCAATATGATCAAGCAAAAGCGAAAAGAAAAAGCAGTAAGTATTTGCTGTTAAGATGATGCATACATTTATATAAACAGTTCGGTGTTTTCACAATGTGTGCTTTCCATCGTAGGGCAAGTGGGAAGTTCCTTTACCCAAAGTGCGTGCTCAGGGAGAAACAGAAGTGCTTAAAGTTATCCGCACAGGAAAGAGAAAGAAGAAGGCCTGGAAGAGAATGGTCACCAAAGTCTGCTTTGTTGGGGATGGATTCACCCGAAAACCACCTAAATATGAAAGATTTATTAGACCAATGGTGAGTGTGTTACAGTTCTAGTGCAGAAAGTACCTATTAATGTGTATGGAGGCCCTTTCTTTCTAATGGGTTTAAAACAAAGCCAGTTATGTCAAAGCTACACTCCTGGATTTTTTTTTTATATTTTTATTTTGTAAGCAAGTTAAACCGGTAATGTCATAATGTGCTAGTATGCATCGCATACTAGTACATTATCATTATGAAGGACTTGCCTTAAAACGAAGCCCTCCAGCAGTGCTCTGTTACCGCTGCAGAGGCTTCCATCTTCACCCGATCTTCCTTGGTTCGCGAGCTCCAGCTGTCTGACAGGCTGAGCCGCGATGACGTCCCTGGCTATGGCTCAGTGCTCTGCAGGAACGGCACAGGTATGCAGTTCCTTCAGAGCGCATACACCGGCTCTCAAAAAGAGCAAATATCTCTTATGAAAGTGATTTAGCTCCTAAATGTGCACCAGTTAAAAGTATACAAAAAGACTTTACTTCTATTTTATATTACCTATCTCTAATTAGAACTATTCTAGGTCCGGATGACTTCTGATTACCTCAAAAATCATATGTGCGCTGATGCCAGATTCTACACACAGCTCTATATTTACATTACTTTGGTGGTGAAGAGCTGTGGCTGTGACAGTGAAGGAATCCCATAGTTCACCCTCCTTTCCCCATCCATTCACAAAAGCCTTGTATACTACAGAGCCCCGTCCCCCTTCATTCACAGAACGGAATACAAGACTTTTTGTGACTGCATTAGGGGGCAGAAAAGGGAGGCTGAGTGAAAGAAGCCCTTCACAGTCACAGCTCTTTATCTCCGCAGTGCGCAAGTAAAGCATCATGTGATTTGGCATCAGAGCAGCTATGATTGCAGTTACCAGCAACCATCCAGACCTAGTATAGTTTTTATGTGGAGAAAATGTATTTAACTTTTGGTGATTGGAAAAACCTTTTTGTTGTGTGGTGTTTTTTGTTTTTTTGCTGAGTCCAGCTTTCCTTTTAATTCATGGAGGGAAAAATTACATCCCATAGAAGTATTCAGAGAAGTTCTGTTTTCTCAATTATAGTTGTGAGCAGCATGAATTTTAAGACCATCAAGGAATATTTTTTTCATTCCACATTCCAGTTTGATATAGTTATCGATCATGGGCGTTGGATTCCATAGATTATGATTTAAGCTATTAGAAAAATGAATGCAAAGGTTTCTAGTATTTCCCCACAGGAAGCACTTTGCAAGAGGGCATGAAAATAATTAAAACTAAAAAGCAACAAAAACTACACGTTAAAGTGACTTTTTCTAGTTTTGGATAGATCGGAGAGGGATTAGAACATCTGTGAGGTTTTTATTTTATTGCCCTCTGTTTGTCTTGTTTACTGTTATTTATTTATATAATATTTATTACAGGTATTTATATAGCGCCAACAATTTACGCAGCACTGTTACATATATATTGTACGCTCCCATCAGTCCCTGTGCTCAAGGAGCTTACAATCTAAGGTCCCTAACATTCGTAAATACACATACTAAGGCCAATTTATATTTTAGATCCAATTAAAGCGGTAGTAAACCACACCAAAAAAAAAAAAAGATTGGACTCCCGGGTGGTTTAAGTTCTAATGCGCTAGTATGCATCACCATACTAGCACAGTATGACAGACTGAAAAATAAGCTCTCCAGCAGTGCTGTCATTAGTCCCAGCACTTCCGGGTTTGTGGGCACAGTCCATTCAGAGCCCAGTGCGCATGTGTCTGTGATGTCACCAACTGCTGAAATAACTATCTCCTAAATGGTGCACATTCAGGAGATATTTACTGTACCTATAGGTAAGCTTTATTATAGGTTTACCTATAGGTAAAAACCGGCATCGTGATTTTACTACCACTTTAACCTACCAGGATGTCTGTTATCACCTAAAGTTGTAAGCAAAAAAAATACAGAATTTCGGGTAGTCTCAAGAACAGTAATAGATAGGGATATCTTCCAGTGGGAACACTCGTTTTTGTGATAACCAGAAATTCCAGCACTTCAGAGGGATTTCCTCTCCCTTCCTATTTGGCAGGAAGTGAAAGGAAATCTCCCCAATCGGACACAGATGGCAAAAATAAAATTTACAGGTTTTAACCCTCCCTTACTCTATCAGTAATGAACTAAAAAAGTTTTGCGTTTAGTTTTAGTTTGTCACTAGAGAAAAGAATTTACCTTGCAAGATAGTCTATTGAAGAACACATTTAATACATCTTCGCTCGCTTGAACAGTTACGGATGCCACTGATTTCAGACACTTCCAGGTGTGTTTTGGATATCCTGTCTGCTCCCTGTGCTCTCTGGTTCCTGCTGGTGGCTACGCCACTACTGTGTCTTCTAGTGACATAGCATCCTGTGGGGGGATTCACAGAGCACAGTGGGAGATGAGGTATCCATTACAACTGTAGAAGTGTGTACAGCAGCACCCATAACTCTTCAAGAGATCAGAGATGTGATGCACTACTCACCGGAAAGGTTAGTATTCAACATGTTCTTTTACAGGGTGCCTTTCATTTAAGAATCCAACATGCAAATATTAATATTTAGATGTGAAATCGCAGTTCACCTTTACATATATAGGGAGATAGAAGGTGGTTGGGTAGTCTGAATTTTACCCAACCATCAGTTGTTTGTACAGTCAGGCTACTTATAATGTTATGAGTATACCTTCCTAAAATTTGTGTTGTTTTACAGGGCTTGCGTTTTAAAAAGGCACACGTGACACATCCAGAATTAAAAGCCACATTTTGTCTCCCTATCCTTGGGGTAAAAAAGAATCCTTCCTCTCCACTTTATACAAGCTTAGGTGTCATCACAAAAGGCACAGTGATTGAAGTGAATGTCAGTGAGCTGGGTCTTGTCACGCAAGGCGGCAAAGTTATCTGGGGTAAGATTCAATTTTTATTTTTTTAACCCTAAAGTTTCTATGTGTGAAATGTTATATTGCACCACCAATAAGAGAGATCCTGTATAATACATTTTCTTCCACTCTTTTCTCACAGGAAAATATGCACAGGTCACGAACAATCCAGAAAACGATGGATGTATCAACGCTGTTTTGCTTGTATAATGTTAAATTTTGATAACAAGAGACTTGAATTTGCAACAAATAAAAAATTGCCCATGTTGGGAGAACATCTTTGGTAATAATTTTATGTTGAATACAAAAACATTTGGTTTGAACATTAAAATTAACCTCTGCTTGACTTTGTTTTCTAGGCAGGGGCGGACTGACAACTCATGTGGCCCCTGTGTCCTCACCCACACTCAAACCACACCCAAAAAAAGCCTATGAAAGGTACTAGGGGTGTCTCCTCGGGCCCCTACTGACCCTGGGCCCTTGGGCAGTGCACGAATGGTCAGTCCACCCGTTTCTAGGATTTAATTTTGCAAATCTCGATAAGAGGTGTACCACATATGTTAGGATTGGTCTGACTTTTGTCATTCCTGATAATTGTTAAATAACTGAAATCATTTGCACTTAAAATTGATTAAAGTGCAAAATGAATATTTGTAAAAAAAGTAATCTGGCATGTGCCAGTTACATCTTATACAGTTGTTGTAGTCTTAAATTTTGCTTCCTGCTCAGACTCAAGATTAGTGTAATTCCAGTTGTAAGACACACTATACTGCATATGAGTTTAAAACTAGGTTTAACATCCACCAGTACAATCCTTACTGTATATTTAACGTATAATAACCACTATTATTATTGGGATATAAGCTGCAGCATAGCAGTACTAACTGGGGATTGGCTTTATATTACTGGTAATTTTTAATAATTTACAGAAGAGGACCTGGATGGTACAATTACCTATATGTACAAATCCATTGCCGTGGAGGCACATTTACAACTATATTCACAGTTGTTTTATATGCATAAGCTACCTGAAAGTAAATGCATCAAGTGTGCATTAGGGTGAGTCTCAAAAGTGAAAAAAAAAAAAACATTCGCTGTAACTGCTTATAATGTGTTAGCTGCAGTTTGGTTTCAATTTGTTAGTGTATCTAAATCTGATAGTACACATAGCGCTCCCATCCTCGGTGCTCCTTCATCCAGTGTTGGGGCACTCTAATAAAGGAGGTATGGGTACTGGCCATATCACCAGGTTAAAACAGAGGGGGAAAAAGCCTTAAAAAAGAAAACTAATGCAACTGCCACATCTAAGGATTGGTAATATTACATTTTTAGTTTTGGGTTTAACACCACTTTAAAGCTGAAGTTTGGCCAAAAGCTATTTTTGTACACTTTCAGAGGAACAAAAAGTAACCTCTAATCTCTGGCTGCTGCAATGATTTGTTATTCGGCCTGTAGTCTCCTGTTGGTGTCCAGCATTGCCACTGCTTCAGTACACTGATCACAGAGGGTCACTTGCTCTGCACCGCCTGCATTCAGAAAAAAAGGCTTAGGCCTAGCTCACACAGGCAATGAAAGCAGGCATTTTGAAGGGTGTTTTTTAGTGCTCCTCAAATGCCTATGCAAATGATACTATGGGGGAAGGACACTGTGCTGTTCACTTTATCAAAACATGAAGTGTTAGCGATGCATCACTTCAAAATTAAAGCCTCATGTCGAATCTGGAGGATTTTGAAGCATTTCAATACCTCCCATTAAAGTCTATGGTGACGCTCTGCAAACGCACTGGCAGATGTTTGCAGTGCGGTTTCGGTGCGTTAATAACATTGCAGTTTATTGTAGGTATTTATGGTGTGGTTTTAATGGTTGTAAAACGCATCAAAACTGCGCATAGGGTGTTTGGGGTGCTTTTTTTTAATGTTTGTAATACGCCAGTACTAAAGCTCATTAATGCCTGACTAACGCTATAAGAGTTAGAAAGTTAGTCAAGTGTGAACAAGCTCTTACAATCTTTTACCAGAATGCAAGACGTTCTGGGATTGGAGGTGAAGATGAATGTCCCACCCCCCATTCCAATCACAGAACACTCTGCATTCTGTGAAAAGAACACAAGGCTTTTTATAAATGGTGAAGGCACCAAGCAAGCTATCAACTGTCATTGCTGTACTGCACAGGGGAAAGGACAACTATTAGTGACAACAGGAGATTGCAGTAAGAGACAGTAGTTCTATGAAGTACAAAGTAATTCCTAACGATATGGTGTTGCACAGAGCGGTCCCTTACCTCCTCCTCTTCTGATTGCCAATCTCTGCTCCTTCCTAAGAGTGCCTCCTCAGCAAAGAGGCTGCTGGGGGGGGGGGGGGGGGTAAGCTCCCGAGATTGGCTGTGAATGTTTTAACTGACTTTAAAGTTGGGATCTTTCCCCAGCCTGGACCGGCTGAGTGACGTCAGCTCACTGCGAACCCACTGTCAGCTGAGAACGGGTCACGGGAGTGATCCACAGGAGAAGTACAGCCAAAAGAGCTTTGACTGTGCTTTTCCTTTAACCATTTGCCACCCGCCCTATGGCCGAATGGTGGCCGTCAAATGTCATCAGCGTTCCGGGTGGACGCCATATGGCGTCCTCCCGCACATGCGCAGATTGCGCTCCTGCGCAGATTGCGCTCCTGCAGAGCCGCGCAATCTGTCACTGGCCGTGTACCTCGGACACGGCCGATGACAGATCTGAGTATCGGCCCCCGTTGCCGGTACCATGTGACCTGCTGTGACCAATCACAGCAGGTCACATGACAGTTGTATACAATAGATGGCTTCATTCATGCCATCCATTGTATACTAGTGTCTAGCTGTGAATGGTCACAGCTAATCACATGCACATGTCATGTGATTAGCTGTGGCCAAATCACAGCTAAGCACAAAAAAAAAAAAAAAAAACCCTGAATGAATCGATGTCATTCAGGTAAATGCTTGCTTATAGCAAAGTAATTTTTTGCTATAAGCAAATTGTGTAAAAAAAAAAAAAAAAAAAATCACTTCCCCAAAGTAGTACAATGTTTCTATGGTACATTGTACTACTTTGGTCATAGTGAAATATGAAAAAAAATCTTAAAAAAAAGAAAAAAAAATGAATAAAAAAAAAAAATATATATATATTTTCATACTGTCACCAGTCAGTGTCCCTGTTCACCGCCATGCCAGTTATATGATGACGCTGTACTGCACTGGTGACAATATGTAAAAAAAAAAAATAGTGAAACTAATTTTTTTAATTTTTTTCTTTTTCTGAAAAATTATGACAAAAAAAATACAACTTCAAAAAACTCGCCATTCCTCTTATGAAGTAAGTCGGACTGTCTACTTTGCAAAAAGGGCTCATTTGAGGGATATCTGTACTGTTCTGACATTCTTGGACCTCAAGAAATTAGATTGGCTGTCAGTACTTCAGGATTGATCAATATTCAGATCTATACCATAGTTTGTGAACTCTATAACTTTCCTACAAACTAAAAAATACATCCTAATTTGGGTTATTTTCACCAAAGACATGTAGCAGAATACATCTTGGCCTAAATTTATGAAGAACAATTATTTATTTGCAAACGTTTATAACAGAAACAAAGAAAAACGTGTTTTTTTTTTTTTTTCAAAATGGTCTTTTTTTGTTAATTTAGCAAAAAATAAAAACCCCAGCGGTGATTAAATACCACCAAAAGAAAGCTCTAGTTGTGTGAAGAAAATTATAAAATTTTAGTTTGGGTAAAATGTTGTATGACCGCGCAATTGTCATTCAAAGTGTGAGAGCGCTGAAAACTGGCCTGGGCAGGAAGGTGTAAAATTGCCCGGTATTGAATTGGTTAAACATCAGTGTTAACCACTCAGTTTGGATGTGCAACAGGGGCCAGAAAAGACAATATTGATCACCCTTCTTGGACATGCACTTTTAAAGGACAGCTGTAATGAGAGAAATATGGGGGCAGCTATTTCTGACCTGAAAATGCTAGATTTCTGGCTTCAGTACTGAGTCACTAACCAGAAAAGGTATCTAGCATGCAATGTCAGAGCTCCTGACCTGCCATTTTAAAGAAAATGGATGTGAACTGTTGTAAAGATGATCATCTGTTTGCCCATAGAAATGCAAAGCCCATGTGAAAGGGGCCTAGTTGTACTTTTAGTACTGTTATTTAAATGACCCCCTCCACTTTCCCCATCTTGCACTTATTGTCCCTACTGTCAGGTTTGCTGTGTGGACTTTGGGGGTTTCAGAGTTTATACAGGGTTTGTAACCTGCTCCCCTTCCTTCAGGTCCTTACAAATGCTACAACAATTACTAATAAGTTCTCTTAAAGTTTTATTAGGATTTATTTTCAAGGAAAATACATCATGAGAAGTGGAGCCATAACAATTAACTATGTTAGGCAGGAGATAGGACAACAAAAGTTGGAGAGAGCTAGGGGTCAGTAATTAAATCACCAGACTGACCTGTTCATTTATGTTATTTATATGTGTTTTTTTTATTTTTCTGACTAGAAAGTAAACCATAAAAGTGCATGGCACCTAAAACTTTTTTTTCCCCTGGTTTGGATAGAGTGGAGAAGGAAAAGAACTCGTCTGGTATTTACTGCTATCTGGGGCACCAATAGAGAGATTTACCCTCAGGTTCTTGCCCAGTGACAACATTTTTACAGGAGAGGAAGCAAGGGGAAATCTGCAAAAAGGTAGCAGGCATTAATAAAATGCTGAAGAGGGTTATAGCCTTCCCCTGCTCTTTTAAATAGACTTTTACTGTCTGTTGCTGATAAAGTTTTACCCTTACCTCCTGTCTAGTGCAACTGTTGTCACCAGGACAGGAACTGAGGGGAAATCAAGTGAGTGGAGCACCAGATAGCAGTAAAACCTGACATTGCTTCCAACACTTTTGCGTGGACATACATAAAGCTGTATAGTACATAAATGGGGAGCAATGCAAACTTTCCTACATACCAGAATCCTACCTGCTCCTGTTATGTAGAGTAGACACTAAGTTAACCATGCAAGTGTACATGCTGAAATTGAATACAGATGAGTGAAACAATTCACAAATCAGGTCAACTGGCGATTCCTAAAGTGGCCCTTGCATTTACTGTGTGTGCAATTATTAGGCACGTGAGTATTTTGGCCAAATCCATAATTTTTATGCATATTGTCCAACTCCACGCTGTATAGACTTGAATGCTTATTGGATTTAAGCATTTCAGGTGATGTGTATTTGTGTAAGGAGGGAGGGTGTGCCCTAAGGAGATCAACACCCTATATCAAGGTGTGCATAATTATTAGGCAGTTTCTTTTCCTCAGGAAAAATTGGCCAAAAAAGATATTTAACTGACTTTGAAAAGTAAAACATTGTAAAAAGTCTTTCAGAGGAATTCAGCACTCTTAAGATATTGGGGCGTGATCACAGAACCATCAAATGCTTTTTTTTGCAAATAATCAACAGGTTCGCAAGAAATGTGTAGAGAGAAAAAAAAGACACATTAACTGGCAAAGATTTGAGAAGAATCAAACGTGCAGCTACCAGGAACCCATTATACTCTAGTGCTGTCATATTCCAGAACTGCAACCTACATGGAGCACCCAGAAGTACAAGGTGTTCAGTGTTTAGAGACTTGGCCATGGTAAGGAAGGCTGAAACTTGACAATCACTGAACAAGATATAAATTGAAATGTCAAGACTGGGCCAAGAGATATCAAGACAGATTTTTCAAACGTTTTATGGACTGATGAGATGAGAGTGACTCTTGACGAACCAAGTGGATGGGCCCGTGGCTGGATCAGTAATGGACACAGAGCTCAACTTCGACTCAACCGCGAGCAAAGTGGAGGCGAGGTGCTGGTATTATTAAAAATGAGCTAGTTGGACCTTTTCAGGTTGAAGATGGAGTCAAAATCAACTCCCAAACCTACTGCCAGTTTTTAGAAGACACTTTCTTCAAGAAGTGGTACAGGCAAAAGTCTGCATCTTTAAAGACCATGATATTTATGCAGGGCACTGCTCAATCGCATGCATCAAAGTACTCTACTGCGTAGCTAGCCAGTAAAGGCCTTAAAGATGAAAGAATAATGACATAGCCCCCTTCCTCACCTGACTTAAACCTTATTGAGAACTTGTGGGACCTTCAACAGATTTATGGTGAAGGAAAACAGGACACACTCTGAACTCTCCTAAGAAAGCCCAAACCTCACTTTTGCCTTTATAAAATATTCAGGTGTGAGGTTTATTAACATTTTGGATTGACCAAGAGCACTGTAGTTCAATAATGAAATTAATTTTCAAAATACAACTTGCCTAATAATTGCGCACACAGTGTATACCCACTGAAGTGATAAGCCTCAGGTGATACACAGTGATGAAATAAATGTTCCTACATATGTTGTACCTGTTTATCTGCAGCCCTCTTCTCTACAGCCTCCTAAAACACACATTTTACACAGCATTTCTGAGGTTTTGAAGGCAGGGGGCAGAGATCTGCTGTCAAACACTGCACAACATACACATGCAGCATATGTAATGCTTCACTTCGCAGCCACAAAAAAATATAACCCTTGTATTCAGAGAGCAGTAATGCTACTGAATGCGACCCAATCAAATGAATGGGGTCATGCCACAACCGCTCTGCAGTTGCAGCATTTACAGAGTTAAAACAGGTGGGGAGGCAACATATTACTTCCTTACTGTCTGTCAAACACCCCTACAGACTGCTTTTCAGACAGGCGCTAGGGGCTACACTTAGCCTTATGGCACTGTGCAGTTCCTATACTTACATGATCTAGTGCAGGAGACATGCACTTGTGCACATACTATATATCATATAATATGGAGACCATGCAGCACCCCATGTTGAACCTCCTCATCAGAAGAGTATACTGTTGAAGAGATAGTTCCAGAGTCCTTATAGACTATAATATAATGTTGCCTGAATAATACACAAGCTATGAAATATATCCAAAAGCGGCTTTACTTGTTCTTAAAACTGCAAAACCTTTCCATTGATATTTCTTCCTGACCTGGGTGTAATAACATTTGTGCTTTTCCTATATTATCTTAACTTAAATGCTACAGTATGTATGTGTAAGAAGTAAGGAAACTCAGTAAAACACACAAAAAACACAAATAGAAAAAAATAACACCAACCAGAAAACTTTAAAATTGAACAGTTACAAATGTCTGAAATCTATGTTGCACAACCTTTTAGAACTTTAAAAAAATGCTAAATTATCCTGCTTTACAAATACTGTGTGGTTAACATGAAGGTTGTAGGCTGCCATCACCTAAGCTGACAGCTTGGCTCTTCTCTTAGCAGGTCCTTTGTATGCCCTTGCCTTTCTGCGTAATCCTCCTCTTCTGTCTATAACAGGAATCTCTGTTTCCATTTCCTCTGAGCTGCTATCCCCACCTCTCTCCACAGATTTCCGCAGAGACCGATCTGTCTCTACAGACCCTTCAGACTGGTCTCCAGAAACACTTCTCTGTCCATCAGACTGCTGCTGGAAAGCCACATCTTGTAGTTCCACCACAAGCAGAGGGCCTTGTCGGAGAAGAGTATCTGCTGTGACATTGACTGTTGTTTCTTCTATGGAGGCAGTCTCTAGGGTCAAAGCATCATCAGATGTAGCACACTCTTCTGCAGAATTACTTTCTGTGTATCCAGGTAGACCATTACCTGTTAAGTCCTCATTTTCTCCTGCTACACATGATTCACTTGGTTTCTCTATGATTCTCTCTTTGAATTCCTCTTCTTGTATTTCTGTCTGTTCCATCACAGTTATTACATTTTCATGTGTTGTGGTCTCCAGATCTTCTGGATTAAGGACCTGTGGACAATTAAACAGGACAATTAAACAAGTGAAAATGGTAGATGTCACAAGTCATTTCTCTTGTTTTGAAGAACTCTGCCAAAAGGTGCAATAATCTTTTTCTGCTTCCTTGTACCTAGTCTGCTGGTCCATAACTTCCAAAGATGGATTACCAATAAAGTGGCCTAGGCAAACCCAATGAGATTAGGTAGAATTAACCACCCATGCAGAATTTCTTATCATTTAAATGTGCCTCAAACTATGTTGTTCTTCCTATATGGGCAAAATACACTAGTGTTACACCACTATCTTTTGGCAAGACTTCACATTCCTGGTTACTAGAGCCAGAGATTCATGATCATCTCTAATTGCCTAGAGACTACAAGAAAAGGTGAGCGCAATGGGAAAGGTGCAGCTAAATATACATGGTGTACAGCAGTTCAATATAATAAGCTTAGGAAGAGATGGCAAATGCAAATGCATTAAACTATCAAATTTAGTGACAATCAGTGATTTGAGTATCACAACGAATATCGTTAACAGCAATGGAGTAGAGAACAGTGGAGGCAGCACCAGCAACAGATAAGCCATATTAAACCTATGGGTCATGTCACCACTCAGGCATTACCAACCATTGTTGAGCACTCTATTCCTGCAGCTGCCAAGGTGAGATCACATGACTGGACCATGAGCTCCAAGGCCAAAGAGAATTTTTATAAGTAGTTACGGTTTGAACAGAATTCTACTTTAACATCTAAAACCAAGAGATAGTTTATTAATTTATTACAAAATATTTTTAAAGATCTAGATATATCTCCACAGAACCTCATTTTCTTTTTGGGTCAAATCTCGTGGTTTTAAGTTTAGTTTTAAAGCGGTAGTAAACCGCCAGAAAAAACAAACAATGGGATCCTGCAGGTTTAGGTCATAATGTACTAGTATGCACTCTAGTACATTATGACAGACTTACCTTTACACAGAGCCCTCCAGCGCAGCACTGTCACGGCTCCCTGGCTCTGCCATCTTTACCTAGTCTTCCTTCTGGGTTCAGGTTGTATGAACGGCTGGGGCCGCAATGACATCACTCCTGCACATATGCATTGGTGCTTTCATCTTCAGCATGGGATCTGAAGGTCTGGCACGGCTATGATGTTCCTTTAGAGCTCATGCGCTAGTGATGTCACCAGCTGCATGCTGTGTGAATATCCCCAAAACAGTGCAAGTTTAGGAGATATTCGCAGCACCTACAGGTAAGCCTTATTATAGGCTTACCTGTAGGTACAGCTTAAACAAAAGACTTTACTACCACTTTAAATTTCTAAAAGCAAGAGAGATGGTGTGTCAGTATTTCTCATGTCAAAAATAAAATCATGAATACAGCTTAAAAAAAGTGCTTTAATTGAGTGTGTGGATATCAGTTATGCACTGTGTGTGATTAGACGCCTATAACCATATTAATGCCCATCACTTATGGTTACTAATTGTGAGGTTAAAACTCCTATCAGGTCTGCATTTAATATTTCAATACATGACCCAAATGCCATTAAAGTAATACGTATGGAGAACTGGGATTTTGGACATTTTATCAAATTCTATTGCTTTTCTGAAAGATGAATTCTGTTCATTTTCTTTTGCAAGACTAAACTCTGGAATGTGTTCATGTTTGTAGTATCTAGTTAAGCTGATGGAGAAGACGGAGGTCCAAAGTAGTTATCTTGCATAGGGCTCATTTAGTCCGAAATCCAGACCTGTTTGCTTCAAAGTGCTCAAGGCAAAAATAATTATTAAGACAAGTAAAATGTTTATATCACTCTCACTTCATTCAGCTACAGAAATGACCATTTACTTATAGTATAAAGACTTTATTCATTCTGATCGGTTTTAGCCCATATGGTGTAACCACCAGCAATCTAAACTAAAGTTTGACAGAATCATACAGTTGAAACACATACAGTTGCAAGAAAAAGTATGTGAACCCCTTGGGATTACGTGGAGTTTTGCATGAATTGGGCATAAAATGTGCTCTGAACGTCATCTAAGTCACAACAATAGAAGAACACAGTCTGCTGAACATAATTCTACACAAACATTAGATGTTGCCATGGTTTAATTGCACATAACATGTAAACATTCACAGTGCAGGGAGGAAAAAGTATGTGAGGCCCTAGCTTAATGACTTCTCCCAGAACTAATTGGAGCCAGGAGTGAGCCAACCTTGACTCCAATCAGTGTGATGATATTGGATGTGTTGCTGACAGCTGTCCTGCCCTTAAAAAACACACACCTGTTTTGGGTTTACTGGTTTCAAGAAGCACTGTCTGATGTGAACCATGCCTCGCAGAAAAGAGTTCTCAGAAGACCTACGATCAAGAATTGCTGATTTGCATGAAGCTGGAAAGGGTTACAAAAGTATCTCCAAAAGCCTTGATGTTCATGTGTCCACGGTAAGACAGACTGTCTACAAATGGAGAAAGTTTAGCACTGTTGCTACTCTCCCTAGGCGTGGTCGTCCTGTAAAAATGACTGCAAGAGCACAGCGCAGAATGCTGCATGAGGTAAAGAAGAATCCCAGAGTGTCAGCTAAAGACCTACAGAAATCTCTGGCACATGCTAACATTTTTGTTGACATATCTACAATAAGGAAAACATTAAACAAGAATGAAGTACATGGGAGGACACCACGGAGGAAGCCATTGCTGTCCAAAAACATAATTGCAGCACGTTTGAAGTTTGCAAAAGAGCACCTGGATGTTCCACAGCACTACTGGCAAAATATACTGTGGACAGATGAAACCAAGATTGAGTTGTTTGGGAAGAACACACAACACTATGTGTAGAGAAAAAAAGGCACAGCACACCAACATCAAAACCTCATCCCCACTGTAAAACATGGCAGAGGGAGCATCATGGTTTGGGGCTGCTTTGCTGCCTCAGGGCCTGGACAGATTGTTGTCATTGATGGGAAAATGAATTCCAGAGTTTATCAAGACATTTTGCAGGAAAACGTATGACCATCTGTCCGCCAACTGAAGCTCCGCAGAGGATGGATGATGCAACAGGACAATGACCCAAAGCATACAAGTAATTCAACAAAACAATGGCTGCAACAGCACAGAATACGCCTTCTGGAGTGGCCCAGTCAGAGTCCTGACCTCAAACCGATTGAAATGCTGTGGAATGACCTTAAGAGAGCGATTCACACCAGACATCCCAAGAATATTGCTACACTGAAACAGTTTTGTGAAGAGGAGTGGTCCAAAATTACTCCAGATCATTGTGCAGGTCTGATCTGCAACTACAGGAAACGTTTGGTTGAGGTTATTGCTGCCAAAGGAGGGTCAACCAGTTATTAAGTCCAAAGGTTCACATACTTTTTCCTCCCTGCACTGTGAATGTTTACATGTTATGTGCAATTAAACCATGGCAACATCTAATGTTTGTGTAGTATTATGATCAGCAGACTGTGTTCTTCTATTGTTGTGACTAAGATGACGTTCAGAGCACATTTTATGCCCAATTCATGCAAAACTCCACGTAATCCCAAGGGGTTCACATACTTTTTCTTGCAACTGTATACAGCTGATATAAAAAGTACACACCCCTGTTAAAATGTCAGGTTTCGGTGATGTAAAAAAATAAGACAAAGATAAATTATTTCAGAACTTTTTCCACCTTTAATGTAATCTATTAAATGTGCAACTCAGTTGAACAATAAACTGAAATCTTTTAGGTGGAGAGAAGTAAAAATAAAAAACTAAAAAAATATGGTTGTGTAAATGTGCACACCCTTAAACTAATACTTTCCTTGATTGTAAGCTCCAAGGAGCAGGGCCCTCCTTTCCCTCTTGTATTGAACTGTATTGTTGCTGTATTGTCTCCCGTTATATTGTAAAGTGCTGAGCAAACTGTTGGCGCTACATAAATCCTGTATAATAATAATACTTTGTTGAAGCACCTTTTGATTTTATTACAGCGCTCAGTCTTTTAGAGTATGAGTCTATCAGCATGGCACATCTTGACTTTTCAATATTTGCCCACTCTTCCTTGCAAAAACACTCCAAATCTGTCAGATTGCGAGGGCATCTCCTGTGCACAGCCCTCTTCAGAGCACCCCACAGATTTTCGATTGGAGTGAGGTCTGGGCTCTGGCTGGGCCATTCCAAAACCTTCATCTTCTTCTGGTGAAGCCATTCCTTTGTGGATTTGGATGTATGCTTTGGGTCTTTATGCTGAAAGATGAAGTTCCTCTTCATGTTCAGCTTTCTAGCAGAAGCCTGAAGGTTTTGTTCCAATATTGACTGGTATTTGGAACTGTTCATAATTCCCTCTATCTTGACTAAGGCTACAGTTCCAGCTGAAGAAAAACAGCCCCAAAGCATAATGCTGCCACCATGCTTCACTGTGGGTATGGTGTTTTTTTGGTGATGTGTATTGTTTTTGAGCTAAACATAGCTTTTGGAATTATGGCAAAAAAGTTCAACCTTGGTTTCATCAGACCATAACACATTTTCCCACATGCTTTTGGGAGACTTCAGATTTGTTTTTGCAAAATGTAGCCGGGCTTGGATGTTTTTCTTCGTAAGAAAAGGCTTCCGTCTTGCCACTCTATCCCATAGCCCAGACATATGAAGAATACAGGAGAATATTGTCACATGTACCACACAGCCAGTACTTGCCAGATATTCCTGTAGCCCCTTTAATTTTGCTGTAGGCCTCTTAGCAGCACTTACACACCAGTTTTTTTCTCGTCTTTTCATCAATTTTGGAAGGACATCCAATTCTTGGTAATGTCACTGTTGCGCCATATTTTCTCCACTTAATAATGGCTGTCTTCACTGTGTTTCATGGTATATCTAACGCCTCGGAAATTCTTTTGTACCCTTCTCCTGATTGATACCTTTTAACAATGAGATCCCTCTGATGCTTTGGAAGCTCTCTGCAGACCATGGCTTTTGCTGTAGGATGCAACTAAGAAAATGTCAGGAAAGACCTACTGGAACAGCTGAACTTTATTTGGGGTTAATCAGAAGCACTTTAAATGGTGGCAGATGTGTAGTGACTCCTATTTAACATGATTTTGAATGTGATTGCTTAACTCTTAACACAGCTACATCCCCAGCTATAAGATGGTGTGCACACTTATGCAACCACATTATTTTAGTTTTTTATGTTTACTTCCCTCCCCTAAAAGATTTCAGTTTGTTTTTCAACTGAGTTGTACAGTTTTTAGGTCACATTAAAGGTGGAAAAAGTTTTGAAATGATTTATCTTTCTCTCATTTTTTTACATCACAGAAACCTGACATTTTAACAGGGGTGTGTAAACTTTTTATATCCACTGTATGTTTACTTGTTAAAAAACTTTTATGCGTAATTATGCTTAACTGGTCTGGTCTTGAAATCTAGGAACCATTGCCAGACAGCACAGCCACTCTGACCTCACTTTTATTTAATAATAGAACTTGATCACCAACCTGCTCCAGCTTGTTAATAAAGACTAAGTTCACCTTTTTACATAAACTGGCCCAAGCAAGCAAGGTGTAGTTTAAAATACACAGTGCCATTTGTAAAAATATTTTTTAATGCAAATGGAATTCCTGTAGGACTTTTCTATCATCCATGAAGCCTGGCCAAAATACTCCCAATATTTACATTTCTACATCCTAACCTATTTCAAGAACATGGCAGATATTGGGCGCTTGCCCTCAGCATCACAGGAGAGAGTAAGCTTCCTGGTTCAAAAAGTCTCAAAGACTTTTCAGTTGCACATCCTTACCAGGATTCACTGCTCTAGACCCTTTCCATCTCATATTCTAAGTCAGCATTTCTCAACCTATTTACCCCAGAAGAACCCTTGAAATAATATTCAGGTCTTAGGGAACGCCTACTAAAATCATATCATCGGTTCAGTGGGAATAATGCCCCTTAGATTGTTGGTCAGTGGGATGAATGCCATCTTTAAAATCAGCTGAAAAGATCACTGGGGTCTTGCTACAAGCTTGGCCAAGTAGCAATGGACCTGGAAATATAAAGGCATCATCAGACGGTAGGTCAATTAACCACAGCTCAAGCTTTGGAGGAAACCTAGGGTTCCAGGAAAACCTGGTTGAGAATGGTTGTTCTAAGTAATAGAGAATTCTAGTCATAAGTGATAAAGAGATTATCACTTTAGTTATTCTGAAAAAAGAGGCTCAGGGGTCATTTTCCCTTCAGCTCATCTCCAGTAAATAAGCAAGGATGTAAGAATGTAAACACTGGGAGTAATTCAGCTAGGCTTCATGGGTGACAGAAAAGGCCTATAGATACAGGACTTGTATTAAACAATCATTTTACAAATAGCACAGTATTTTTAACTACTGGAGCACCTTGTCTGCATGGGCCAGTTTATATAGCATGTGAATTTAGCGTTTAAAGATTGGGGAAGAAACAGCAAACTGATGAAGTCATCATGCTGTTCTCTTCTCCTGCATGCTTGGCCACCATATCTTGAATATATTTAAATTGCTGACTGGCAGCAATGTATACAGCAGCAGAGTCCTGACTGGTGCAGAGTGCTGCCCCTCTCTCTACCACAGTAAGTGCTACTGTGCATGGGGAATATAGGCGTCTAGTATCAGGAAAAATTCATACATTTATGCTAGTTCTACTTAAAATTTTAATGTAAAATATAACTATGTAATGTTTATCTGATAAATATATACTATATTTGTATATATTTGCACTTAGGGCATTGCCTCTGCCTTGGGACCATATAAGTGTAGCTAGCAGGCAGATCTCCCCAAAACAGATAATCCTTGACTCCTGGCCACAACAGTGTTAGTTTGTTTTATTGTGGTTGTTCAATCATCAAATGTACAAATTAATAAAGCGAAGAGAATCCAAACATTATCAACATTATATTACAGAAATTGCTTTCTTATAACAGAAATAATTTACATTACTGGATAAACTGTATGTTAAAAAGCAGGACACTTGTCAGGTTTTAAAGTTTTTTTAAGCCTTACACATTATCCGTCATATACTGTAAAACAATCTTTCATAAATTGGATTGTAAATAGCACATTGACTCTAGCTACCTGGTCTGGAAAGGAGTCTTCAAATGATTTTTCTAAGTCCATGTTGACCGAAACGAGAGTAGTGAGAGATTTTCCATCACTATCACCAGGTTCTAAATTGGACTCCGTATCCAAAGCTTCTGTTGCTATTTCTTGTGCATTTACAAGCTGAGGCTCGTACACTTCCTTTGTGATATCACCATTCACTGGTTCCAGATCAACCACCTGCAATCAAAGTATATCTAGACTTAAAAAAAAACAAAAAAAAAATGTACAAGGAAAATACTACAAAACAGGTTAGAACCCTCTGTATCCTGCACACAATCTTCTCTTTTCCACTCTGGTAACTTTGACTTTCACCTTCAAGTCAGCTCACCCCCCTTTCCTTTTCTAAAACTCCTACTTTTTCCAGTCTTTCTGATACATTCTTAAAGCCCAACTACAGGAAAATTAAAAATGTCACTCTTGGGGTGGGCACCCCCACACTGCAAGGGTTAATTGCTTTAGCCTAGGGACAGTGGATTAAGCAGTAAATACTTACATTACTCATTGCTCCAGTTGCACTACAGCCTCCTCAGCATACAAGAACGAGTTAATATTAGTGATGGGCTGAACACCCCCGTTTATTTTGTGGTTGAACATTCAAACCCAATGAAAGTTCGAATGCGAACTTCAAACTCAATGCAAAACTATGGGACTCAAATTTGTAAATTCAACAGTGCCCATTTTGAAGGCTCATATGCAAGTTACTGGCCATAAAAGGGGTATGGGGATGTGGGTACTGCCCTGAGGGACGTGAATCAGTGAAATTTGTTTTTTCAAAAAGTACCATTTTTAAAAGGGCAGTCATTTTTCATTGCTTAAAGTAAGAAAACAAAATCCTTTAAATATCATGCCCGGGGGGTCCCCTTAAACTACCTGCAAAGTTGCACAGCTGTACAATGACCTTTTTTTGTTTTAAAAATGACATTTTTATTAAAAAAAAAAAAAAAAAAATTAGCATGGGTTTTTTTTTTTAAAGTGTGTGGGGTTAGCCTTAAAAGCCATACCTGGACCTTTAGGGCCTGGTAAAGCCACGCACTAAAGGCCCTTTAGGGCCTGGTAAATGTCAGATTGTGGTGAGTGCTCGGCGGGTCACCGCTAGTTCTGCCCAACTGAGCTGTGATTGGCCACAACCGGTAGTCAGGTGCATTGCTTTGGCCAATAAGAATGCACTGTGAGGGCGTAGTGAACTATGGGGTGCGGTGTGCAAGCGTTCAAGTCGAAGTCACGTTTGACTTGAACATCAAGCCCAGCACTAGTTAATATCCCTGAATTTTATGTGATGATGCCAAAACTCCACCCACAGATCAGAGCTTCAGGTGGAGAAGGAGAGTGCTGGAGGGCCAACATAGGGATGTAAGGTTAGTAAAACTGCCTGTGCGTTGACCTGCGAGATATAGCGAGCATTTAACCCTTGCAGTGCATGAATCACTGCAAGGTGGATCTTGCAAAAATGTATATTTTTTTAAGCAATCTATATAAAAAAAAATGTAAAACAAAAAAAGTACTTTTTTTTCTACTTTGATCAGTGACATTGTTACTGTAGATAAAGTTACTGCTGTAGGTAAAATGATACATTTGATTCTATTACATGCCCTGCTTAAAATGATTCAGCAGCAAAATAATAGGGGGGAAGGGAAAGCAGAAGTTTATCAGAATTAGGTAAACTAAGGATTAATAAGGGACTAATACAAACAAATTGTATCAAAAAAATATTTTACTTCTCAGGTTGTTTTACCTGAAATCATATACAAATAGAAACTCGTAGCTTTGATCCACAGATGTATAAGTACAGAACAGAGTAGACACATAAGTAAAAAATGTTCCTTTGCGTCTCTCTATCTCCCATCTGAACAGTGCTTATAAACATTGTATCACACAGTTCTACAGCTGCTGTATTTACACAGTAACTGCAATTGCTGGATAGTGTGGTGGGGAAACAGCAACAGGGGAGGACAGAGTGTACTTCCCCAAAGTTTTTTTTTGTGTGTGTGTGTGTAGCACACTACTGATGCCCCCCTAGTCAATATCACATACAAGATGCATACCTCGATATACACCTTGCTCTTCTCACTACCTATTGGTTATACCAGGGGTCAGCAACTCCTGACGCAAGTGCCTGAGCCGACATGTAATGGCTGCCATGTGTGACTGCAATGGCTATAACTGATAGCTCCTAGGCTTTCAATTACAAAGCCTGGCCCACCCATCTTCCTGACTTAAGTAAGGACATCAGCGTGCTGCAGGGACCCACACATCTGTTTGCTCGTCTGTCCACCAGGAAGCCCACTCACCTGCCCACCGACAAGCCTGCGCATCTTTACACACTTGTACCATCAACATTGGTTCATCTAGATAGGGCAGACTGGGCAGTGTTTAAAAACTGTTAGAACAGATTTCTAGGTAAACATTGTCCCTGCACTTTAATGTCTCACACTCCTGCCTAAAGTGGTACCCTCATCTATAATGACAAAGAACGGGAAATAAGTTTTAATTGTGTTGCTATAATACTGGTTTTGTTAGTGAATTATGAATAACCACAATGCAGTAAATTATTTGGAAACGGTTTTCAAGGATACAGTGTTTAGGGCTGAAGTTTAAAGGTTATGAGTTGTGGCTGAAATAAGGCTTATTTGAAGTCAGAAGTCCATGCATGCAATGGAGCTGGTCTAAGGCCTGAGGTGCACAAGTGCATTAGGACTGGTCTGAGCTAAAAATATGAAGGTTTGTGTCTGATCTGAGGTCTAAAGCTGAAGGTACTGGTGCTGATGTGAGGTCCAGAGGTGAAGGTTATGGGGTTGAACTGAGGTCTAAAGATGGTTGGGCCTGATGTGAGGTGTAAAGGTGAAGTTTATGGGGTTAATTTGTGGTCTAAAGGTGAATGTTACAGGGCTGATCTGAGGTCCAAAGGTGAAGGTTACGGGGTTGATCTGAGATCTAAAGGTCATGGTTATGGAGCGGGGCTGACCTGAGGTCTAAAGGCGAAGGTTATGGGGCTGATCTGAGGTCTAAATGTGAAGGTTATGGGGTTGATTTGAAGTCCACAGTTGAAGGATATGCGGTTGATCCGAGGTCTAAAGGTGAAGAATTTGGGCCTGATCTAAAGTCTAAAGGTGAAGGTTATGAGGCTGATCTGAGGTCTGAAGGTGAAGGGCTTGTGCCTGATCAGAAGTCTAAAAGTGAAGGTTATGGGACTAATCTGAGGTAGAAAGGTAGAGTTTATATGGTTGATCTGAGGTCTTAAAGGTGAAGGTTATGTGGTTGAGCTTAGGTCTAAAGGTGTAGAAATTAACTGCTGGAATCTTTATGCTGTGCTGTATTTTACATACTCCTGACCAAAGTGTTTGTTATCTTAACAAGACTATGTGTGCAGTGTATACTGTGAGTTGGCTCAAATGATATATAACTGTACTCCATGCCTAATATTCAGCCAGATGTAGCCACCCCCACCTTTCATTGTGGTGTGCACTGCATCTGGCACTCTTGATTTCTTATAAAATTATTTGCCACACTATTTTCAAAAGGTTGCCTACCTCTGGTTTATACCGCTTACCCTTCTATATTTTATGGTCCTATGGGGGGAGCTCTTGCTCAAATGGTATCTTTATGAAACTGTATTCTTGCCATTTTTAAATGATAATGTATTTATTAAAGTGGAACTTTACACAAAACAATTAATAAAAAATTATGTTCTTTAGCAAGGAACATACATTCCACATTAATAATTAAGCTACCAAAACTAGTGTGCGATGTAAATTGCCTCCAGCAAGTTGCCATTTTGTTGGAGCCCAGAGCTCTGAGCATTAGTTAAAGCAGAACTAAACCCCCCTATCCCTTTCAGCCAATGAAGGTGCCATCTGTTTGATCTGCAACTGCCATGGAGCTGTACATATAATCAGCTATAACACCAGTTATTTGATGGTTTGACAGTTGGGAGCACAAGAAAATGGGAAAATTAGCATTCCTGTTAGTTTTGCTTTAAGATTTAGACTGTAAGCAGATCAGCCTCTACAAATTCAGCACAGTGCCTAAAATGGAGAGCAACTGTGTATGTGCAGAGCATTGTGAGACAGTGTATTATTGGATTTTAAACAGTATAGGCACTTATTTTTTATGTTTTACATAGATATACCTGCAAATGTAATCAGACAAGCCTACTAATGGATCATTACGGAGATTCTAAATTGGCAAAGTGACAGTGTCTCTTAAAAGCTCACCAATACAAATGCATGCCTTTGGAGCCCACATAAAATACCTGGGGCTTCAGCATTTGTTGACCATGTGATCTCTTCCCAGAATGCAGTGCCCAGGCCTAAGTGGCCAAAGTCCAAGCTCTGTCATATGAGGACAATGTTATCAACTCTGTGTAAGCTTCCACACCATACTAGGAGCTTACACAGGATTTGGCTGCTTCAGGTTTAGTCATGTCACTACAGAACAAAGCAGTGACATAGGAGTCAGAGAAAGGAACCACAGCATGCAGCTGAAGTCTCTGACGGAAGTTGCAGGGCTTGAACTGAGTGACAGTAAGAGACATGGGGTGCTGGGGAGGTACTGTAAGTATATCAGCTCTTCTATACCTTTTAGTTTTATTAAGCAATTGACAGTCACATTAAGGTTCTTTGTATGATAAAGTTTTATTAATTTGTATACTACTGCACCTCTCTCTTTTCAACATTCTCCTCCAGTTCTTTCTGTACTTCTATACTGTCATGTAACACCTGTTGCACAGGTTTAGACGAGATCTCTTCCTGAAGTTTGGCCATGTCAGTTTCATCTTTGTCTTCCGCGAGCTGCTGGATCAGCTCCTTAAAATTCTCCACTATCTGCTCCTTAGATTCCATTCTGTAAAGGAAATCAATACACCGTAACTAACCTTGATCTGGAAAAATATTGTGGACTTTCATTAACAAATATTCTGACTTGACTTTATTTGATAGTTCAGGCCCCAACTAAAATAAAAAAAAAAAAAACACTATTCAGACTGTGCAAAAGCAGCTTGTTGCCCATGGCATACCTGTAGGCCATGCTGGGCTTCTCCCAAGCTTGCCTAAAAAATTCCTAGGTAGCTGCCTCTCCCCCATGCTGCTCAGATGGCTGCGATAGGCCCGGAGATGTAAAAGTGATAATACACCTCTACAAAATGAAGGGAATTACACTATTAGTTGTCGCTGAACAGATGTTCCTATTAGAAGGGTCAACATCACCTCCTGCTTCAAATTCCCTTTCCATTCCCTTTCCATCCTGGTACTAATGACTGCCAGAACGCATAGGGTGAATCTCTGCAGAACGGACACTGAGAGCAAAAAAAAAAATCTTAATAAGGGTTTCAAACTAAAAAAACTAAGTTTTGTATTTATACAGTCTTTAAAAAAAATTACAAAGAAATAGATTATTTCTCCGATTTAAAAACCCAAACTCATTTACCACAATACATTGAATAAATGCAAAACAACCATTACTGTTTAGGTGAACTATCAATCCTGGTATCATCGGTCACTCTTTCTGGTTCAGCATCTTCTAATTTCTTTCCAATCTTTGGCCGTTTCAGCTGGCTACTTCTAGTGCGAGTAGAGACGGGAGTCTCATCAGGTTCTGGAAAATGGAATCATACTGTTTACTGGCCTAAATTCCTCAAAGAACTGTTACACTACGTTTCTATGTGCATTCTGCTCCTAGGGTATAAATTCTAAGGGCTCTTTCACACGGGGCACAGACATGCATCTCCCATGTAGAGCTGTCTTTTACCAGCACAGGGATGCACAGCTCTTTTGTGCATTCCTGTGCCACTGCCCCATTAATTTCTATTGGGACGTGTGACTGCACAGGCACAGCTGCTGTGTTCTAATATAACATGTGGGTGTGTGCGGATGTGGGTCCTGTACCTGAAACCTGTCTGTGCCCCGAGTGAATGGGCTATAATGTTCATACTAGGAAGCTTTAATAATTTACAACAATAAGTATTATCTTTATGAATAAAGAGCATTATTACCCAGCAACTGCACAATAGGTCCATTAGTGTACTATACTCTATCATACTGATCTCAAATAGCCTAGCCTAATAATGACCTGCAATCCATGCTTCATTTATTTTTCTGGGAAATGCAAATTTTCATAAATATACAGTAAAATGTGTCACAATTCTGAAAAATAGAACAGTACAGTTCTGGGCTGTACGTCATACAGCGTTGTGACCAGTGTAGCTAGATAGCTCTCGTAGTAACAACAACGGATGGTTGTGCAATACTACAGAAGAGAAAGTCACCAGCACTCAAATAAAGGGGAATTAGCATGTTTTTATTGGTTTATCAGTTATTTTATTTATGTAACCAATCGGTAATGTAGCCAGTGTTTCCAGGACTCACAGGGTACCTTTCGCAAGGCAATAAATGTGTGGTCTTGAGAAAGGGACCCTGAAAGACCCCAAAACGTTGTCAATATATGACCGATGTGATGCAATGCAAATAAAACGCTAATTCTTCATCTTTATTGAAGTGTTGGTGACTCTTTCTCTTCTCACATTTTGGTGTCTGATGTAAGTATTTTTATTTATCAGTCTATTACACTCTAGAAAATAAGTTAGGTGCTCAATACTAAAGTAAAAATGAATGTGATGATTCTGGCCATGACAAAATTTCAATGTATTAACCACATGCACAGTCGCTACATGAGTCCCTGGCAACAATTTAAACAATGACACTTCTTACCCTTAGAAGAAATATCATCATCTTTTTGAATATCTTTCTCTTCCTCTGTTTCTGCCTGAAAAAAGAAACATTGAAAGATATTCAGCTTGCTAAGTCTACTATATTTTCAAAGTATGTGCATAAAACAGAACCAGCATATTATTACAAACTGGAAAAGCAGTAAGGTGTGAACTTTTTGTTTTCTTTTTGCCTATGCAGTGAACCCCCCCCCTGCTATTAGAAACAAAAGCACAATAGAATTTATTTATTAGCACAGTGCAAAGGGGAATGCTGTACTACCTAACTTTTCAATCAGAGGTACATGGAAGTGGAAGTACCTAGGGGGTGCTTCCACTTCCATTTAAAGTACTGGGAAATACCAAATTATATTTAAAACGGACCTAAAAAATGAGTTTAGTTAAAATATCTTATCCCAAGAGCAAAAAAAATGAATATGTTGCCGGTCACCAGGCTGTAGATGTGGTGGTTGTATCCTGTGCAATGAACCAACATTTTAGGGTGGATACAAATAATGATTTTTAAAAAAAATAAAAAAAATAAATTGGATTTTTTTTATTTATATTGAATTTTTTAGATTTTTATCAAATTTATTTTAATTAAATGCTTTTGGAGTAAAAATATATCTAAAGATATTTTTCTATTTAAGATACATTAATAATTTAGTTTATTCAGCATGAAATGGAGCTTAGTTATGTAGCATGAGGCTGTATATTCTGCAATATTTATATTTCTAGTAAACACATTCAAAGAATCCAAGTTCTGCAAACTGAGATAACATGCACTGCATTGATGCATTCACACAATTTCACAGTAACCATAAGAAAAAACATGAAATAAAAGAGTAGTTCTCCAGCTATGTGTGATTAACCTATTAACCTAAAATCGGTTCTGATATCGCTGTTTTACTAACCTGACAGCTTATTATTCTAAAAAGGAAACCTTCATTTGGTTTGCAAATATTAAAGATTCTAACTAACAGCAAGAATGAATTGGATTCCTTACATTTAAAGAGCACCTGTCATTTTAGATCCATCATGGCAGCACCTCGTAGCAGGCATCCACTCACCTGCTCTCTCACCTTGTTGTGTCACTGCCACATCAGCAGCCGTCTAATTAAAGTGAATGGAACGGTCAGTGAGTCAATGGCAGGTCAGAGGAGGAGCCACTGCGGGACACAGATAACAGTTGCTCCTTAAAAATTATAATTTAAATCGAGCCTTTTCACTAGTGAGTGAAATCATGATTTAAATTGTGATTTAAATCAACTTGATTTAAATCAAATCCACCCTGGATTTGCATAGTTATTTCCCGTTAACTACAGAATACCTCTCAAAATGTTATGAAAATGAGAATTGGAATGGGTTTGTAGTTCAAATCAGGAGAGCAGCCTAGAATAACAAAACTGCTCTTCAACAAATACTGTACAGTAAGTGAGCGTCATCACCCTTGGAAAGCAAGTGAGTTTCTGACAGAACCACCAGGTGCAAATAAAGAAAAAAGCCTGAAACAAGATGCTAATGAAAACGCCACATCTAAGGACTGTTAGCTGCATTGTATTACATTTTTGCTCTTGGGTTTGAATGCAGTTTAGATAAAACAGATTATTGGAAGACCATACATGTTAAGCAGTCCACAGACATGAGGAGACAAATGGCCAATCTGACCGGAAGGGGAAGACATATATATGATATAAATTCTGCTGCAGGTCAGTCAAGACATCTAGATGCAGACCCAGCAGAACCTAGGTGCAGAATTGTTCCCAGCCTCCACAACATCCAAACAAAGTTAAAGATTACATACTGACATCTCCGCTAAAAAAAATCTTACTTTCATATTAGCACAGGATACAAGATAAGAGTCCACACACACTAGCTTAAAAAACCGCCAGTGCTCTTGGTAAGTAAAACACTAAAAATGCTCTAAAAAAATGCAAAACAGGAGAGTTTTTTCCTGTTTCTAAAAGCTGAGCATAAAATATGCCTCTAGACTACCTGATGTGCACGGACACAGGATAACATTAGTTGCTTCTGAAGGCAAAACACTAAACTCCTCTGGGAGCATCATTTTTTTTTAAGCCAGTGTGCATGGAGCTTTAAACTTTAATTTTTATTGCTATCGTGCTAATCTGGAATAAAGAAAAGAAGTTTTTAGTAAACACAGAATGCAATCTTCCCTTTGGCTTCATTCTGCGCAGTAAGACTACTAGTCAACCACTTTCAGGGGCAATATTAATCAGACAAATTAAAAAAACTGTACAGATCACTGTAAGCTTAGTTTAACAAAAGCTGATTTCTTATTGGCTGTTATTACTTTGAACAGCTGATATCAAATGGTATTACATAAAGCTCATTGTTTTCTTCGATATGTATGATTACATTGTGTAATTTTAGTAATCCACATAAACCAAGGCAAGAAAGTGTCTTTATGTCAATTATAAATGGTCGCTTTGATAAAAATGTCATCACCATTGTATTCCTCAATATGGAGTGGTATATACACTGACCGGCCTCTTTATTAGGTACACCTGTTTAATTGTTTGGTAACACAAATTGCTAATCAGCCAATCACATGGAAGCAACTCAATGCATGTTGTGAACACGACTTGCTGAAGTTCAAACCAAGCATCAGAATGGGGGAGAAAGGGGATTTAAGTGATTTTGACTGTGGCATAGTTTTTGGTGCCAGACAGGCTGGTCTGAGTATTTCAAAAACTGCTGATCTACTGGGATTTTCACACACAACCATCTCTAGAGTTTACAGAGAATGGTCCATAAAAGAGAAAATATCCAGTGAGTGGCAGTTGTGTGGATGAAAATGCCTTGCTGATGTCAGAGGAGAATGGGCACACTGGTTTTAGATGATATAAAGTCAACAGTAACTCAAAAAAACACTTGTTACAACCAAGGTATGCAAAATACCATCTCTAAATGCACAACACGTTGAACTTTGAAGCCGATGGGCTACTGCAGCAGAAGACCACACCAGGTTTCATTCCTGTCAGCTAAGAACAGGAAACAGAGGCTGCAATTCGCACAGGCTCACCAAAATTGACAACAGAAGATAGAAAAAAAATTGCCTGGTCTGATGGGTCTCAATTTCAGCTGCAACATTCAGATGGTAGTGTCAGAATTTTGCATAAACAACATGAAAGCATGGATCTGTCCTGCCTTGTATCAATGGTTCATGCTGGTGGTGTAATGGTGTGGGAGATATTTTCTTGGCATACTTTGGGCCAATTAGTACCAACTGAGCATCGTTTATGGTCAATCTGTATTTATTGAGGTTTTATAAAATCTATATAGCAAGGCAAAAGCTGTCAGCAAAGACAGTAACAATAATTAATTCCAAAACAGAAAAAACAGAATTAGGTCTGCGGGAATAAGAATAAAAACTGAGCATCATTTAAATGCCATGGCCTACCTGAGTACTGAGTACCTGAGTACTATTGCTGACCACGTCCATCCCTTTATTACCACAGTCACCAGATCTCAATCCAATAGAGCACCTTTGGGATGTGGTGGAACGTGAGATTTGCATCATGGATGTGCAGCCAACAAATTTGCAGTGATGTCAATATGGACAAAAATCTCTGAGGAATGTTTCCAACACCTTTGATGCCACAAAGAATTAAGGCAGTTCTGAAGGCAAAAGAGGGTCCAACCCAGTGTAGCAAGGTGTACCTAATAAAGTGGCTGGTGAGTGTTTATCTACTGTATATAGGAGGTTCTAGTAACAGCCATAGGTCAGTTGTATTGTAGCACTTGCTCAATCAAGGCTTTCTAGATGTGGAACTGGTTGTGATTCTCCAGGCACATACTATTGGAGTAGGTGAAGTGATAAGGCATAGGTTTTAACTCTATGTACTTTGATCACAACACTGATTGACTGAAAAGTATTACATGTAGAAGATAAACCAAACCATAAAAGTATTGTAATCCCATAGTCCTACCTGTGTTTCCTTAGTATCTTCTCTTTTTTCAGTTTCTGCCCATTCAGGATCTGATTGTTGGGTATTCTGAGGCTGAGATTCTGCAGGAGGCTCAGATGAGGACTTTTCTGTACACTGAGAGATCAGCTCTTGTTTGGCAGTTTCTGGATCTGGGACTGTTACATACATACAATAAAGATTACTGCACATAACCAGAACAATCCTAGCACTGTGTGCTGCTATGCACTGTCATGAAAGCAATAAGAACATTTCCACTGATGGCTCTCTCTCATAATGCATGTTACCTGGCTATTGCTGGCCTCATGGTATTAAATTGCTAACTCAGGTAAAAAAAAGCAGCAAGGGAAGTTGAGTATTGGTAGCAAATAGTTGCCCTGCCCACTGTGATAGGCATGGTGGTGGCAGTGGAGGTGGTGGGTTGGTATGGGGCTGCTGGTGTCCTAGAAAGGGATCAACAGCCAGTGTGGACTGTACAAATAAGTCATCCAATTAACAACGAAACATCTGTTCAGGGACAAAAAAACATCCTTTAACCACTAGCCTACAGGGCACTTATACCCCCTTCCTGCCCAGGCCAATTTCCAGCTTTCAGCGCTGTCACACTTTGAATGACAATTGCGCGGTCATGCAACACTGTACCCATATGTAATTTTTATCATTTTTTTGTGACAGATAGAGCTTTCTTTTGGTGGTATTTAATCACCTCTGGGATTTTTTTTTTTCCTAAACAAACCAAAAACCACTGAAAATTTTGAAAAAAAAAAAAAGTTTTCTTAGTTTTTGTTATACAATTTTGTAAATAAGTGATTTTTCTCCTTCACTGATGTGCGCTAATGAGGCTGCAGTAATGGGCACTGATAGGTGGCACTGATGAGGAGGCACTGGTAGGTTGCACTGATGGGCATTGACAGGCATCACTGATGGGCACTGAAAGGCAGCACTGATACATGACACTGATATATGGCACTGATAGGCGGCACTGATAGGCGGCACTGACTGGCACTGATTGGCACTGTTAGGCGGCACTGACTGGCACTGATGTGCACTGATAGGCGACACTGACTGGCACTGATAGGTGGCACTGATTGGCATTGATAGGTGGCACTGACTGGCACTGATGGGTGACCCTGAAAGGCAGCTCAGATGGGCACTGATATGTGGCATTGATGTGCACTGGTATGCACTGATATGTGGCATTGATGTGGCACTGATGGGCACTGACAGGTGGCACTTCTGGGGCCACACTGATCATCAGGGCACACTGATCATCAGTGCCCTGATGATCAGTGTACATGTCCCCTCTGTGTAAAGCCGATTACCGGCTCTCCTCTTATCTGGAGCTGTCAGCGTGACAGCTCGAGAGCAGAGAAATGCTGATAACCGGCATTTCCGTGTTTACATGTGATCAGCTGTGATTGGACACAGCTGATCACATGACCGAGCCCACAACTTCGGCTCTTTCCGTGATCCGCTGTGTCCGAGGGACACAGTGCACCGGTGATCGCTGCGCTGCACGCTCCCTGAGCCGCACCTGCGCAGTGAGAATGATAGGACATCATATGACGTCCTATCGGAACGAGAGAACCACTTTGCGCCCGTCATTGTACTATAGGGCGGGCGGAAGGTGGTTAAGCTAAAGAATGTTATAAACTTGGAAGCTTTTCCACCTTGTATCTGATAACCTGTGAACATTTTACTACCTTGCTTTTGGGTTAGCTAAAATGATTCAGGAATATAAATTCAGAGGTTTAGGGCAGGACAGTCTGAACTGTATGGAATCTACAGGATAATATAATCTACAGCAATATTAATGGAATAGGTATGTACACCTGGTTTAGGTTACAGAAATGAATGGTACCATGGCTAATGGCGGCAGTATTTTAAACACATACACACGCAGAATTGGCTGTAGACTGTCATGCATCATCCAAGGACCTTAGGCAACTATAGGCTGCATTTAAATAAAAATAAGTTCTGCAAAAGGCACAGTTTTCTCAGGTACCAGTTTTAGAGCACATCGCTAACATGATGTTTTTCTCTGCATGTTAAATGATCAAAAGTATTCATGCTAAAACAAGAGGTATTTAGAAAGATGGAATACAACCTGACCATTGTATAGTACTCTATGGCCTTATTAAAGTGAACCTGTTGCTTTTCCCACATAGGGCAAACAATAGGTACACTTTAAGTTACTATATATCTATTCATAGCTATCCCCAGCAGTGTATACTTATCTTCCTTTCACTCTTGCCACTCATATCAGCTCCTGGAAATGAAGAAATGTCTTGTATAAGCAACAAATTGCCACAGCCAAAGCTTACACAGGACTATGTACTTCCATTTGACAGGTAATGAGTGCCCCTCCATACCTGTAGCTGCTAGCAGTAATCATTGTATTCTGCAATCAGGGAAGGCTCCCCCCTCCCCCACCAGCAGAACACAATAGCGCTGGGAGAGACTCCCCCCATGATGGGAGGAAAGAAAATTGGATCATCTATGGCCTGCCTTAGCCACTAGCAGTTGATTAACTCACAACCTCTGCTGGAAGTCTGTTCCAAGCATCCCCTACTATTTAATTAATATAATGCACAGGGCCAAGTAACTGTGCAGAAGCCCACTGTTGATTGCTGAAAATTAAATAATCAATCTCCTTGCCCTAAGAGCAAATAGATTTTTTCCTAACCTGTTATTGCTGACTATATAAAACACCAACTAACTTATAATTTTTGAGAAATGACAGTATCGCATTCCACATTAATTGTGATAATACAGAAAAGGTCATGAGAGCTTCGAATAAAGTTTATAGTAACGATAAATCATAAATGTAATTGATACACTACTTACATAACTTACCCGATAATCCTACAGTATCTCTCTTGAGTATATGGGAAATAAGGGTTCTTTGGAACCAGTGACCTACACCTTCCACTTCCCACAGCAGCTCTTGATCTCCTGGGTATTTATGTAAATATTGCTTGCAGGCTATAAAACAAAGAATCAATAAGTCACAATTCAAATACAGCTAAATCTACTTCTATTCATAAAAGGAGGGCATAGTAATAGGATATAGTCATTGTCCTGCTAAATGTTACAGAAAATTCTTCTATCCTTTTAAAGTTGAAGCCTAATGGATAAGTTCATCTTTGGGAACATGTTACCTGTTTTTAGGGTGGAACATGTAATATGTTCCCACTCCTGCAGCCTCTCCGCTGTTCCACTGAGAGCTTTAGGTAGGTCATTGATTTTTCCTGTCATTGTGTAACTGCCTGCCTGTACGAGGTATAGACCACAGACTTTTATTATATCTTGCAGGTGTGGTGCTCCAAACCCACAGGATATAATAGAAGTCTATGGCTTGGTGCAGCTAACCTGCAAGAAAGCTGCAGATGAATTGCGCTGCGCCTGCGGATCAGTGTGCAAACAGACTTACCCTAGGTTCACACCTAAGCGGTTTCCGCAGCGTTTTATGTTTTGCAGAAACGCACTACAGTCCATTTAACTTGATTTCCTATGGGACATGTTCACATCTCCACGTTTTCACCTGGTGCGTTTTTGGAAAGGGTCTACAGACTTGTACAGACTTCAATGGAAATGCTGCAAAAAAGCATGTAGTGCATTTTTGCTGTGTTTTTTATGTGTTTTTGGCACAAAAAAATGCAAAACGCATCAAAAACACGTCAAAAGAGCAGGTGCAAAAACAAAAAATGCAACGCAAAACAAAATGCAGAAACGGATCAAACGCAAACTGCATAGGTGTGAACTTAGCCTAATAGTTGTTAACTCTTTTATAGGTGATATGTCCATTGCAAAAGTGCAGTGTATGTGATGTTTAATACAATGACCTTTTTCTCTTCTAGCTTCTGCTGGCATTGCTTTCCAGGCTACTAGAAAGGTCCAAGGTGAAGTGCACTTGGTATCACTCCGCCTGGGACAGGAGCTACAGAGGAAGCACTGACTTATGCGGCTCCTGCTCCCTCCACAGCAGCCTGTTTCCTTTGCTATCAGCGCCAGCTCCATGCACTCAGATGATCGGGGATGGTGGGTTGGCAACTCATTGATTGTGATCTGGGCTTGCTGACCCACCATCTCAGAGCGTGGGCATGTGCTTCCCTGGTTTGAGGTTGAGCACCCCTGAGCTAGATGATGCTGGTTGTCCAACAGCCAGGATATAATTTGGGCTTTGTCTGACTTCCTGCAGCTTCTAGTGCACACTATGAGGAGCTCACTATGTGCTGGGAAATCAGAGTAAGCAATATGAGTCCAGCAGAGGGGCTTGAACAACTGTGCAAGACTGAAAATAAGAGAGTTCCTCACATCTCTGAGGGACTCTGTTGGTGAGATTCCCGCTCTGACTTCCAGGGCCTGCATAACTGCTATGGCCATTTTGAAGGGTACCAACTCACCCTGTTGATTTTTTAACTGAAATGCGGTGTTTGAGTTTTAATTTGGTCATTTGTTCTCTCTATAACCCTGACCCTCAGTTCTTACTATGCAGGCTGCTTGTGGGTGCAGGAATCGCATCTGTTCCCGCAAACACCCGCAGCCGAATAGCGTTCCCCTTACAAGACATGTGGGGCTGCCATTCATTCTTTTTTTGTATAAAACAGTACAGATACTCAGACAGAGATAACAATACAATTTACAAAGTTAGAGGTTCTGTGTCAATAAGCTCGAGCACCGTTCCAGGAACCGCACGCTGCTATGGGCTGCAGGGAAAGGTGCCATTAGTACCTGAAAGTCCAGCTGTCGTGCAGGAGCTAAATCTCTGCACACGACCACTGGGCTCTGAATGAGCAATCAAGTTGTAACCAGATATAGGCCATTCGAAAAAGTATGACATAAGTATTGTCCCCTGTCCCAGCATGAAATAAAGTACAAATCACAGACATATAAAAAGAGTGGCCAGAGCCATTAAAACAAAACCATAATAAAAAGAGGAAAAACAATGATCACTGGGTACTTACAGGCTAAAGATGGGATGAGCATACAGGTTACATATCAAAAGGACTGAGAACCATTGGTCTATGTGTATACAACTAATATCTGCCATTTATTCTGAATGGAACCCCACGCATCTCAGCCCGCAGCACAATTGCCGGTACTGCAGGAAAACCGCATGCACCTTTATTGTGCGGAAACGTGGGCACGGCATCCAATTCAAATGAATGACAGGTGTGCAAAGAGCTGCAGCCACCCAGCCTATACAATGCAACAGGTTAACAGCAGCTGCAGCTATCAATGTCTGTACATGCAACCAGTGTCTTTCTGCGGTGATTGTGGCTGGATCCTCTCAGAGTGTGTCCAGCCAGGACCACATGTCTCTAATGGCAGGCTAATGGCAGGTGATCACTGGTTGTGCAAATATTCACAGATAGCTACGGCTGCTATTAGCATTGCATTACAATGGGGAAGAGTACTACTGCACCATGATGGTAGACAGGGTGGATTTGATTTAAATCAGTAGTGAAAAGGCTCGATTTAAATCATAATTTTTAAAGAGCAACTATCATCTCTGTCCTACAGCGGCTCCTCCTCTGACCCTCTGTTGACTCACCGACAGTTCCATTCCCTTTAATGGGAAGGCTGATGATGCGGCAGTGACACAAGGTGAGGGACGTGGCGGCAGCATGTAAGTGGATGCCCGCTAACAGGTGCTGCTGTGATGGATCTAAAAAGACAGGTGCTCTTTAAATGTAAGGAATCCGATTCTTGCTGGTAGTTAGAATCTTTAATATTTGCAAACCAAATGAAGGTTTCCTTTTTAGAATAATAAACTGTCAAGTTAGTAAAACAGCAATATCAGAACCGACTTTAGTTTAATAGGTCAATCACTCATAGCTGGAGAACTACTCAAATTCTTTTATTTCATGTTTTTTCTCATGGTTACTGTGAAATTGTGTGAATGCATCAATACAGTGCATGTTATCTCAGCTTGCAGAGTTGGATTCATTGAATGAGTTTTCCAAAAATGTAAATATTGCAGAATATACAGCCTCATGTTACATAACTAAGCTCCATTTCATGCTGAATAAACTAAATTATTAATGTATCCTAAATAGAAAACTATGTTTAGATAGATTTTTTCTCCAAAAGCATTTTATAAAAAAAAATCCGATTTAAATAAAAAAAATCTGTTTTTTTTTTTAAATCATCGATTTTTAATTACCCTGATGGTAGAGTAAAGAGCCATGGCACAATGACAGGAACACTGATGTCCTGCTGAACACCAACAGCTGGCCTGTTTAATTGTCTTGCATGACAATGCAGCTGCTGGACAGAAATCTCTCATATACTTAGAGGTATGGGTAGGAAGAGAGTACTTATGAAATGCAAAAATTCACCAAGGGCCAATTCACACTTGTGCAGAGAGCTGAGTTTTTCTGCAAAAGAAGAAAAGGTTTTCAGTTTGTCCTTTTACACTTACACACAGATCTCAGCTGCAGGATGGAGTGGTGCTGAAAACTCCAACATGTCTGCATTTTTCTGCACCACTGCGCAGCTCTTGGTGTCACCTTACTTGCGGAGCATAGAAATTAATGAAATTTTACTTTGTGACATTCCTCTGAAGTTAAAGTGTTACTAAACCCAGGACCCTGCATTTACTATATCTGGTCTCCCACAATACACACAATATGGAAATACAATTATTTTAGTAAATATAAACTACTAAATACGTTTTCTCATCAGCAGTCAGAGCAGTCTTGTGGATTCTATCAGTGGTCAGCAGAGCACTAGCTAAAGCTTGTAGGAGGAGTTTTCTTTCTGCTCTAGGAGAATGCAAAATCCCTGACCTCTGTCTGACCAGTGCTGATTGGCCCTGTGCTGATCACATGCACTCTTCCAAGAAAAAAAAACTCTCTAGCAATACACACCAAACTGATCATGTCCATGCCTACGGTTCAGTCTGGAGATAAGAGGTGGTTACTTGAAAAAGGAGAGGAACACGGAAGACAGGATCAAACAGCCTTTTTACACAATGCAGAGGATTAACCCCTTAGGATCCACAGTGAGTATAACAAGCATGCTTTACTGCATATACAGACTGATTTTACTGTTGTCGGTTTAGTATCACTTTAAGAAAAAAAAAGGAGGGAAGCTGTGCTTTGCATTATAAAACTGCAAGACAACGCCCCCCAAATCTTGCCTAGCGTGATCACTTCCCACAAAGAAAAATGGAATGCTTTTCTCTGCAACAATGTGAACCCACCAGAACTGTAAAAATGAAATTGTGTTATATGTTAGCTATCAAATTCCTGATTGCACAGAACTGACACTGATTTTATACTAGACATTTTATTAATATGACCATCACACTGTTGTTTGTAAGGAAGGGTTCCAGCTTATTAGGCTACAGACAGCTCAATGGTTCCTTACAGTACCGTCGGATCTGTCCCCAAGTTCATCATTTTCCAATGTGATAATCCCCACCCATCTCCATTATATAAAACGATTGTTGCTGCATGCATGGGATGTCCCTACATAATGTAGCAGCAGAAAGATACAAAACCTCCGCTGAGACAAGGTTAAAAATATGCAGCACTGAGACCTCAGCAGACACTGGGCACAATGACTGTTTCCATGGAAACACAAGTCATTCCTGTCTCACAGTACATGGTGCTTCAGGCTACTAAAAAGTTAACAATTGTATGAATCACTGAACGCGCTAAAAGATGAGTAAAGCTGTTTTAGTGACTTAAAATAGCATGAATATCAAACACAGCCTTCTCATATACAAAATAGAAGAATAGCTCAAGCAGATAATGCAATGTTATTAAACACCCTAAACTCACAGACACAATCTGAACTTTTGTTCGCCATTAACCTCTTTCCACCCACAACTGTGCAGCAGCAATGAGGGTTGCCTTTATCATTCACATCCTATACATTCTGTATGTGTTTATGGGCAGCATGAGGAAGTGCTCACTGCAGACTCCCAGCACAGAGACTGAGCTGTCAAAGACTGATGATGGGAAACCAGGGGAACTGGCTCCTGATCATGTGACCACTGTGACAGCCAATCACAGTGGTCACATGATTAAGCAGACCTTCCCACCCTTCATGCTCAGTTAACCACTTGTCTACCGGGCACTTTTACCCCTTCCTGCTCAGGCCAATTTTCACCTTTCACTTTGAATGACAATTGCGCGGTCATGCTAGAGATATCTTTTGGTGGTATTTAAAGTGTTACTAAACCCACAACAGTAAAATCAGTCTGTATATGCAGTAAAGCATGCTTGTTATACTCACTGTGGAATCTAAGTGGTTAATCCTCTGCATTGTGTAAAAAGGCCATTTGATCCTTTCTTCTCTGTTCCTCCCCTTTTTCAAGCGACCACCTCTTATCTCCACACTGAACCATAGGCATGCACATGCTCAATTTGGTGTGTAATGCTATAGAGGATTTTTTTTTTCTTGGGAGAGTGAATGTGGTTAGCAAAGGGCCAATCAGCACTGTCCAGACAGAGGTCAGGGGTTCTGCATCCTCCTAGAGCAGAAAGAAAATTCTTCCTACAAGCTTTAGCTAGTGGTGGGCTGGACACAGATAGAAGTCGCAAGACTGCTCTAACTGCTGATGAGAAAACGTATTTAGCAGTTTATATTTACTAAAATAATTGCACTTTCATGTTCTGTGTACTGTGGGAGACCAGATATAGTGAATGCAGGGTCTTGGGTTTAGTAACACTTTAATCACCACTGTTTTTTTTTATTTTTTGTGCTACGAATGAAAAGACCAAAAATGTTGATAAAATGCGTTTTTCTTTGTTTCTGTTATTAAATTTTGCAAATAAATAATCTTTCCACACAAATTTAGGCAAAAATGTATTCTGCTACATTTCTATGGTGAATATAACCCAAATCAGTGTTTAATATTTACTTGGTAGAAAGGTTATAGAGTCCGCAAACTATGGTATACATCTAAAAATCAATAAATCCTGATGTACTGACAGCCTCATTTCTTGAGGCCCAAAAATGCCAGGACAGCACAAATACTCCCCCAAATGACTGCTGAGACCTCTGAGATATTTAGTAAGAGACATGGAGAGTTTTTTGAAGTTGTAATTTTTTTTTTAAATAATTTTGTGGAAAATGAAGAAATTAACAAAAATTTCAGGTTTTTTTTTACATACTGTCACCAATGCAGTACAACGCCATCATTAACTGGTGCGGTGGTGATCAGGGACTCACTGGCGAAAGTATGTGAAAAAAAAAATTTAAAATTTGTGTTAACTTTTTAAATTTTTGATTACTTTTTTTTTTAAATTTATGTTTTTTTTTCTACTCCTGTGACTAGAGCAATACAATATTACCAATAACATTGAACTACTCTGAGCAAGTGATCAGGATTTTTTATTTTTTTACACTTTATGATTGCTTATACCAAGGAATTTCATTCGTATAAGCAAGCATTTTTACTGAATGAAGCCGATTCATTCAGTAGTTGTTGTGATCAGCTGTGATTGGCCACAACTGATCACATGCTACAGATGAGCTGTGATTGGCCCAGTCTGTACATGTGACCACTGTGACCAAACACAGCTAGCAGCACAGTTGTAAGCAATGAATAGCATGGAATGAAGCCCTTCATTGTCTACAACTGTTATGTGATCTGCTGTGATTGGTCACAGTGATCACATGACACTGGCAGCGGGCCAGTGTAGTGATCTGTCACCGATCGCGCCGGACCATGGCCTGTGGGGTGCGTGCGAGGCGGGATCCTGGGAGGATGTCATATGATATCCTCCCAGGATAATAGGGATCCCACTCGGCCATCATCCTACAATAGGACGGGTAGGAAGGAGTTAAAGGGAAGCTGAAACGGATGGGAAGGGGTTAAAAATGGCAAATGGGATTCCTTTTAGAAACAAATGGAGTACCTGGTTGCTGCATAATAACTGTGCAGCTAGCATACATTGCATTCATAAAGTATTTAGACCCCCTTCACTTTTTTCAATGTTGTTATATTGCAGCCCGATTGTTTAAATTCATTTTTCTCATTAATCTACACTCACTACCCCATAATGACAAAGTGAAAACAGAATTTTTTAAATGTTTGCAAATGTATGAAAAAAGGAAAAACTGAAATATCACATTGGCATAAGTTTTCAGATCCTTTGCAACAACACTTGAAATTTAGCTCAGGTGCCTTCCATTTCTCTTGGTCATTGCTGATATGTTTCTACACCTTGACTGAAGTCCACATGTGGTAAAATAAATTGACTGGACAGGATTTGGAAAGGCACACACCTCTCTATAACATGCCTCACAGCTGACAATAAATACTGTATCAGAGCAAAAGTCATGCAGTCAAAGGAACTGCGAGCAGAACTCAGAGACAGGATTATTGCAAGGCCCACATCTAGGGAAGGCTACAAAAAAATTCTGCTGCACTGAAGGTTCCTAGAAGCATAGTGGCCTACATAATTCTCAAATGGAAGAAGTTTGGCACAACCAGGACTCTTCCAAACCTAGCAATCAGAGAAGGGCCTTAGTAAGAGGGGTGACCAAGAACCCGATGGTCATGCTGACTGATCACCTGAGATCTAGTGTGGAGATGGGACAAAGATCCAGAAGGACAACCATCACTGCAGCCCTCCACCGATCTGGGTTTTATGGAAGAGTGTCTATAGTAGATGGAAGCCTCTCCCCATTGCAAAACGCATCAAAGCCCACTTGGAGTTTGCATAAAAGCACCTGAAGGACTCTCAAACAGTGAGGAACAAATTCTATGGTC
The DNA here is from genome assembly GCF_062004578.1 of Staurois parvus. Classification (NCBI taxonomy): domain Eukaryota; kingdom Metazoa; phylum Chordata; class Amphibia; order Anura; family Ranidae; genus Staurois; species Staurois parvus. The sequence goes on along the minus strand of NW_028318188.1, from coordinate 3,893,523 downwards.
TGATGAAACCAAGATTGAACTGTTTACCCTCAATTCTAAATGCTATGTCTGGAGGAAGCTAGGTACTGCTAATCACCTGTCCAATGCCATCTATACAGTGAAACATGGTGGTGGAAGCATCAGGCTGTGGGAGTTTTTTTCAGCCGCAGGGACTAGGAGACCTGTCAGGGTTGAGGGAAAGATGAATGAGGCAAAGTACAGAGATATCCTCAATGAAAACCTTGTATACAGCGCTCAGGACTTCAGACTGGGCCGAAGGTTGACCTTCCAACATGACAACGATCCTAAGCACACAGTAAACATGGGGAAGTCGGGGGGAGGAGCCTGAGTATGGTGTCGAGCGGGAGATCGAGGCAGGATCTCCCGACACTAGGCTCTTCCTGCGTTCCGTCCGCTGACCAAGGGGGACTCACTTGCTGTCGGAACTGGCTGGAGAGGTGCTCCGGTGTTCGGGCTGGCTCCTGCAGACCCTAGCGTTCTTGGCGGTGCGGTGGAGCTGGCCGATGCTGAGGGACAGGAGGAGTGAGAGAGTCCTGGGAAGCCGGAGCCCATAGCACGCTGGATGGCCATGTAATCGGCCGCAGAGGAGCTGTGGGAGGAGAGAGCTGCCGACCGGCTTCTGGAGCTGGAGAAGGAGTGACAAGCGGCATGGATCCCTCCCTCCCTTCCCCTCTGGATTGATCGATCTCCCTGTGAGGTTTCCGAAAGAGCTGGATGCAATGAAGTGAGATACAAGATAGAACCCTACCTTACTGTTGAGGATATAGTGAACTAGAAGGACCATTAGAAGGACCCCTCTGTAGGCAAGATCTTCAGATGCCACCCCCCAGAAGAGGAAAATGGATGCGTGAGAGTGGCAGAGGAGTATAAACTAAGATTGAAGCAAATGTTGATGAATACAGATGTGGGGACCGCTTATAGGGGTCTTTAAAGAAATAATGGAGGGTCTTGAATGAAAAAAACAAAATTGATTCGGACGAAAAATAAAGAGGGAAATAAGAAAGATATTTGAAAAGAACTGAAGTCTTCATCAGGGGGTTAATGAGGGAGAAGGGAGGAAAGAAGACAAGGAAAAGTTAAAAGGAGGAGAAGAGGAGGAGAGAAGGCAAGTTAAAAGATAAAAGGAGAACTTTTTTTTGGAAATATATTCCTGGACAAGATAAACAGACCCCCGAGACAAAGTGGAATATGTGAAAAGAGTGTGATAGAAAACTGCAGTGGTGAGAGCTCCAGATCATCCCTGGGAATGTCTAATTTTAGTCAAAATTTAGAAGAAGCAGATATCAAGAAAACAGAGGCATTGGACAATTTGGTAAATCAAGAGTCTCACCTGCCAACTACGTCAGAAATAGCAGAAATGGTCAAGGGTTTGGAAAAATCTAGGAAACAAGAAATGGCGAAGTTACACAAAGATGTGGGGCAGGTGCTGTCCAGAGTGGAGGAGACGGAAGAAAAAATAAATAAACAAGCCCAAGCGATACATATTTTAGAAAAACAAATGGAAGAAAAGAAAAAATATCAAAGAAACCTGTTGTATAAATTAGAAGACCAGGAAAATAGGAACAGAAGAAGCAATCTAAGGATACAAGGATTTCCTGAGATCTCACAAGGAGAAGATTTGAAAGAATCAATTGATAAGATGTTAAACACAATAATGGACAGATCCACTACAGAACCCTATAAAATCAATGGGGTGAACAGACTAGGAAGATTACATCAGGAGGGCAGAAAAGGAAAACCAAGAGATGTTATTGTCCAATTCCATTATTATAGGCATAAAGAAGATATATGGATGTGGATGAAAGGTAGAGCCGCTATAAAGTATGGAGAAACAAATATACAGATCTTCGTGGACCTTGCTGCAGAGACACTGTTAAGAAAGAAAATCCTGAAACCATTAGTAGAACAAATAAAGAAGCAGAATGTTAGATATAGCTGGGGGTTCCCAGCATGTTTAATCGGGTGGAAAGATGGACGCTCTGCAAGATTAAAATTTCCCGAAGATCTGAAAGACTTCTGTGAGAGACTTGAGCTGTAGAATATAGATATTCCTGGGTGGGTAGTGGAGGCGAAGGAGAGGAAGAATGGGGAGATTGAGAGGTGGCAGACAGTTTAGGGGGGAAGCTGAGGCTGGTGAGGGTTTTTTTTTCTTTCTTCTTCTTCTTTATACTGGTCTTGTAAGAGGTTAAGGCGGAACGCTGGGGGAGGGTAAACATGACAAGGTGTAAATACTTAGAGCTCCACCCCAAGGGGAGGGTGGAAGGGTGGGGGGGTGAAGAGTATGAGGAGAAAGTAGACAGCCTAAGACTCTTTGGGATTGAAGGAGGAATATCAGTCTGGAGGTTTCCTAGAGAACGAAGGGGAAGATATGGTGCAGAGAGGGAGAGAGAGGAGATGATAGAGGAAGGATGAGGGGAGGAGAGAGAAAAGGATGAAAGGAAGAGATTCATTTTATGACCTATAATGTTAGAGGATTAAATAGCCCCGGGAAGAAATTTAGAATTCTTAAAAAAATCCAGCATAGACTGTGTTTTTTTTGCAAGAGACACACCTAGCACAAGAAACAAATGTGAAGTTGCAGTCCAGATATTATCCAATGTAGTTTTATGCAGATTCCCCAATTAAACGAGCAAAGGGTGTGGCAATAGGTTTTGCAAAAAATATAAGATTTAAATTAGAGGAGAGATTGGTAGATCTGGAAGGGAGATTCCTGTTCCTGAAAGGAAAATTACAGGAAATAGATTGTACATAAGCAAATATATATTGCCCGAATAAGAAACCTGAGATATTCCTAAAAAATATTCTGAGGAAATTAATGGATTTCAAAAAAGGAAATTTTATTGTGGCAGGAGACTTTAATTTTTGTATGGATCCACAGATGGGTATGACTTCTCCTGTTGAAAGAGATGGTAGTAGATCTTTGAAATCCTTGAAAAAAATTATACACCAATGCCAACTTGTGGATATATGGATAATTATGCATATGAAGGATAAAGATTATACGTTTTACTCTCATGCACACGAGATGTACTCGCGACTGGATTACATATTGTTAGACCATCGACTTATTGAGTCAGTGGTTAAAGTAAATATAGTCGATCTCTGATCATACTCCTGTCACAATGCAATTATTATGGGGAAATGAGCTGAGAGGAGAGAAAACATGGAGGTTAAATGAGTTACTTCTTCAGAATCAGGAGACAGATCAGAAAGTCAAGAAGGAAATAGAGCAATTTTTTGTGGAAAATGATTCTGAGGAAGTGTCTGTGGCAACGGTGTGGGAAGCTCATAAGGTATACATTAGAGGAATTTTATTAGCAACAGGAGCAAAGAAGAAGAGAGAAAGAAGAGAAAAAATAAACACGTCTTACTGAACTTAGTGACTTAGAGCAGATACATAAAAATAGAGTAACAAAAGAGATTATGCAGAGGGTATCAAACAAAAGAGAAGTATTAAATAGTTTTCTAGAAGAAAATAAGAGGAGAGTGTTTAACAAAATGACAGGTGAGAGATATAGATGGGGAGGTAGACAAGGAAAATATTTAATGAGCTCAGAGGAAAAACAAATCTAGAAACTATATAGAAAAAAAAAGGGATAGTAAAGGAGAGTTAGTGCACTCAACCAAAGATATAGCAAAAGTGTTTAAAGAATATTATAATAAACTTTATAATATTAATCCCCAGGGTATCGTAGGGGAAAATGAAGAGGGAATAATAATAAAAAAGAAGGGCATACTTAAAAAAGGCCGGTGGGGGAAGAAATATGTTCTTATAGGGAAATGGAAAGTAAGAGTGAATTATTTGTGAGAATGGATGAGTGGCGTTATTTTCAACTGAAACACTTTGTGGGGAAGCTTCCAGGGCCAATGAGAACAAAAGAAGATTGGAATCCTTTGGAGCACTTATTAGACACACGGGGTGATGGGAAACACGGGATTTCTAAAATGTATAAGATCCTTAAAGGATTAAACACGGTCACAAAGCCCCCATTTATTGAGAAATGGGAAAGAGATTTAGGAGTAATTATGGATGAGGAAAAGCAAAAGAAAATATATAGTTTAATACACGGGAATTAATTATGAGAGATGTGGAAATGAATTGTAAATGGTTGGCAAGATGGTATATTACACCGAGTATTGCATAGAATAAGTGGAGATAATTCACCTATGTGTTGGCATGGATGTGGAGGTAGAGGCACAATGTTTCACATATGGTGGGAGTGTGATAAAAAACAAGAATATTGGGGGGTATAGTCCGCTTAATTCAGGAAATAATGGAAGTTAATATTTCAAAGGACCCAGAGATTTGTCTTTTTTATGGTACTAAACTATCTCTGAAAAAATATAAAAACTCAGGCTTGATGTATTATTGGAATGCAGCGAGGGGATTGATTGGAGGAAACAGGAAGAACCAAAAATAAATGATTGCGTAGATAAGGTGGAGCAGGTATATAGATTGGAGGAACTTTATCATATGGATGAGGATAAGATGGAGGTTTTCTGAAAAAGGTGGAAGAAATGGGAGGAATTTAAGAAGTCAAATTTATACCAAGAATATAGGTAAAAGAGTTCAAAAGTAAGGTAGTCGTAAAACGGTAACATTTATGGAATAGGACCACTGGAATGAGTAGAAAATTGTGGAGTCTAGGTTGACAAGGAAGGGGAGGGAAAAAAGATAAATATGGGGGGGGGGGGAGGGGGAAAAGAACACCAAGATGAAAGTTAACAGTCTTGATATGAAGATAGCTAAATTGGAATTTTATATGATGATTGTTATAATAATGTTTGTACATATAAATTGGTATATTGAAAAAATTATAATAAAATATTTAAATTACTAGCACACAGTATAAAACACAGGAGTGGCTTAGAAACAACTGTGTGAATGTCCTAGAGTGGCCCAGACAGAGCCCTGACTTGAACCCTATTGGACATCTCTGGAGAGACCTAAAAAAGGCTGTCTACTGACAGTCCCCACCTAACCTGACTGAGCTTGAGAGAATTTGCAAAGAAGAATGGCAGAAAATCTCCCAATTCAGGAGTGCAAAGCTTGTCGCTTCATGACCAAAAAGATTTGAGGCTGTAATTGCTTCCAAGGGTGCTTCAACAAAGTACTGAGTAAAGAGTTTGAATACTTAAGTACATGTGATATTTCAGTTTTTAATTTTTAACAAATTCACAGACATTTCTAAAATTCTATTTTCATTTTGACATTATGGGGTACTGAATGTAGATTAATGAGAGAAAAAAATAATGTAAACTCTAGTATCAGACTGCAACATAATAAAGTTGAAAAAGAGAAGGGGGTCACAATATTTCATGAATGCACTGTATACAGTCAGGTCCATAAATATTGGGACATCAACACAATTCTAACATTTTTGGCTCTATACACCACCACAATGGATTTGAAATAAAATTTGAGGGTATTTACATCTAAATCAGGTAAACGGTGTAGGAATTACAACAATTTGCATATGTGCCTCCCACTTGTTAAGGGACCAAAAGTAATGGGACAATTGGCTTCTCAGCTGTTCCATGGCCAGGTGTGTGTTATTCTCTCATTATCCCAATTACAATGAGCAGATAAAAGGTCCAGAGTTCATTTCAAGTGTGCTATTTGCATTTGGAATCTGTTGCTGTCAACTCTCAAGATGAGATCCAAAGAGCTGTCACTATCAGTGAAGCAAGCCATCATTAGAAGCAACCCATCAGAAAGATAGCAAAAACAGTAGGCGTGGCCAAAACAACTGTTTGGAATATTCTTAAAAAGAAGGAACGCACCGGCGAGCTCAGCAACACCAAAAGACCCGGAAGACCACGGAAAACAACTGTGGTGGATGACCGAAGAATTCTTTCCCTGGTGAAGAAAACACCCTTCACAACAGTTGGCCAGATCAAGAACACTCTCCAGGAGGTAGGTGTATGTGTGTCAAAGTCAACAATCAAGAGAAGACTTCACCACAGTGAATACAGAGGGTTCACCACAAGATGTAAACTATTGGTGAGCCTCAAAAATAGGAAGGCCAGATTAGAGTTTGCCAAACGACATCTAAAAAAGCCTTCACAGTTCTGGAACAACATCCTATGGACAGATGGACAGATGAGACCAAGATCAACTTGTATCAGAGTGATGGGAAGAGAAGAGTATGGAGAAGGAAAGGAACTGCTCATGATCCTAAGCATACCACCTCATCAGTGAAGCATGGTGGTGGTAGTGTCATGGCGTGGGCATGTATGGCTGACAATGGAACTGGTTCTCTTGTATTTATTGATGATGTGACTGCTGACAAAAGCAGCAGGATGAATTCTGAAGTGTTTCGGGCAATATTATCTGCTCATATTCAGCCAAATGCTTCAGAACTCATTGGACGCCGCTTCACAGTGCAGATGGACAATGACCCCAAGCATGCTGCAAAAGCAACCAAAGAGTTTTTTAGGGAAAGATGTGGAATGTTATGCAATGGCCAAGTCAATAACCTGACCTGAATCCGATTGATCATGCATTTCACTTGCTGAAGACAAAACTGAAGGGAAAATGCCCCAAGAACAAGCAGGAACTGAAGACAGTTGCAGTAGAGGCCTGGCAGAGCATCGCCAGGGATGAAACCCAGCGTCTGGTGATGTCTATACGTTCCAGACTTCAGGCTGTAATTGACTGCAAAGGATTTGCAACCAAGTATTAAAAAGTGAAAGTTTGATTTATGATTATTATTCTGTCCCATTACTTTTGGTCCCTTAACAAGTGGGAGGCACATATGCAAACTGTTGTAATTCCTACACCGTTCACCTGATTTGGATGTAAATACCCTCAAATTAAAGCTGACAGTCTGCAGTTAGAGCACATCTTGTTTGTTTCATTTCAAATCCATTGTGGTGGTGTATAGAGCCAAAAATGTTAGAATTGTGTCCATGTCCCAATATTTATGGAGTTGACTGTATATTGAGGCACGTTATTACTCTATATCTTATATTTTGCAAATTTTGGATTTACTTTTTTTTACCTTCTCTCCTCCTTCCCTTATGATGCTGAAACTTCTACACTATCCTACTTCCCCATACCTATACCTGTATTAGATAAGAAACTACTAATATGCAGTGATATAATATATATCTTTTTCCTTTGATGTAACTTTCCTTTGACTTATCCTGAAAAGCTGAATAAAGACTACAAATTATAAAAAAAATACAATAAAAATTGTAATTTCATTTGTACAAAGCAAAGTGAAGGATGATGATGCTATTTAAGACATTTTGTTGTTTGTATTCCAGTAACAGCCTTCCAGTTTCCCACTTCTTTGTGCTCAGAGTTGGTCTTTAAAACACACAGAGGCCCATAAAGGCAGATATTGCTTGTGTATGCACACTACAGCCCACATTTTATGAAGTGCAAGCCATGGTACAGAGCTTTCAATACCTCATGCAGGGTTATCCTCCCAGCTGTTTCTTCCAGTCTCATTCATTTTTAATGTGTACTGTCAGCTTCACAGAAGGCACCACTGTGTTTTACATAAGTGAAATCATTTATATTTCCTAAACAGTGTCTTAAAATGGACCCTATAATCAAAGTATTTAGTATATGATTTTTTTTTATTTTATATGACTTCATTTAAATATTACTCTACATTTTATAGCAGACCAAGCTGTCCAGCAAATGCAAAAGCGGCATAGTTTGTTACAACATAAACTTCATAGAGCGCTGCTCCAAGTGTCAATGCTCCCACTATTGAAAGGGAGTTGGTGTGAGTATGTTCATCCAGAGAGCGCTGCAACAAACAATTAAAAAATGCTGCACATGGACGGCTGCAGGTGTATGAGGAGAAAAGAGAAGCCCCATCCTCAGCTACTCCTGAAAGCCATGTCTCTGACGCTTTTCGTCCCACCTACCGGGGCAAAATGCACCAGATGGCTTTTGGGAGGTGCTGTTGCTGAGGCCACTCTTTACTCCTCAAACACCTGGAACTGTCAGTGTGCAGTGTTTCCTTATTGATAGTTTAGTACAAACTATAACACTGTCAGGACTGCCAGTTTCCCACTGGTTTAGTTAACGTCGGCCCCCGAGCTGTACTAGATAACCCCCCTTTGCTCACCTACTTAACCATTAACCTGGGCAAACAAAGTGACATACTCTATACCTGAGGGTTTAGCAGAGCATGTGACTCACTCCTGCTCATCTGACAGTGCTGGTAATTGGCAACTGGCTGCTCAGGCTCCTAACTTTGCCAATTGAAAGCAGGGAGATAGTTCTCAGCCCTGTGTAAGCTCTAAGTGGTGACATCCAGCTTATACAGAGAATCTTGTTCTTGCTCCCAATACAACAAGGAGCTGCAGGGCAGGAAATCAAAGGTAAGTGTAAAAAGCTGGTGGGGTTGGCATCAAAGTGATCCTGCTGTTATGGATAAAAGCATGGGTAAGCTGTCTGGGTCTTAATGCAAACGGACAGCACAGTGGCTAAATGGTTAGCACTTCCGCCTGGCAGTACTAGGGTTGTCAGTTTGAATCCCAACCACGGCACCACCTGCATGGAGTTTGCATGTTCTCCCTGTGCCTGCGTCGGTTTCCTCTGTGTACTCTGGTTTTCTCCCACACACATGCTGGTAGGTTACATGGATTCTTTCTAAATTGGCCCTAGTATGTGTATGTATGAATGTGAGTTAGCGACCTTGGATTGTACGCTCCTTGACGTTTAGGGACTGATGTAAATGTACTATATATATATATATATATATATATATATATGTAAAGTGCTGCGTAAATTGATGACGCTATATAATATATAAGTACCTGCAATAATAATAAATGTGACACACATGGCAGCCGATGACTGAGGATGAGGAGCAGGTCAGACACAGACACAGCAGTGTGGGCTTTTGAAGAGTGTCTGAGTCACAATCCCGGATCATTGTCAGAGATCAGTGGGCAGCACAGTGGCTAAATAGTTAGCACTTCCGCCTGGCAGTACTAGTGAAGTTGATTCAAATCCCAATTACGGCACCACCTGCCTGGAGTTTGCATGTTCTCCCTGTACCTGTGTGGGATTCCTCTTGGTACTCAGGTTTCCTCCCATACTCCAAAGACATGCTGGTAGGTTAATTGGCTCCTGTCTAAATTGGCCCTAATATGTGTGAATGTGAGTTAGGGACCTTGTACGCTCCTTGAGGGTTAGGGACTGAAGTGAATGTACAATATATATATATATTTACATGTGTAAAGCACTGCGTAAATTGACAGCGCTATATACTGTAAGTACCTGTAATAATAATCAATGCAGAAGGAAGATGTTGAGCTTTCTTGATCATGGCTCCCAGGGTGGCTGGTGGGTGAGTGCTGGAATCTTTCTCTCTCTCTCTCTCTCTCTCTCCAATCCTTCCCCACCACCACATTGGGGAGGGGGGTGCCCAATTTTGCTCTTGCCTATGGCAGCACACAACCAAAATCCACCACTGTCAATAAGTATTTGCAAAGTACAAGGTGCTCATGTCAGCTGAGCTTTCTAGCCCTCAAATTGCTGGTGTCCTAGCTAATCACATGCACAGCACCTTGGCTACTGCACATCTAAAGAGGGACCTAGGATGGCACCGTCCTCAGCTGCAAAGGATAGGAGGGTTCAATTCCACTTGAAGTGGTAAACAGTACACACTGAAGCATGATGCCAAATATATTGCAAACTATTTTTTTCTTGAGTTTAGGTGAAAAATTAAATTTTGAATTTTATGAAGTGATAACAGTAATAAGCCCAAAGGTTTTCAGATATTCATGATTTCTATAAGGAACTAGGAAAACCCTGGTAGAAGGTTACCTGCATGCATTGTAGGTGACAGAGGATACCTTAGGCCAAGTGTTTCTTCTGTGAAGGAGTCTACATAATCTTCCAACATTTGCAAAGTAAAATCTTCACCTTGAAATCGCTTCCTAACAAACATGGTATCAAGTACTGGAAGTGTGTAACTTTGGGTAAGATACATGGGACATATACTTCCTGAAAGAAAAAACACATACATTACTACCTGATAGAGCTGCTGGTACAGCATACTACCAACAAGCCAAGTAAGGAAGTCTCATTCCTCCTCCTTCTACAAATACTGTAAAGCATGCTAAATGAATACATATAAAATATAGCCGTGAGAGTGAAACAGCTAATCACGTATGGCGGGGAAGGAGTTGGGATCTCCGGTATATACTGTAGGTCACAGTTCTACAATAGTATATTCCACAGTAAAAACATTCAGTTGACTTTAAATTGTTGCTTGATGTCAATTTTTACAGCACAGAATTAATTAAATCTGAATTAAGAAGAGATGGAAAGAAGACCTGCATTTCCTAAATGTCTCATACATCACCATAAACCACATTGACTCTGATGAACTCTCTATGGAAAGCACCATAGAAAATATGCTTAAGGATACAAAGGGGTCTAGTTATAAAAAAAATGCTGTTTAAATGTCTCACGTATTCACTCAGCTGTCATGAATAATCCTGAATTTTGATAAATACGTTTATTTCCAACAATCCTTGGTTCCATCTAGTGGTCATAAAGCGTTATTTCCCTAAAATACCTCAATCAGGAAAATACTGTATTATGGCCATTCATGATCATAAGAAGCAAACATATTAAGCAAAATACAGGGAATATTTTTGACAGCAGAGTGAATGCTTGAGACATTCACACAGCATTAAAAAAAAAAAAAAAAAAAACTAGACCTTAAGACAAAGTTTAATGGAAGCAAACTGGACTTGCTCCAGTAATCCAGTGTTTAAAGTTATTATACTCTACATCAGGGATGGGCAACTGTGGCCCTCCAGCTGTTGTAGAACTACAAGTCCCATGATGCATTGCAAAACTGACAGTTACAAGCATGACTCCCAAAGGCAGTGGTATGATGGGACTTGTAGTTCACCAACAGCTGGAGGGCCACAGTTGCCCACCCCTGCTCTACATATTGATATACTCAAAAGACAAAAGATGACTCAAAGGAAAGCTATTTACTGTCAGCTTCATTAGGTTTTTCAGTTTTTGCTCACTATCGCCTTTTCACAGATTTTCAACATCAGGATATTTTCACTGCAAACTTTATAGAAAGCTTTCTCAAATTTTATATATCAAAATTACAGTATTACAGGTACATGGTCTCATGATGGCAGCATGAGAACGCTACACTCCAGAGCTCATCTCAGCCTGGTCTTCCAGTCTTCCAGCAAACCCAAATACTGCACTGAAAAGTGGCAAAAAAAACCTCACGGTATGGGACACTGGTAGCTCGATAGTGGTGGACTATTTTACTCCCCAGCCCCCAGGCCCCCATGAGGTGAACACAACCAACATGGAACCCACTATGGACAAGGCCACTCCTCCTGTACCTGATGCTCCTGACTCCCCTACGCAGACCCCTTCCCTTCTCTAATGGGCAAGGACTCCCAGGACCTGCTTCTACATACCTCAGGAGATGAAACAACCATGATGCTATCACATTGGAATAACAGCCAGACTCCGAAGGTTCTGTACTCATAGTAGTGCAGAGAGACCTCTGCACTAGTGGTCACTGCGAGGAATATAGAAATGTATCTAGCACACATTGTAAACAGTGGTGACAGGCTCTCTTTACATAAAAAAGGCATAAACAATCACCCTATGCTCACCACTTTTAAAGCCGTACTCTGAGCACAACAAAAGAACCCCAGTACTTGGGTCACTCCACACTGCAAGGGTTAAATGTTTGTGAAGTCTAGAGGGTTGCATCTGGGTATTTAGCCAGGAGTTCAGCTTTAACCAATAATCTGTCTCGCCCCATTTTGCTGAAGTTGCTTTAATTAATAGTTCTATACTACTCAGTCATTTTAAAAATAACTTTTGTTGAAGAACGCATAAAACGAGACCTGCAGGCTTCACAGAATAAAATCCAATGGCTTCTCCTTCCCTCCATAGAATCTTGGCATAATCAGAGCTGCTGTGACAGAGAAAGGGGACCTCGTCCCTCTCCATCTCTTTCTTTCTATAAATAATTCGGTTCAGCACATAAAGAACGACCCTTTCTCCAAGAGTCCGGACCTGCAGACAGAAGAGATGAAAATGCTGAGTTTCATCCAAATATTATACTATATTACCTGCAAGTATTTCAACAAGGAACCAGTACAAAAACTGTTACACAGTATTTGCCATTTTATAATGCTGGCTGCATTTTCTTTTAATAAAGAGTTTAGTGATGTTGTGAGTTAAAAAGCAACCAAGCAAAATTAATCAGGGAACTTCTAATACAAAGCAGAAATACTGAACTGTGCTAATTAATGAAAGTTATTGTTTCCATTCAATCAGTAGGCTACGTCTTTGGAGTCAGTTTAGATGCCAAGTTTTTCATGTATGTACTTTAAAATATTTTTATTTACATTTTTTTCCTTTGCATTTTTTTGTAGCTTTGTATCTATGTGTGGAGGTGTTTTAAAGTCATCTACTGTCAGCGCTGATTCATACTGAAAACTACTTTGAAATCCTGCAACATCACTTCACACATCAACATCAATCGTCGCATGATTTCAAAAGATGCATCTTAGAGCGACTTCAGGTGCAACTTGTAGGACATCTGTGCAACTTCATGCACAGGTGTCTATACAAGTCGCACCTGAAATCGCAGAGAAAAACATTTTTTTTTTTTTCAAATCAGTGCAGCACCACAAAGTTGGAGTCACACCAATTTGAACGGTTCCATTGCCAACAATAGGGTGCGACCTGTCATGCGAATTGAAGCTTCAAATCCAATGACAAGTCGCACTGATGTGAACAGGTGCAAAAGGAATCTGTCACTTTCTCCACCTTAAACATCTACTGAAGGAGACACAGAGCAGAATCTTGTTCACATACAACAATGGAAAATTGAATCACATACCGTGATTTTCCTTTTCTGGCAAAAATCCAAGGACACCCTTTATGAATTCCCCTGACAGTATGAAAATGAATGGTGTATTGTGTCAAACTTAAAATGAGTGGCATTCAAGTAGAAAAAAAAATTATAAAATACCATAATTTTCCTTTCCTGGCACAAATCCATGGCATGCATACATATGGTAGTATACCGCCATGGATTGGCACCAGGAAAGGAAAATTTGATATAATTTTCAATTTCCCTGGTATCAATATGGCAACTCATGTGTGGTGTTATGCTGTCATGGATTGGTGCCAGAAAAGGAAAAATTATGGTAAGTGTTTGCTCAATTTTCCGTTTTCCTGGTTCCAACATGGTAGCATACTACTACCACATGCATGCTGCCATGGACTAACGATGACCTGGAGGACAAAATGGATGTGGCTGCTACGGTTCTGGAGAACCACGAACAGAACCACCTCTCAGACCTAAAAAAGGAATTGGAAGTGGCTCTGGTCTGCTTGGAAGCTTTTGAGAATAGAGCCCGCAGGGGCAATATGCGCACCCCAGAGACCATTAAAGATATCACCTCCTCTTTTACCGCTCTATTACAATAACTTGTGCCAGCCATTCCCATCGGCAGATTGAAGTTTAACCGCATCCACTGTGCACTGGGCCCTAAGAAGCCCGAAGGTCTGCTAAGTGATATTGTCATCAAATAAGCCCGATCTAATGTTCCAGGGGTCACCACTACCAACTTTTCTTGCGCCTCACCCAGTCCACCATTGTGAAACAGTGGCAGATGAAATCAGTTACAGGGATTTCCCTTCAAGCTCACTTTCTCCTACAAGGTCCATAGCCACATATTGACCTCACCGGAAGAAGCGCAAACCATCTTGGAATTGCCTGCTATTATCTACCGGTGGAAACCAGAGCCAGGGCTGCTGTTGGAAACTATGGGGCCCCATACAGCCAACCTGACAGCCAATACAGTTTACTATGCTTCAGTTAAGAATGAACAGTGTATGATCGGCACCGATCACTAATTGTGTTCATTCAGGAATGAAAGGGGCTGGTAAATGTGACATATTGACCGGACCCTTCCCCCACTATGCAATCTAAAGGATCCTATTGTGTGCTTGCAACTGCTGGTGAGAAGGAGAGGAGGGAAACCAGCAGCACTGAGGGGATTGGGGCACACAGGGGGGTCTGGGCAGCAGGGCAAAACATATGGTGTTCAGGAATGGTAATGGGTGCAGCAGGGGGCAATTACTGGAACCAATCCCCTGTATAGCTGTCTCTGCAGCAGCTGAAAGCCAGCAGGAGGCAGCGAAGAAGCCGGCTTTCAGCTGCTGCAGAGAGAGCCATACAGGGGATTGGTTCCAGTAATTAACCTCTACCATGCAGATCACCCTCCCTGCCCACATCCAATTCACCCAGCTGCCTGGGCCCCCCTGCTGGCCTTGGCTCCGTACAGGAGGACTGGTGGTACCCCCTTAGTCACGGCCCTGACCAGAGCCCAGCTGGTTCGGCCTCTTCTCAGCCCCCCACAAGTCTTCCAGGCTGCTCCTGGCAAAAGAGTACAAGAGTTCTCTCCCTCACACCCCATCAACATCAGGCTCTTCACACTCAGACCCAGGACGAGCCCCGGAACTGTAAGTCATGTTTTCCATTTTTTTGCGCCTACTAGGCTTCTCTGTTATCACCCTGCCATGTACCGTGGACGGAGGGAAAAATTGATGTTCTTTCCACCACTATGGATATTGTTTGGTCTTCTTATCCTCTCTTTTAATATTTTCCTTCTTAGACTGTTCCACGAATGGAAGCCCTCAGTTTGAGCTCTGTTTGGTACCCTATTGCCCTAACCTTGAGAGACACCTGAACTACACCTCTGTGTAAAGATTTTTGCAGCACTACCATCTCCCCTTGTGGAACTTTTAACCCTGACCGGCAGCGAACTGAGGTTCCTTCTTATCTGCCCCTTTTGAGTTGCCCCCACCCTCCCATATTGGATCTGACCTGAGGGGGATAGTTTTCATATTGTGCTTTGAATGTATGGCTGCGTGCAGACCCCCTCTCTCCACCCCCCCCCCCCACCTCCCCAACTTTTTTGTATGTTCCACAAACTAAGCCACTGCCTGTACCTCTCACAAGTGCTTTTTGATTTAATCAATGTTTTTTGTAGAACTTATCCACTGGGCTCCATGGATGGCCTGTCCCCCCGGTGTGCAGTTGCTGGGGTTGGCCTTGGGGGTCTCCTCAGTGAACCTTATGTGTACATCCTTCAACTAATTGGGTTGTGGGGTCAACACTACCAATTTTTAATAGCTTGCCTTAGGTCCTGACAGACCCCTACTCTATTCACTTGTGTTACACTGCATGTAGTTTTCAATAACTTCTAAATATGATTTACCATGATTGTACTGCTTTACATGCTGCCTTTTGCGGCCCATTACCCAGGTTCCTCCCACCCATTTTTAACACTGCTGCCGATCCTCAAAGGAGTAATCACTTTGTCCTCATCTTTTTCTCCCCTTTCCCCATCCCCCCTTTTTTTACTGCTGCCTGTTGTCTAACCTGGTCAGAAAACACCCCCGCCTTTTTACCTCCTACTACACCCAAGGCCATTTTGGACTGGTGCAGCCATGTGTCCAGAAGCAGAGCTTACCTGCTTTATATATCTTTTTTGAGATGTGGCTCACTCTTGGAGTGGTTTATACTGAACGTCTCCCTTTTACCCGTTTTTTCTCCTTTTGGTCCCTTTCCTGCTCCTGCCCCCTCTCCCTTCCCTCTTTGATTCTCTTCTTCTACATATTGTTCCCTTGGGATGGAACCATTTTGCGCTTGATGGCTCAATACCCTGGCAGCACTAACTACTATTACTGGACCCTTCCAGCTCAGCTTCTTCTCATTTCCTGGCTATGGCTCTGACCTCGTTAAAGATCTACTCACATAATATCCATAGGTTTAACTCCCCGGTGAAACAGTCAAAGGGTTTTCATTACCTTAATTCTAGTCAGATTGATATAGTATGCTTGCAAGAGACCAGGTTTTCCTCCTCTCCTGCTATGAAATATCTCTCTCTTCACTTTCCCACCTTTCATTTGGCCTTTGCCTCCAAAAAACACAGAGGGTTACTGATTGCCTTCAGGCGCAACCTTCAATTCAACTGCAATAAGAAAATCGCAGATCCAACTGGTAGGTGTCTGCTCTTCCAAGGAGCCCTGAATGGTTATGATGTAACCATGGTCGCCTACTATGCTCCCAACTGTTTCCAGCACAGGTTCTTTTCTCACTTCCTCAAAAGTGTTCTCTCACCATAGTTCAGGGACCCTCATCCTTATGGGAGACACAAACATAACCTTGAACTCTACTGTTGATAAATGATATGCACCAGAAGCCATCCCATACATAAAATCTTGATCCCTACTTTCCCATGGTCAGATCATGACCCTGTTATATTCTTGCTCATGCCCCCAGTCTTGGTTCCTTCTACATCTCAGTGCAGGTTTAATGACTCTCTCCTCAAGTCCCAAGATGCCTACCTTGATATCCACACCCGCATTCAAACCTTTTTTTGTAGACAATGTGTGTTCTGTGTCATCGGCGATCTCCCTATGGGAGCCCCACAAAGTTACCTTAGCCACCTCATACAACTTACCTCTTTTCGGAAGTGGGACAGAGAAAAGAGGCTCCAGAAACTCACCACTCCACTAACATCTACCGATGAGGCGTGGAAATCTTGTCCCACTTCAGCAAACAAGAAGGCCGTGATGCTTAGATGTTCAGCGGCAAAGCGGCTTCTCTGCGCTGGATCACATACCTGGTACATGATCAGCACTTACGGGTAGGGCGCACAAATGTCCACCGACCTGACTGTGCTGTGATTCGTTACAGCACAAGCCAATCAGCAGGTCCCAGTCAAAGACTGACCGCTGGGACCCACTGATTGGATCAATGATTCACAAATAAAGCTCTGTGATGGTAAACAACACAGATATGTATAGTGGAAGGCGATCTTGCTGTTTTTTTCATTTTCTGCTAAGCAGGAAAAAAAACAGTAAGATCTATTAGTTAAAGCAGCACATATTAAACACATTAACACTTGTTAGGCACACAGTAAACCCCTTGATTGCCAGTAGATGTTAACCCCTTCCCAGCCAATGTCATTAGTACAGTGACAGTATGCAGTATTAGCACCGATCACTGTATTAGTGTCACTGGTGATGTTAGTGTCAGTTAGCCGGTTCCCACAAAGATTCAGTTAGTGTCAGATTGTCCACCGCACTATGACAGTCCCATTATAAGTCATCGATCAATACCATTACTAGTAAAAAATAAATAAATAAAAAATCCAGTATATATCCCATAGTTTGTAGATGCTATAACTTTCATGCAAACCAATAAACATGCACTTTTAGGGATTTTTACCAAAGACATATAGCAATATACATTTTGACCTAAATTTATGAAGAATTTTTTTTTAATTTTTTATTGGATATGTTTTATAGCTGAAAGTAAAAAATATTTGTTTTCAAAATGTATATAAAAGAAATTAAAACTCCAGTGGCGATCAAATACCACCAAAAGAAATCTCTATGTGAAAAAATTATATAAATGGAATTTGGGTACAGTGTTGCATGACCGTGCAATTGTCAGTTAAAGTAGTGCAGTGCCAAATAGCAAAAAATGTCCTGGTCAGGAAGGGGGTAAAACCTTCCGGAGAGCAAGTGGTTAAGGCAATGCTGAAGTAGCCATGACTTCCAACCCCCATTAATTCCCCTTTCCACCAGAGAACAATAGGTTTATATGAATATTTTCTACTGCTACTGTCCATAGCTGTTCAAGTACTATTCAAGACTTTACCTGCTGCAAGCCATCCCGGGATGTTTTGGACGTTCTCACTGTATCATCAACTGTCCACCACTGATGAGCAAGATACAAAGCCACAGCTATGGAAGAATAGCAACACTTACAACCAGAAATTCTAAACTGGCAAAGACTTGCATACTACAACTGTACACATTTAGCTATAAACTGCCTGCCAACTCACTCTGACATAACTTAATGTGCAATTTAAAAGGTGTTCTTAAAGTGGAACTAAACCCATCATTTTTAACTGTTTCCCAAAACAGTTATCTTCAAGGCATGCTCTCAACTGTCACATCTGCTTTTGCTCTTAACCGTACTGTCAAACCATCAAATGGCTATATCCTAACTGATCAATGTGCAGCACCATGGAAACTACATATCAAACTGAAGTAAAGATCGCAGCTTCGTTGACTGTAATGGACAGGAGGGTTTAGTTCTGCTTTAAGTTTCAATGAATGGCAAACTCTTGCTTCCCACTGCTCAGTAGAATACAAAGGACAGATCACCAACTATTTAAGCTGGCCATAGATGGATCAAAGCTCAGCCAGCTCAGCAGGGACCAGCTGAGATTCGATTCATATATGGACCAGTTGGTTGTGCTTAAGTCGATCCATCGATCCATTTCAGTACAACCAACCTGTCTGATTTTGTGTATGCGATCACTGCCGGCGACTATAACTGTGCTCTGCTGCCAGGAAGGCTCCCCGAGGCAGAACACAATAGCGCTGCGGGAGGCATTCCCCTATCAACACTGACTGCGTTGATGGGAAAAAGGAGCAATTTTCCTTCCTTCCACCCTGCCTTAGCCTCCAGCAAAATCCATAAACTATAATTACTGCTACTCTGTGGTTTTGGTCCAATATGAATTCTAGAGAACCAGAGATCTAAATTCTGGGGCCACAATAGCCAACTCACTTGAAGTAGCAATGCTTGCAGAGTAAAAAAATTACAGACATGGGTCCTATGACTTCTTTATTAGGCTATATGAAGAAGTCAAAATAAAGAGTCAACTAAAAAGAAAAAAAAAAAAAAAGAAAAAAGCAAGATAAATCCAATTCAGAATAAAGTATGTCAACTCTTCAGAAGCACAAAGCTTAGCCAACTAATACTAGTGTGTTGCTCATATCATACCTGTCAGAGTATCTTCAGGTGCAAAGAGAGCCAGAAGTTTTTGTGCCTGATCTCCTCCATAAAGAGGCACATACCCTACTGTAGAAAGACTAATTAGCACCTGAAAAGAAAACAAAGTATTAAAAAAAAATGAACAAAAAGAGAGTACTGTCCGGTTATAATGACAATGCTGCTTGTACTGCAATTGGACAAGGTTTTAAGACTTCTGCCATGTGCCTGTGGGCACGCAAACGTTCATTTATATATACAGTGCATTCATAAAGTATTCAGACCCCCCTTCATTTTTTTCAATTTTGTTATGTTGCAGCCTGATACTACAGTTGTTTAAATTATTTTTTTTCTCATTATTCATTCATTAGCCCTTTGCGCTGACATAAAACAAATATGCGGCCTCACAGAACTAGGCTTTTTTTCCGTTGGCACGCATATTTGTGTACCTGTCTTTGTGCTGGGAGTGTGCTGTAAGACTGGGGTGTCACTGAGAGCCCCAGGTCCCGTTCTAACAATCAGGACCTGGGACTCCCGATTCCAGGTCATATGACTGCTGTGATTGCCTCTGATTGGCTATCACACTGATCAGTCACTGTGAAGCCTGCCCCCATTGTTAGTGTCAGTGTATTTTAGGTCAAAAAACACAATGCGCACTATTGTTTCTGGGCTGTACTACAGGTACAAACAACAAATAACATACACATATATGGTATCGCTGAGATCATCAAGAGCTGGAAATTTTTATTTTGGGTTGTTTTTTGGTGGTAGGTTATGGTAGTAACAAGAAACACACAGCTACATTTAAAAAACATTTTTTTTACTATTTTGGGCCAATTTTCCTTTGATAATAAAAAAACATCAGGGGATATCCATTACCACTTACCACCAAATGAAAGCCCAATTTGTCCTGAAAGAAACAAGGTATAATTCACCTGGATGTACAAAGTAGTTGTGATGACATGTACGGTTTTACTAACACATGACAAAGTTGTAAAATTTTGCTTAGGCTTTAAGGTTTGTTTTACCCTTATACGTGAAGGGGTTAATCATAACAACACTGAAAAAAGTGAAGGGGTCTGAATACTTTATGAGTGCACTGTATGTCTCAAAACACACAAGGGGTATAAAAGCACCAAATACATTTGCAAACCCAGATATTACCTTGTAACAGTATCTGTGGCATCATCCCTGTGACACATGCAGACAGCAGATTTGTGGGCGAAAGGGGGGGGGGGCATAGCAGGCTCCACCCACTACTGACTACCTGCGGAAAACTACAGGAGTGGGAGGATGCAAGGCAAGTTGCTCTGCACAAGGACAGAGAGCAGAAGTGATTGGTCTTTAATACAGGAAGCTTCTACACAGAGACAAAGTTTCCTAATGGATTACTGCACTGATCTATTATTATTATACAGTATTTATATAGCGCCAATGGGTATGCTCAGCGCTGTACAGTTGCAAGGGGGACAGAACATGAGACAAGACAGTAACAATACACTACACGAGGGGTTCGAGGGCCCTGCTCTTTCGAGCTTACAATCTATGAGGGAGGGGAAGGTGGCACAGGAGGAGATGGCTGTGGGGGATGGAGTGGTGGGAGGAGTGGAGTAGGTTAGTTGTTAGGTGAGGTCGGGTGTTAGGTGAGGTTGGGGTAGGCTACCCTGAAGAGGAGGGTTTTCAGGGTGCGCCTGAAGGTGAGGAGGGTAGGCGACAGTCTGATGGATTGGGGTAGGGAGTTCCAGAGGATGGGGGAAGTCCTGGAGAAGTCCTGCAATCGAGCGTGGGAGGAGGAGACCAGGGAGCTAGAGAGTAGGAGGTCCTGTGAGGAGCGGAGGGCACGGGTAGGGTAGTATTTGGGTATCAGGTCAGTTATGTAGATTGGGGCAGCATTGTGAATGGCTTTGTAGGTCAGACTTAGCAGTTTGAATTTAATGTGTTGTGCAATCGGGAGCCAGTGAAGGGATTGGCAGAGGGGGGAGGCAGATGTGGAGCGGTTGGTGAGGTGGATGAGTCTAGCCACTGATTTTAGGATCGACTGGAGTGGGGAAAGCGTTCGTTTGGGTAGGCCAGTGAGGAGGGAGTTGCAGTAGTCCAGGCGTGAGATGATGAGGGAGTGTAGGAGTTGTTTGGTGGTGTCTGGGGTGAGGAATGTGCGTATCTTGGAGATGTTGCGGAGGTGGAGCCTGCAAGATCTAGATAGCAGTTGGATGTGGGGTAGGAAGGAGAGGTGGGAGTCCAGGGTGACACCCAGGACTTTGGCGTGTGGGGTGGGAGAGATGGTGGCGTTGTTAGTAGTGATGGAGAGGATGGGGGGGGTGCACAGGGTGGGGGGAAGACCAGGAGCTCGGTTTTGGATAGGTTAAGTTTGAGGAAGTGGAGTGACATCCAGTCTGATATGTCGTTTAGGAGGTGGGCGATGCGGCCAGAGAATGAGGGGGTGAGGTGGGGGGTGGAGAGGTAAATTTGGGTGTCGTCAGCATAGAGGTGGAGGGGCCCGAGGACAGAGCCTTGGGGGACCCCAACAGAGAGGGGGAGGGAGGGGAACAAGGGATCTAGAGGAAATACACAAAGCACCCCAAGAGTAAAGTCAGAATGCATATTGTGTGGTAAGTTTTTAGTTTGGGTTTTGGATACCTAATGTGCTATGGAGTTTCCTGGGATAATATAGGCTGTACCAGATCCAGGTTTAACCAACAATAAGGCCTTTTTCACAGGCAGTACTTAAGTATAAACCCATGTAAGAGTCAAGTTTTATCTGCACAGCTGTTCCGTTCATCCATGTAGGCGGTCTTATTCATGTCCATTGGGATGCACAACCACTGCTCCCAATTTGACATCCGTGTGCACATGGGTGCATGCAGGCGTGTGTCCTCAAATGCAGACAGTGTGAGTTTGGAGATATGCACCTGCGCGGGTGTCAAATTGGGAACAGCGGCTGTCTTCAAAGCAGCCATTGCATGGCAATTGACATGAACGGGACTGCTTGCATGCAGATGCACAGAACACATGTTCATCCCATGCTGGCAAAAGATGGCCCTCACAAGGGTGTACACATAAGAACAACAGTATAAACAAGAACTAACTCTCCAGTCACATCAAGTCCAACTTTAAAATCATGCGACTTACAGTGAAGTCGCATGATTTCAAAGTCGGGTGAGTTGACGATTTCAGGTGCGATCTGCAAGACATTTGACATATGTCTATGCAAATCGCACCAAAAGTAGTGCATGTACTACTTTAGAAATCGGTGCACCTCGACCAAGTCGGGACTGCACCGGTATGACAGCTCTAATAGCAGACAATAGGGTGCGACATGGCATAGGATTTGCAAGTCGCGTGGCATGCAAATCGCATGCCAAGTCCCACCCGATGTGACCGGGGTGTTAAAGTCGGTTTTATGAAATGTGCTATCTAGGGGTGCACCGAAATTTCAGTGGCCGAAACCCTTTGGCCGAAAACACCCCTATCAGCCGTTGGCCGATATGTAAAAAAGCACCAATACAGGTGCCGAAAAAAACCCTGCCACCTCGCCTATGCTGCTCCTCGCCGCTGCCTGCCACTTGGTAGTTCTCACCCTTACCTGAGAAACAATTGAACGATCCTGGTGCTGGGCATAGAGATTAGTGAAGGAAAGATGGCCTCCACTCATCTCTACACCCTTGGAGGACCAGAGCAATGTCACTTCTGGTTCCAGCCATTTTTTTTTTATTGGGTATCTATTTACTCGCCATAACATCCTCTTTCATATTTTACAAAAAAATTGGGGTATATATTGTGTTTTTTTTTTTAATCAAAGTATATTTTTTTCCAAAAAATATATATATTCATTTTTAAAAACTGCGCATTTCGGTTTGGGTTTTCAGCCAAGTGCATTTTGAATTTTTGGTTTCAGCACCAGAATTGTCATTTCGGTGCACCACTAGTGCTATTCAAAGAACTTTTACCTCTCGTCCATCTCGCAGGCTGAAGTACTCCGGGTTATCAGGATCAGCACACCTTAAGTATGACAAATAATCTTCCGACAAACTCTCCAGTTCATCATGGCTGTAGTTATCCAAGATATCAACAGGGAAGGCCATGCCTTAAACAAAGAAAAAGAAAAGATTATCTTTATTTTGGTTCCACGGTATCTCCCATAATCAATAAGACAGCTTTCCATTACCTCAAATCTCTACACACACTAGAAATATTACTAGTACTTAAAGTCCAACTGAACTTTCAACTTATATCAGCTAGAGACATTCCATGTGCAACAAAACCAAAGTTGTGCAAAGTCTTAGGGAAAGCAGCCACACCCTGTGTAGAGTCCTGTCCCCTGCCCTCATTCTGCAGAAAAGGACACTTGCAGTCTGTGTGGAAGAAGGTGTCTCTCTGCAGAGGTCTGGCACACCTCTTGTTGAGTCAGAGCCACAGTTCTCCACTTGGTGGTTAGCGCCTCTGCCTTGCAACACTAGGGTTGTTGGTTCAAATCCCAACCATGACACTACCTGCTGCGAATTCGCATGTTTTCCCTGTGCCTGCATGGGTTTCCTCCAGGTACTCCAGTTTCCTTCCACACTCCAAAGACATGCTGGTATGTTAACTGGATCCTATCTAAATTGGCCCTAGTATGTGTATGTATGAATGTGAGTTGGGAACCTTAGATTGTACGCTCCTTTAGGGCAGGGACTGATGTGAATGCATAATATAGATGTAAAGCACTGCGTAAATTGATGGCGCTATATAAGTACCTGTAATAAATAAAAAAAATTAGCAAAACTCATGCTCTCTGCCGAATGGGGAACACAAGCCCAGACTTAGCAGATTGTGTGCCAGACCGCTGCAGGGAGACCATTGCTTCCACACATAGAGCAAGGGTTCTTTGCAGCATGCAGAGAATCTGACTGTTTGCTAAGGCCTCATGCACACTGGGCTTTTAGCCCCGGGGCATGCAATCCCAGCTTTCTGGTGTGGGTGGAAGGCAAAGGCGCACCATCCAGCTCTGCCGCCAGCAGCCTGTAAAACTCTCTGAGAAGCTGAAAACTGCTGTGGCTGGAAGAGGCTGGATTTTGCACCATGTGGTACTAACATTTATGGCAGCATGCTGAAAAAAGCAACATACCAGGTTTTGCACACAATCTGGATGAATGCTCTAAATCAGTGGTGGTTAAAGCTAAAGGTTCATTTTTTTTGTTGTAAAATAGCAAACATGTCTATACCTACCTGCTGTGTGTAGTGGTTTTGCACTGAGCAGCCCGGATCCTCCTCTTCTCTGGTCCCCCGCAGGCTCTCCTGGCTCCTCCTGTCTGTCAGGTGCCCCCACAGCAAACAGCATGCTATGGGGGCACCCGCTACTTTATGTCTATTCACACACGGAGCTGCGGCTTGGCCCTGCCCCCTCTCTCTCCTCACTGGCTGACTGGCTGTGATAGACAGTAGTGGGAGCCAATGGCTCCTGCTTGCTGTCTCAGCTAATGAGGAGGCAGAGACCAGTGACAGCCGAGGCTATCGTTCACTTCGCTGGATCGCGATGACACTCAGGTAAGTATTGGGGGGGCTGGGGAGAGCTGCTGCACACAGAAGGTTTTTTACCTTCAAGCATAGAATGCATGAAGGTAAAGAATCCTTCAGCCTTTACAAACACTTTAACTTTGTTGATATGAAGATCCTCAAGTGTGGCAGTCGACATCACCAAAGGGCTGTAAATAACATTTAGTGAATAGTCATTATTGGAAACAGCAGACACACAATAGGATATCGTCAAAGACTATGGGCATGATACTGTACATGAGATGGTCAGAGACTGAACATAATGCAGGAGATGCTCAGAGACTGTGGACATAATACAGTAGATGGTCAGAGATTGCAGACATGATACAAGAGAAGGTCAGAGACTG
This sequence comes from Staurois parvus, assembly GCF_062004578.1. Lineage (NCBI taxonomy): Eukaryota > Metazoa > Chordata > Amphibia > Anura > Ranidae > Staurois > Staurois parvus. The sequence continues at coordinate 3,868,799 of NW_028318188.1, read as the reverse complement.
TGGAGATAATACAGTAGATAGATGGTCAGAGGTTGCAGACATGACAGATTGTAAGCTCCAAGGAGCAGGGCCCTCCTATCCCTCTTGTATTGAACTGGATTGTTGCTGTATTGTCTCCCGTTATTATTATTATACAGTATTTATAAAGTGCCAATAGTTCGCTCAGCGCTGTACATTACAATGGGGGACAGTACATGCGACAGTACAGTAACAATACAATGTGATACACGAGGGGTTCGAGGGCCCTGCTCCTTGGAGCTTACAATCTAGGAGGGAGGGGATAGTGGTACAGGAGGAGATAGCTTTGGGGAATGGAGTGGTAGGAAGAGTGGAGGAGGTTGGCAATTAGCAGGGGGTGGGGTAGGCTTCCCTGAAGAGGTTGGTTTTCAGGGTGCGCCTAAATGAGAGGAGAGTAGGTGATAGTCTGATGGATTGGGGTAGGGAGTTCCAGAGGATGGGTAACGCCCTGGAGAAATCCTGGAGGCGGGCATGGGAGGAGGAGACCAGGGAACTAGAGAGAAGGAGGTCTTGAGAGGAGCGGAGTGTGCGTGTTGGGTGGTACTTTGATATTAGGTTGGTGATGTAATTTGGGGCAGTATGATGGACAGCATCCGTTATATTGTAAAGTGCTGAGAAAACTGTTGGCGCTATATAAATCCTGTATAATAATAATATTAATAATGATACAAGCGATGGTCAGAGACTGTGGACAAAATACAGATGGTCAGAGACTGCAGACATGACACAAGAGATAGTCAGAGACTGTAGACATAACACAATAGATGGTCAGGGATTGCAGACATGATACAAGAGATGGATGGAGACTGTGGACATATTACAATAGATGGTCAGGGATCGCAGACTTGATACAAGAGAAGGTCAGAGACTGTGGTCATAATACAATAGATGGTCAGAGATTGCAGAAATGATACAAGAGATGGACGGAGACTGTGGACATGCTGCAGGAGACTGTCAGAGACTGTGAGCACGCTATAAGTGTTACTGGAGACTAGGGACATGCATCAGGAGACAGTCATAACCTGGAGACATACTACATGAGGTTGCTAGAAATCACTACTATAAAAGGCTGATAGGGAAATTCGTGTCTGCAGGACAGCCAAAGGCTGTACAAAAAGGGCCAAGAGCTGCATGTGGCCCCCGGGCTGCAGGTGGGGTACAAGGGCTCTAAATGCATGACACTTGCTTGGACCAATATAGAGGTAAAATCACCTTTTTTCATCGGCAACTGATATGTCCTCTGAATTCTTTATGGTGTAATACATACAATAAAAAAGTCTTTATTGCCATAAAATGTTCATGTATTTAATGAGATCAGCAGCAACCTAATCAGTTTTAGAACAAGGTATGCATTATGCTCCCAGTTCTGAGCTCTTATACCTATATACCTCTCCCAACTAGCAACTAAAATGCTGCTACCAATCCCAGTGCTATAGTGGTTGAGTGTTTTCTGTGTCCTCTGATCTGTCAGTTCAAATGTATGTCACGGTATCTGTGCCCCTCGCCAGACGAGCTCCGATATGCCAGCAGTGATTCTGCCTGGGTGAGCAAGCTCTAAAAAGCCCTGAGCAAATGCACTCATTAAAACACTCATGCAGAACGGATATTGAAGTGGAAAAGAATGTCCAAATAAAACAAAAAATGTGCTTTGCATGCCTGCCCAAAAATTTGAAATACAAACTCCATCCAAATTTAGTGCAGGCATTGAAAACACAAAGTGGATATAGATGGGGTAGAACCTATCACCATGAAATAAATGAATGTCCAAATTTTTATGTGCTTGCCAATGAGACTGAGATATGAATGGTAGGCAAAGATGTGAAAGGAGACCTGCCAGCAAACATTATCAGTACTGTTATATATGAACTTTTTTTTAATGCAGCTAGTTAAGAGGAGAAAGAAAAGTGTTGACTCATCGGTAATCTGCTGCTCCTTCAATGTCCAGTTACGGACTGGGGACAGGGAGGCGACCTTTTTGCTCAAACAGGAACTAAACTGTATCTGAGTACCAAAAACCAAAAATGCTATTTAATTCATTTTTTATATTCAAAGCAAAACATATCTCTATGCTTTACTTTATTAAAATATCACATAAAAAATACCACCTTAGCATTTCAAACTGCAGCCATCTTGAGTAAGGGCAGATGGCAGATGATTCATGTAGCATTTACTTCCTGGAATCCATCTGCCCTTAGAACAGGCATGCAGGCAGGAGGGTGTGCATGGCTGAGAAAGCCCCTCCTCCAGATGAAAGAAAAATACCCATGAAGACTCTTGCAATATAGGGCATAGTTTTGTGATTAGCACAGGGCCAATCAGCACTGTCCAGACAGAGGTCAGGGGTTTTGCATCCTCCTAGAGCAGAAAGAAAATTCCTCCTACAACATTTAACCAGTGCTCTGCTGAACACTGATAGAAATCACAATACTGATCTAACTGCTTATGAGAAAATGTATTTAGCAGTTTATATTTACTAAAACAATTGCACTTCCCTGTTCTGTGTACTGTGGGAGAGCAGATATAGTGAATACAAGGTGCTGGGTTTAGTAACACTTTAACAAACTCATAACATACATATCCATACATACAATGGATTTGGACAGAGCAGCGCGATCCTCCTCTTTTTGGGTCCCCCGCTAGCACTCCCGGACCCTCTCTTCTGCTGAGAGAGGGCGCTCCTGCATGCTTGGCTCAGCCAATGAGAATGGAGAAACCTAGGACAGCTGCTGCTCGCATGCACATTGCTGGATCAAGATCAGGCTCAGGCAAACATTGGGGGGCTGAGGGGGGAGCTGTACACTGAAAGTTTTTTACCTACATGCACAGAATGTAAAAAATCTTCAGCCTTTACAATCACTTTAATCACTTACTGAGTATTCAGATTCTTTATCTCTAATCCATTTCACAGAGTGGCCCAGACCTGCTCTTCTGGGGTCCCCCACTGGCCCTCTCGGCTCCACCTATTTTCAGTGCATCCCCATAGGAAGCCGCATCCATTGACACACATAGCATGGCTCAGCTGCGCCCCCCTCCTCACAGTATTTGACTGACAGCAGCTGGAGCTAATGGCTCCCGCTGCTGTCTCTGAGCCTGTGAGAAGAGAGAGAGAGCAAACCAGCGCTGCTGCAGATGGGTACAGTGCTGGATCGATCCTGGAGTCAGCTAAGTATTTGGGTGGGGGGGAGGAAAAACTAGTGGAAGGCTCTTTAACTTTATGCAGGTAATGCATTAAGGCAAAAAAACCTTCCACTTTAAGCTGGTGCCATGTGTGTCTCCTTTCTTATACATCATCCTATAGAGCCTCTATTGTATGTAGGAACTAGAGTTTGTCCCCTACACTTTGTACATCAATAGAAACACACAGCTTGGCAGCTTGGGATGGCAATGCACTCCCACCGTTCCTTCCCGCTCCCTTCTCCAAGATATCAGACTGGCTACAAACCACACACTGTCCACTGTTAATTCTTTCCTGTGAAGACTGAAAGAAAGACCGAGAGAACAGATGCCAGCAGTATTTGAAAGTTGTAAACTGTAAGTGCCGGGGTAAGAACTTTAACCAAAAATGTACTGGGGAATGTTTACTTTATTGTGCTCAATGTGTCAAACTAAAAACCATTGAGGGTTTCATACTACTTTAAATGCAACAGAGGTAAGAGGTCCCCAACCTGTCTGTGTTGTCTCGCTGGCTGTGTAAATTTCAGGACAAGCTGGACAGAATTAGAAATCTAGCAGGTAAACAGCTGTCTATTTAGCCTAGAGTTCAGCCATAACCTCCACCATTACAATGTACTGTACTATTTAAAGTGGTTCTAAAGTCAAAAAACATTTTTACCTTAATACATTCACTGTATTAGGGTAAAAAAAAACACCCACCACCTGTTTTTACCCACCTTTATCCCTAAACACTCACCTGACTGCTGTCATTGTTTCAATATTGTCTCACTGCAGCACTTCTCTCCTCCCTTTCTGGTCACAGAAGACAATGAGGGCAGTGGAAGCTATAGGCTCTGCTGCTGTCAGTAAAATTTCTGTAAGGAGAGCAGGGGCATGGCTTACCAACACTGTGTGTGTCTATGGACGCACACAGCTCGACTCGGGAACACACCCACATACAGTAGGTGCCTCTTTAGCACCAGACTTCCCAAGGAGGCATTTTGGAGGGGAGGAAGCAGACAGTTTCGGCTGTGGACACCCAGAAGAGGAGATAAGAGAACTATCTATGCAATGTAGTTGCACAGAGCAAGCAACTATAACACCTTATTTTAATTTCAACCAAAAAAATGTTACCCTTTATTATCACTTTAATGCCATGAATGTGGTTAGATCTTCATTCTGCTTAGATCATACAGTGTACAATGACAGGCTATTTGATCACTGTACCCCCAAACTGAATACAGAAACCCTTGTGCAACACGCAGGCATCCAGAATAGGCAGAAACCCAAAGTGAGTGATTTTAAATTCTGCTAAACAACACATTTAAATACATCCATAAGTTATGATTTATTTATTACTGAACTAGCCAGTCATTTTCCTTTAAGGTTGTATTAACGTCAAATTTTTAAAATCTGCTGACAGCAGTCTCTTTTGTCATAAATGCCTCCCCTTGCCTGTTAGCGGTAATGTAATCTGAACCACGCATCACACATCTCAGACCACAGTTGTGGCACTCGCTCTGTGTTGTGGTGATGTGACACCCATGTACATGCACAGGAGTAATGTCATCATGCTTTTGATAAATATATAAGATATGGCTGAACCAAATAATAAGATACCAAACAAGTCGTGCCTTAATATTGTGAGTGTCTGTGAAACATTCACAAACTTCAGTACCCCAAATTTTCCATTGATGATGCTTTAAAAGATCCTACAGCTCATCAATTTAGAGTTAACCTTGAATAATGGCCGTACAATTACTTTTCTCGCTCTGGCCTGTGCAGCAATTTGTGACATGTAGTGTAGATGATGACATGTTTGTATACATTCATATGTGCATGTAAATGGAGGTGGAGTAGGCACAAGATTTTTTTTTTGGGGGGGGAGTTTTATGTGCTTAAGAACCTTTAATTTTTTTACAATTTACTTTATTTTATCACATAGCGGAACAAAAGTCTCCTATATGGCAGCATTTTGTTTAGAGAAGTTGAGACACTAGGGATCCATTACCACAGATCGAACACCATTAGCTTCTTCCACAGCCACAGTGGCTGGCCATAGCCACTTATTCATTCTACCTCTCCCCTACCAAGCACCACAATTTGGACAGCAGAGCCTTGGGAAACTTGGCAGGGTGGTTCACACTGAGGAGGACCACACTACCAGAGGTCCATGGAAGCTATTGTGTGGCTGTGCTTTCACTTTACTCTGTTTTGTCAGATTTACACTCATCCCGTACAGATGTAGCAGCGTTAAATGTGTGTAACCCCCCTATTGCTGCTGAGACCTGGACCCGGTAAATTCTTCTAAAATCTTCCATGCCCCAACAGCAAAAAAAAGTTTATACTCACGCAATAAAACTATGAAAAAGCAAAGTATGCATATAAGGCTCTCAATAGGGTTGGGTATTATTGTGGGGGTACAGGAGTTCTGGAGGGGGTTAGGACACTGCATCAGATTTGGTGGCCCTGTAAGAAATGAGGTTTCTGAAGGGGACAGGGGGCAACTATGGGGGATGGGGTCTCTGGAGGGGGCTGAGGATCTCTCCGGAAGGCTGGGGACTTTGCAGGGGTACTGTGGGAGACTGGAGGGCAGTGTGGGAACTGGGGCAGCACTGTAGGACATTGCTGAAGGTTGGTGGCACTTATATCACTATGTTGGCACATCCTTTTTATACTAGAAACCGCTAAATCTTCCATCCATCCTCAACCAAAGTGAAGTCTGCTGGTATGAAAATGGCACTATTTTCATACCATCAGACTGCACTTTATATAATGGGCATGTAGACTGCAGCAGGGTCATATTTTGATTTGTACTATATTAGCTGATCAGATATATTTTCATGCAAAGTTTTTTCTAGAACTTAATTAACGGCACTAAATATAAATCTATAATCTGGCTGCTACAATGATGTTTATTTGGGGGAAGTCCTTATGAGTAAGTACACTAGTTTATTCATTTCTGGATAAAACTTAGGGATTATGGTATTGTGAAAATCTATTCTACATGGCATTCTACATTGCAAGACATCCCCCCTCCATGATAGGACTCACTTGGCCAGGGACCAGGGAGGGATGGGGTTTTGTTTTCTTTTTCATGTTCTATTTAATCAGAAAGTATTATGTGATTTTTTTAATATATTAGTTTTTTTATTATTATTATTCTTTTTCTCTTTTTGTATGATGTTTTGGTATAGATAAAGTAGTATATTCATGAATTATATTGATCATGTAGAAACTAATCATCTTATTTGTATGTGCTAGGTGTTGATCCTGAGGAAGCGTATTAATCACGAAACGCGTCGATCCTTCATGCTTCAAATAAGACAGTTGCATACATGAAGTTCTACTGTTTTTTAATGTTCAAAGATGGTCATATTTTATGATGATTGAAAGAAAATATGTTTTTATTGGTTGTTCTGTAATAAAGATATTATTGATTTCATAAAATATACACATCGGATTTATCTGGAAGGCACATTGAAAGTCCCATATGTATTTCTCTCACATTGGATGGATCATTTAGTGAGTGCTATGGAGGAGGGCCCTGTGGGGGAGAGGTCTGTCAGGAGGCTTGGGGGCACTCTGGGAGATTGGAGGGCACTGTAGGAGGTTGAAGGGCACTGCTTGCCACTATGGGAGTTTGGGGGACACTGTGGGAGCTGGAAGGAACTATGAGAGGTTAGGAGGTCTGCAGATGGCTGGGGGTCCAGTAGGATGGAGACTGCGGCCTGGCAACAGGCCATGGCCCAGTGGTTGAGAAGAACCAGTGCTCTATAGTACTGCCCTTTGCTAGCAGTTACATGAAAAGTGATATATGAAGAAAAGTGGAGGGGCAGAGGAGCTGCGCTAGAACAGACAGTAATTAGACAGCACATCAGTAGCACTGAGATTCAGCAAAGGTTGAAGGATAAAAAAGTAAAAACAGAATTTTATTAAAAGAAAAAATGGCAATTGTTTATTATTCACAGTGCTTTTTCAAGAAAAATGTCATTGGGTTAGGGTTTAAATCGATTTGAAAGCATAACTAAATGCAAAGCTTGTTGTAGTTTTGGATAGATTGGAGAGGGATTAGAATACCTGTCATGTTTGTATTGCTATCTGTGTCCTCATTAGGGAGATTCACCCTCTCTATTTGTCCTGTTTACCATTATCATTGAAAGTAAAAGAAAATTCTATATTTTGGGTTGTCACAAGAACAGTAATCAAGGGGACATCTAGCAATGGGGCACTAGGTCTGGTGCCAACCAAGAATTCCCTCACTTTGGAGGGATTTCCTCTCACTTCCAGTTTTGGCTATGGGACAGGAAGTGAAGGGAAATTTTCCCAATGGGATAAATTAGGCACAATAAAACCTGACAGGGGTTATAACCCTCCCTGACTCTATCCAAAATAAAAAAAAATATGTTTTGTCTTGCATTAATTGTGTTTGATTGTGACAAGTTTAACACTGCAGTTTTCACAGGTTACCAAATGTAATAAAAGTCACTAAGCAAGTTACTATACAGATAACAAACTACAATTCTGATTTTTTTTTACTGCATCTAAAATAGTAAAATAAACTACATATAGTATGCCAGTACTGTACTCCTACAACTTGTGTGCTGTCAACATTTTCAGACTTAATCTGATGGCAAATAGCATAATCCTGTTTATCCGTATCAAGTCAACAGACATCCCCTGACCTACATTACTGGCAGAATGTTTTCACTGAAGCCAGATCACTAGGAAAGTCTACAGAAGGAACATTTTCACATTAAAGTCTCATGTTAAAGCATCTGAAACTGGAATTACCTGTGTTACATCCTATAGCAGCCAATCAGATTCTATCATATTCCATTGAGGTAAGAAAACAAAAGCAAGAATCTGATTGGATGCCAAAGGGCAATGCAGACCTTTACATGTTCTCAGAGTTTAACTGCCTTTAGAAGCCAGAATCTTCAATTTGAATTTAAACATGAACTGGAAAAATCACAGCTTAAAGTTGAACTCCAGTCAAACAAAAATAAATAAATAAAAGTCAGCAGCTACAAAACTGTAGCTACTGACTTTTAAAAAACAGCCACTGACCTGTCCCATGATCCAGCGGTGTGCTCACCGCAGCCAGTTTTACCGGCCATCCTCACTCCCTGGTGCCAGCATCTTAAAGTGGTTGTAAAGGCTAAAGGTTTTTTTACCTTCATGCATTGTATGCATGAAGGTAAAAAACCTTCTGCGTGCAGCAGTTCCCTTAGCCCCCTCAATACTTACCTGAGCCTCATCGCAATCCAGCGATGTGTATGACAGGCTCAGCTGCCCCTGATCTCTGCCTCCTCATTGGCTAAGACAGCAAGCGGGAGCCACTGGATCCCGCTGCTGCCAAGCCCAGCCAGTCAGCCAATGAGGAGAGAGAGCTGGGTGAATGGACACACAGAGCAGCGGGTGCCCCCATAGCAAGCTGCTGGCTGTGGGGGCACCTGACAGACAGGAGGGCCTATGGGGGACCCCAGAAGAGGATCCATGCTGCTCTGACCACTGCACACCGTATGTAAGTATAGACATGTTTGTTATTTTACAAAATAAAATGAACCTTTAGAATCACTTTAAGTGTGGGCACCAGGCTGTGACAGCTTGTGGCTTCACAGCCGGGTACCCACTGCGTATCTGCAAGTAGTGTTGCACCTTTTGAATGGTCCTGTAATCTTCTGGGACCTGTCACATGTCTCAGAAGACTATGGGGTGGGAGGGGGGGAAGACAACTTCTGCTTCAGATTGCCTAGGCAATCGCAACAAATATAGGAGCGGGTACCTGTCAAAATCGGGTACCCGCTCCCCAAAGGTGTCAATTCCTCACAGAGACCGGGGGACCAGTACTTAATTTGAACTTCCCTTTTGGGTGGAGCTCCACTTTAAATCTTTTTCCAGATCCCAAAAGTATAGTCTCCCTGCAACCAGTGAAAGCTGAAAATAACAGTCATATAGGTGAAAATAACAATCATTATAGCAAAGAGGATATGCCATGGAAAGCAGAACCACCCCCCCAAAAAAATTTTGCCTTGACATACATTTGAAGGAGCAACAATAACTGTGTCTTTTATATCTTTTTTTGAGGGTTTGTGTCATACATGCATGCATGGGCAAAAAACCTAAGAGGGGTTCTAATACTTTCCTACCCTATCAAAAACTAAAAAAAAAAAGGCTTTGGCTCGGCAAACACTTGAATAAAGAGCTGCTATAATTGTGTCTTTTATGTCTTTTTTGGCATATATCATACGCACATGCGTGGATAATTGTTGATGCAGTACACTTCTATGACCAGTTGTAATTGAAACACATACACACAAAAACAAACATACCTCCCCGTTATTTTCCTTTTTCTGAATTCACCAACTCTCTAAGCGTCAATGTATGACTTGTATGTGATGTACGTGATATAATAATTTTAGTTTGGGAGGGGTGAAGAATGAACCGATAATAATTACAGGTCTATTTCCCAGGGCTCTTGTCACTCAGTCTCATTCCTTTCCTGCCAAAAGCTGCATACAGGTGTCAAATACATCAATGCAGAGTCATTAGAATTCTGTCCCTGGGCAAACTCAACTTGATTTTCCAGGTTTGCACTGAAATAAGCACACTGATTAAATGAGCATTTATGTGTTTGATATGTAATGTGAGACGTCCATTATAATTCCGGCTCATATCAGTGTTGGACCAAGAGGGTCCCATATTTTAAGTTCAACTTTGCAGCTCAAAACATGAAAAATAAAATATATGTATCACTAGCACTGACATGTACAGTAGATCATTGTATGTGTCCAACATGGCATGTTCTTTCCTTTTTAACCACTTGCCCTCCAGAGGATTTACCCCCTTTCCTGACCAGGCCATTTTTTGCATTACGGCACTGCGTTATTTTAACTGACAATTATGCGGTCATGCAATGCTGCACCCAAATTAAATTTATGTCCTTTTTTTCCCACAAATGGAGCTTATTTTTTGAGTTATAAACAAAAGAAAAACGACAATTTTGAGAAAAAAAACAATATTTTTGACTTTTTGCTATCAAACATGTCCAATAAAAAAAAATTTAAAATCAAATTTCGTCTTAAATATAGGGCAAAATGTATTCTGCTACAAGTCTTTACTAAAAAAAAATCCCAAGACGTGTAAATTAATTGGTTTACGTGAAAGTTATAGCATCTACAAATGACAGTATATATATTGGAATTTTTTTTTTCACTAGTAATGGCAGCGATCACCAGCTTATAGCGGGACTGCAGTGGATATTCTGACACTGGGGGGAACTGACTTGCTGTCACTGACATTCTTCAGTGACACCAATACAGTGATCAGTGCTAATAAAAAGCAATGACACTGTACTAATGGCAATGGGCAGGAAAGGGTTAACATCTGGGGTGATCAAAGGGTTAACTGTGTGCTGTGTGTGTTTTACTAGGGGGCTGTATGTGTGCTTTCCACTGTAAGCACACTGCTTTGTATGGCTCTGCTATGCAGAACCATATAAAGCAGTGTGCTGGAGCTGACAGGAGAGAGAACTGTCACGCGCGGCCCATACCCGGAACGGCAAAATCACGTATATATACGTGATTTTGCGTACCCCTGCCGCCCTGTAGTAGTATTTCTGTTATAGGGCGGCGGTAAAGTGGTTAAACTGACTTACTGTATGTACTATGGGCAAGTTATTTTTTAGGAGTCATTTTGCATTGCAAATTGTACCTAGACCTTTACTATGAAGCAATTCTAAGGCCCCATTGACACGGGGTGTACTACACTATAAGCTTGTGCAGGGCCATGATACACAGGTGTTTTATGCATCCTGGGGCAGGCTGTCCGTGTGCTGTATATTGTGCCACATGTTACAGGGATGAAGGGACACGGCCTTTGGTCCCAAGATGACATCCAAGTGGGTGCGGGTGTGTGTCCCTGAATGTTCATACTCCAGTAACGTGTGTGAAGACCCTAAGTCTTCGGTCACACTGAATACGACTTTGAAATCGCGTGACTTCCCTTAAATTCGCACAATTTCAAAGTCGGATGTATGTGTGACTTCAGGTGCACCTGAACTTGCAAAAAGTAGTGTATGAACTACTCACAAAATCGGTGGAGCTCCGTCAGAGATGCAGTCGAACCGATTTGACCACTTCCATTGTGCACAATGGAGTGCGACTTGTGCGATTTGAAATTATCAAATTGCAAGACATTTCGCACCAGTGTGACCGGGGACTAAACTAAAATCTCATATAAGCTTTAACACGTTAATGTCATCTCATTTCAAAAGTTGTTAATAAATTAAAACCTAGTGATCCTGCAGTGAAAGTCACTATTCAGGTGATTCCAGGTATAGGGCGACGCACTGTACCTCGTCACTCTTTGCCAGTTGTTCTCTTGCACTGTAACCCAGTCACACAGGCTTCTGATGGAGACTACAAGTGGCCCTTTTAACACACATTATGCAGACATGAACCACTGCTTTGCAGCCAGGTGGGAATTGGCCACAAAGAGACCGAAGGAGATCAGCAGCACTGAAATGCAACAACATATACATAAACAATATGGTCACAAGTATTATATTTAGTAAACTAGGCTATAGTTCAAGATAAACAGTTTCCCATTTGAAACACTGATAACTCTACGTTTAAAGCAGTAGCAAACCGCCAAAAAAAAAATCTAAAAAAAACCTTCTCCCTGCAAGTTAAGAGCATAATGTGCTAGTAAAGGTGCACGTTTAGGAGATATTCCTTGTACCTACAGAGAAGCTTTATTATAAGCCTACCTGTAGGTACAAGTGTCTAGTTGGAGTTTACTTCCACTTTAAGCATTTCTCTAGAATTTCCAAACTCATTATATACTTCTGGAGTAAAAAATCTAATAACATGTTATTATTTATGGTAATAAAGTTTGAACTAACTACACAGTAACTACACAGTTAGCCGTTATATAGTCTTTATAAGTAAAAACAAGTTTTCTTAAAAGAAATGTCCCTCCCTCACATTTACGTTCTGTTTTTGTTTGTTGACACTTGGAAATTGGAATTGATTTTCGTCATAGTTCGTCAATTGAAAATTTAGGGTCATTTTTGTTTAGTTTTCATCACTGGAAACATGCAGCTGACAAAAATAAATGATGAAAATATTTTTGTCAATGAAATTAGCACAGTGAGTCAAACTTTAAAATGTCTAAGGTTATACAGGGTATAGATCAGGGGTGGGCAAACTTTTTGACTTGAGGACCGCAATGGGTTCATATATTGGACCCCGGGGCCGGACCAAGAGTAGATGAATGATGTGTATGTGTCATCCATAGTAAGTATAGTAATATTCCCCCATAGTAAGCATAGTAATTAATCCCCCATATAGTAATTCATCCCCCATAGTAATTCATCCCCCATATAGTAATTCATCCCCCATAGTAATTCATCCCCCATATAGTAATTCATCCCCCATAGTAATTCATCCCCCATATAGTAATTCATCCCCCATAGTAATTCATCCCCCATATAGTAATTCATCCCCCATAGTAATTCATCCCCCATAGTAATTCATCCCCCATATAGTAATTCATCCCCCATAGTAATTCATCCCCCATATAGTAATTCATCCCCCCTATAGTAATTAATTCCCCATATTAATTCATCCCCCATATTAATTCATCCCTCATATAGTATTTCATCCGCCACAGTACTATTCCCCCCCAAGTAGTAAGCCAAGTCCCCCCTGTGTCAATTCACTTACCTTTGCTCCGTGCGTTCCTCTCGCCGTGTTCCCGCGCCGTTCCGGTCTTCAGGGCGGACTGTGAGAGGAGCCTAGCTCCCCTCACGTTCGTCACGCTGCCCCGCCTACACACATCCTGACAGCCAATGTATCACGCTCCGCGGGCCCGATTAAAAGGTCCGCCGGGCCGTATACGGCCCGCGGGCCGTATACGGCCCGCGGGCCGTAGTTTGCCCATTGCTGGTATAGACCACTGACACCAAGGGTACTATTCCAACAATGATGGGACATTATTACTCCTCACATTAACTATGATTGCTAGGTCATTTTTACTCCCACTGCTCTTTTCCCCAATGGGGGGAATTTGGTCTCACGCTTTGTAAATGTGACCACTGTCTCCAAGATGGAAAATGAGGAGAAATCTAACATTCTACAGTTCATTGTGAAATAGAAGTAAAAGGATCCTCATGGGGGCAGAAAAATATTCTTTTGGATAGATCTACACCTTAAAGCTCAACTTCGGGCTGGAAAAAAGACTTGTTCTGCTCAGCAAGGGTGAAATACTCATTATGTCAAAGGGAAGATGAGAAGATTGTCGCTGCCGTGTTGCTCTGATTTACTTTTGCAATTGCATTGACTTGTTTCAGGAAGAAAATCGGCTTGATTGCAAAGTTCCCTGGAATTCAACCACAAACGCAAGGACCATTTATCACGTAGACCAATTGGACTCTTCTGCTGTAAACCCTGTGTTGGCTCAGAGATGTTCTGATTAGTCTTCCTTTGCTCCAGTTTTCATAGAGAAGTTAAACAGAACATCTCAGGCTCGATTGACACTGTCACAACTTGGGATCTGACTTGTGAGACCCCCAATTGCATGACATGTGAAATCCTATGTTAGTCAATAAAAGCTGTCTTAATTAGCACTACTGAAGTCACTCCGACTTTAGAAATAGTTCCTCTACTACTTCAAGGTGACTTCTATCTGACTTGTGCCCATAGACTTTAATAGAAGTCGCCTACAAGTCGGATCCTCATCTATATTCATGTGATTTGGATCCAACATTACAGGAAGATTACCAGGCAAAGTCGCATGGCATGAAAGTTGCGCATCAAGTCACATTAAGTTGCCAGCAAAGAGCCAGGAAGTCGCCTGGCAAAGTCACATGACTTTCAGGTTGCAGTGGTGTGAACCATTAACTGCAGTCAAAAGTTCATTTTTGTAAAGTAGCAAAGTTTTCAAACCTCTGTCAGGTTTTTACCGCTGACTTTTTCCATGTTGAGCAGGATTGTCCTCTCTTTCTGTAACAGTCGCTGTGATCACTGATAGGAAATTAGGGGAAATATTGTATCTCCAATATAGATAAAGACAACAATATAAAGAAATGTTTTAGAAGAATGTGGAAAGCTTAGAACTCTGGTCACTTTCTTATTCTCACCTGCATCCCTTTTGGGGAAATATCCTGTCCCAGAGATGGTCAATAGGAAGTGACAGAACATCTACCAAAAGGGGAGGTGCAGTGAAACCTGACAGAGGTTTGATCAAGTGGTTCCCAAACTGCGACCCTTTGCTTGCCTCTAACTGGCACCTGGGCAATTTTCCTCCCACTTTAACCATTGATGGGGCACTATTCCTCCGACACCAACAAACGTTCACTATTCCTCCCACTGACATCAACGATGGGCCACTAAATATTATATATCAACAGATCCTTATACAATAAAGTGAACAATCAATGACTTTTGACAATAAATAAATAACATTAGTGTCATAAAAAATTATTAAAGGTTCATCAGACATGTGAACGTCCAAATCCACACACGATCATCCAAGTACCATAACACTGCTCAGTGCTCAAATATAAACAAACACGTGCTCCGGTGTACTAAGTGCTGATTCTGAAGGTTAAGCCTCTTACCAGATGGGAATGATGTCAAATCAAAGAGATCACATGCACTTTTTCAAAAACGAGGACCAATGCTCCCACCATCAGACTTCCAAATATGTTTGTGACCCCCGCCAACAAGATGCAGCAATTATGTCCCCACAGCAGGAATATGCAGCGAACTTTTGAATCACCAAATTCACTCCAACAAAGCCACCAGTTAAAAGCAAGAAAGGAAAAGCCTCATAGTGCAGTATTCATGAAAACCTTTTAGTTAAACGGTTTATGCACTTACACATTGAAGAAAAATGACAAGAGGTATACAATCCAAATTCCTCCCACTGGCACTAATGATGTGGTACTATTCCTTCCTTTATTAACAACAAAGGGGTACTATTGTTCCCAATGACGCCAACAATGGGTGGGGCACTTTTCCACTCACACCAACAATGGGTCACTATTCTTCCCACTGACACTAATCACGGTACACTAGTTCTTCAATTGACACCAACGGTGGGCCACTATTCTTCCTACTGATACTAAGTATGGGACACTAGTTCTCTGACTGACACCAACAATGGACCACTATTCCTCCCTCCCAACACTAGGGCACTTTTCCACCCACTTACACTAACAGTTGGATACTATTCTTCCCAGACACTAATCATGGAGCACTAGTTCTCCAACTGACACCAACAATGGGCTACTATTCCTCTCACTGATACCAATGATGGTGAACTGTTCTTCCCACTGATACCAATGATGTGGAATTATTCCTCCTACTGACAACAACAAAGGGGTACTTTTCCTTCCATTGACGCCAACAATGGGCCACTATTCCTCCTACTGATACCAACTGTAGCACTACCCCCTTAGGAGTCACTAGAAGATTTGGGTCCCCCTATAGTGCTGCACAGCCAGGCATCACACATCACCAAGACTTGCATTCAGAGTCAGAAATCAGTCCTTGAGCTTTGGTTTTGTTGTTTTATTTAGGGGACTGTGATGGGAGTGACTTTGGGTGGGGAGCCCATGGAACACAGTCCCCTTTGGAGAGGTGCGCAGACCGGTCTCAGCTCCCCATATCCCTCTTATGTGTAAGTCACCCTGTGCCTGTTAGGGTTACAGGGTGAAATGTCCTGCTATTGAGTAGACATGTATAGGTGGGGTATGGGGGTTGTTCATTGTTTACTGCCATGTGGTCCCATTGTTCTATTGTGTGTCTTGCTTGGTATAAAACTATTATAGGATGTATGTGTTTGTGTATTGGCTTGGTGGGGGGTGTTTCCAGCAGCCCTCCTGATGGGACTGTCTGTTGGTGTCTGCTGATGTCTCTTGTTGCTAGATTTGGTTTTCCCCGCCCTGTGTCCTTATGCAGGAAGGTGGGTTGTTCCTTTGAATGTATATATCTTGTGTCTGTGTTAAAATAAAGGTGTCTTATTTCCTGGTTTTACTTTGAGTGGCGTCCGTGGATCTGTGTTCGGACAGGGAAGCGGGAGTCTAACGGAAATACTCTAGTGCAGTCGGGGTCCGGTTCCGTTACATTGGTGGCAAGCAGTGGGATTGTGCTTCCAAGCTGTGAACACGTCCAAACCACCACAGGGATTCAAGATCAGGAAAGGAGACGTCGGTCACCCCAGTGGAGATATGGATCTGGCATCAGAGTTCCCAGGGCTGCTGCAGACCGTTCTTGCAACATACCCCAGGACTGTGTCTACGGATGAGTACCTGGAGCTCAGGCAGCGGATTTGGGAGGTGCTTTGGAGAGGAACCCTCCAGCTTGCTGCTATGGACAAGGGCAAGTGCTATCCAACCCCAGAGGAATGGGCCAGGGACCATCGGACGTTACGGATGCCATTCCTGGGAGAGCAACCCCAGGAGCAGTGGGTGACTGAGTTGGACAGGCTGGTCCAGCAGGAGATAGAGCTGGACAACAGATATCGGGCTCTGCAATGGTACACAGAGCAGAAATATTTAGGGGTGTCAACAGAGTGCTCTCCAGAGGGATATGACTTTGGTGGCCCTGGATTGCTGTGTGAGAGCCTTACAGATCTTTTTGTGTTTGGTGGTGAAGGAGAACCTACCATTGAGGACCTGCGAGAAGACAGAGAGGCTATGTTCAGTCTCACAGCGGTCTCAGAGCTTGAACCAGATCTGGAATACCTGCTGATGAAAGAACAGGATCTGGAAAGGGCATACAGGCAACTGCTAAAACCTGCTCAGCAGCATGCCCAAGAATCAGCAGTGGAAATTCCAGAGACTGGGGATTTGATTGACTTTTCTGCTAAGGAACCAGCCGGGGGGCCTCCAACAGAAGAGCTGACAACAGGGCCAAACATTGTTGAGCTCTACCCAGTGCCAACAACAGCTTCAGTCTCCCTGAGAGAAGAGGTGGATGGCCTTTCTCCAACACCACTGACATGGGATTTCCTGCCAGCAGCATCTTTGGAGGTAGAAGAAACTTCTCCAGCTGAAGCGCTGACAACCGGACAGAGGGTCCAGGACCTCTGCCCCATACCTGTGGTAGTTTCAGAGGCCCAGGGGGAGAAGGGAGAGGAGGTTGTTGTCCTCCCTCCCCCACAGTCAGCCAGAGTGGAGGAAACTGTCTTCCCTCCAAAGCAAGGATCTGTGCACCAGGGGGACAGTGACAGAGGAATGCCATCCTAGCAGCAGATCCACAGTCTGGGAGTGGAGGAAGCCAGCCTCCCTCCCCTACGGAGGATGGAAGGGTCCCCAGCAGAAGTGCTGGCAACAGGACAGAGCGCCGCTGGCCTCTGCCTAGCAACTACAGTCACCATCTGGATACCCCGGGGATGCTGGGCAGTCGGCCCAGATCCCCCACAGCATGATGGAGTTGGCCCAGCCACCATGTCTTCTCTCCAGCGGCTGAGGACTTCAGGGAGAAGGACCAGCCCGTACTTCTCCCCAGTGGTGGGTATGTTCTCTGAGAGAGGCAGAGGTTGGCTGGGTGAATAATGCTTTGTTTGGGACAATTTGCTTGGGGTACTGTGTGGGTGCTGGCATTGGGGGACTGGAAATACAGACTAACTTTGGAGTCCACCCGTCTGGGGTTTACTCCTGCGTTAATCTCCTGCCGAAAGGAGAGATATGTGACAGGAGTGACTTTGGGTGGGGAGCCCATGGAACACAGCCCCCTTTGGAGAGGTGGGGAGACTCCTGTCTCAGCTCCCCATATCCCTCTTATGTGTAAGTCACCCTGTGCCTGTTAGGGGAAAACTATTATGGGATGTATGTGTTTGTGTATTGGCTTGGTGGGGGGTGTTTCCAGCAGCCCTCCTGATGGGACTGTCTGTTGGTGTCTGCTGATGTCTCTTGTTGCTAGATTTGGTTTTCCCCGCCCTGTGTCCTTATGCTGGGAGGTGGGTTGTTTCTTTGAATGTATATATCTTGTGTCTGTGTTAAAATAAAGGAGTCTTATTTCCTGGTTTTACTTCGAGTGGTGTCCGTGGATCTGTGTTCGGACAGGGAAGTGGGAGTCTAACGGAAATACCCTAGTGCAGTTGGGGTCCAGTTCCATTACAGGGACTTGAACTGGGATAGGGTTAGGGGTGTACAGGATGCCCATGGAAACTGATGAACTGAGGAAAACTTCCTGCAACTATTCAAAATCATTCACTGTAACATTCACTTTGTTGGAGAGCTAGCCAGCCTCTCCTTAATTTACCACCCAGACCCTAGATGAACTCCTCTTCTTCACCCAGCAATCTGGAGGTTTCCCTTAACAGGGGATCTGGTTCCTGTCACTTCAAATGCTGGACAGTCCCAGGTAGGTAGTGAATCTGGTTTCCCACCAGTGTGCTCCTTCTCCTATCTGCCCAGGGGGTGCAGGGGTACTCACTCAGGTCATCTCCTGTACCACTGGTGAGTTGGTGACAGTTATGAGGCCTATAAACTGGGCTGCTCCTTCCCTACCATACAGGTTGGCCTCATTCTTGGGCCAGTGAGCTCTGAGCTTTCCTCCTTTCCAGCTACCTGCAGGTAGGCTGCATCCCACTGGACCTCCTCACAGCCTCCTGCTTTCAGCCACACATCTTCTTCAATATCTTCCACCCAAATTCTCCTGCAACTGAGCTCCAATGCTTTTAAGAGTGTCTCGGCCCCTTGCCAAGCCTTCTGTTGGGGATTGGCTAGGATCCCTCAAGAATGCAAGCCAGCCACTCCTCAGATCCACCCATTGTCTCTAGGCATTCCTCCAAAGTTCTAGAGCGGAGGGGAAATTCCAGAGGGGATGGCCTGCAGAGCCTCTTAGCTCCTAACCACAATTTGACCCTCCGACTATCACGCCCAGGCTGCTACTCAGTTCTTTATGAACACTAGCTCCCCCTAGCTAACTTGAAGGGAGCTACAAAACTATGGGGCACTTTTCCACCCAACGTCGGGCCACTATTATTTCCACTGACATTAATGATGGGGCACTTGTTCTCCCACTGACACAGAGAATGTGCCTCTATTCCTCCCACTAACTCCAATGATAGGGAACTGTTCCACTGACACCAACAAAGGAGGACTATTCCTCCTACAGACACTAATGATGGAGCATTACCACTCCCCACACTAATCATAGGTTGCTAGATCATTTTTATTTCCACTGCTCACCAATCCTCAGGAAATTCTTTAGTCCCGCTGACCACTGAGCCTGGGGAATATTTTACTCCCACTAATGCCAGGACCAGGACCAAAATTTTTTCTCAGTATTTTCACCACGTCAGTAACAACCCATGCAATACATGCATGCAAATAAACCAAAACACATGTTCAGAAATTAAGTTATATATAATAAAATGGAATGACACAGGGAAAAAGTATTGAACACATGAAGAAAGGGAAGGTCAAAAAGGCATGGAAAACCAATACACTAGCTGAAATCTATCAGTAATTAGAAAGCAATCCTGCCCCTTGTCAGTGCAAATTAGTATCAGCTGGTGCAGTTGTCTCATTACCAAGGTGTCACACAAGAAACATCTCATGATGGGTAAAAGTAAATAGCTCTCTTAAGACCTTTGCAGCCTTACTGCTGCAGAAAATACTGATGGCATCAGGTTACAGAAGGATTTCTAAACTTTTGAATGTTCCAGTGAGCACTGTTGGGGCCATAATCTGGAAGTGGAAAGAACATAATTTCACCATAAACCAGCCACGACCAGCTGCTCCTTGCAAGATTTTGTCCAAGAGCCAAGGACCACCTGTGGAGAGCTTCAGAAAGACCTGGAATTAGCAGGTACAATTCTTTCAAACAAAACAATAAGTAATGCACTCAACCGCCATGGTCTGTATGCATGCTCACCAAACAAGACTCCATTGATGAAGAGAAAGCAAGCTGAAGCTTGTTTAAAGTTTGCTGCAAAACATTTAGACAAGCCTGTGAAATACTGGGAGAATATAGTCTGGTCAGACGAGACCAAAATTGAACTTTTTGGATGTCATAATACACACCATGTTTGGAGGTCAAATGGAACTGCACATCACCCCAAAAACACCATACCAACACTGAGGTTCGGAGGTGGGAACATCATGGTGTGGGGCTGTTATTCAGTATACGGTACTGCCAAACTTCATTTGATTGAAGGAAGGATGAATGGAAAAATGTACCAAGACATTCTTGAAAAGAATCTGCTGCCATCTACTAGGATGATGAAGCTGAAACAATGGTGGACATTTCAGCAAGACAATGATCCCAAACACGAAGCCAAGGAAACTCTCAATTGGATTCAAAGAAAGAAAATAAAGCTGCTAGAATGGCCCAGCCAATCCCCTGACTTGAATCCAATAGAAAATCTACAGAAAGAAGTAAAGATCAGAGTTCATAAAAGAGGCCCACAGAACCTTCAGGATTTGAAGCCTGTTTCAGTGGAAGAATGGGCAAAATTCACACCTAAGCAATGCATGTGTCTAGTTTCTCCACCTGGAGGCGTCTTGAAGCTGTCATTACCAACAAAGGATTTTTTACAAAGTATTAAATAAATTTCAGTTAGCATGTTCAATACTTTTTCCCTGTGTCATTCCATCTTAATACACATAACTTAATTTCTGAACTTATTTGTTTTGGTTTCTTTGTATGTATGGATTGCATGGGTTGTTAATGACATGTGGTGAAAATTGAAGGTCAATAGCACCTTTAGAAATATATTTACTGAGACAAATAGTGATGTGTTCAATACTTATTTTACTCACTGTATATACCATAGTTTGTAGATGCAATAACTTTCACACAAACCAATTAATATACACTTATTGGGATTTTGTTTTTACCAAAGACATGTAGCAGAAAACATTTTGGCCTAAATTTACGAGCAAATCTGATTTTTTATTTTTTTTATTGGATATGTTTTATAGCAGAAATTAGAAAATATAGTTTTTTCCCAAAATGTTCAGTCTTTTTTCGTTTATATAATAAAATAATAAAAAAACAAGTGATGACAAATACCACCAAAAGAAAGCTCTATTTGTGTGGAAATGATATAGATTTAATTTGGGTACAGTGTTGCATGACCCCACAATTGCCATTTAAGGTAGCGTAGTGCAAAAAAATGCCTGGTCATGAAGGTGGTAAAACATTCCGAAGGTTAAACGGTTAATATATTGAATTGAAATTGCTTTGCACATTTGTAACTTTTTAGAAAGTTAGGCTGGCCATACATTATACAATTTTCTTGAGAATATTGCTTTAGATTTACCAAAAACCATATAATATGAGGTCAAGACTAAATAACACTTTCAATTGTATTCAGTTACGCAGGCCCTTGCACACATAGTTGAAGGTAAATCTAAAGGACATTGGGCTGAAAGTGGGCAGAAAATTGTAAGAAAACTGTATAGTGTATGGCCAGCCAAAAGCTGGCCATACACATAGAGATTTTCGGACGAGAATATTCGTAGGAAAAGTCGTACGAAAATTCTTTGAACATTCGGTGAATCGACGAACGTCATTCGAAATTGTCTTTTGCTTTTAACGTTCGAGTTTAAAACAAATGTAATTTCTGAACGATAACCACAACATATACTGGCCGAAAATTTGTTTGAACAAGAAAAGTTTTCTTTCCCATCCCTTCAAATTTTCCCATCACTGCTGTCAAAAACCAACCGATTATACCCCACTAACGATTAGAAAATCAAACGAATATTCTTGAAATGAAAATTCTCAAACAAAAATCTATAAGTGTATGGCCAGCTTAACATAGCGGTGTTGGCAGATTCAATGTTCTTTAATTAGTAAAATTAGGTAATTTTTTAGATGTATATGCCTACAAACTGTAGGTGTATAGACTGTCTTCCCCACAAAAATAGAATGGAAAGTCTGGTGACCATATATTTCCAATGCAACTGACAGACTCAGTCTATCCAAACATTGCCAGAAATCTCAGCAAGAACAATGGGCAATGAGATATCTGCTTTGACTTGACCAAGGACCTTTTGCAGCGACCTATGATATGTGATGACAAGCACTTCAACAGCCAGCAATTCAGTGCATAGGATGCCATTAATTTTCAATAGCACCTTAACACACCAGGCTCATTATCACTTTAGATGACTTACATATAACATGCATATTTAACCACTTGCCCTCCAGGATTTACCCCCCCCCCTCCGGACCAGCCCATTTTCCGCTGCGTTACTTTAACTAACAATTGCATGGTCATGCAATGCTGCACCCAAATTAAATTCATGTCCTTTGTTTCCCCACAAATAGAGCTCACTTTAGGTGGTATTTGATCACCTTTGCAAAACTTTTTGCTATAAAACATATGCAGTGAAAAATGTTTAAAAATCAAATGTAGTCATAAATTTAATAAAAAGCACTGACACTGTACTAATGATACTGGGAAAGAAGGGGTTAACATCAGGGGCGATCAAAGGGTTAACTGTGTGCTGTGTGTCTGTTTTACTTTGGAGACATGCTATTTTGTACCTCTGCTGTGCAGAGAGATACAACACAGCATGTCTATGCTGACAGGAGAGAGATCTGTGTTGTTTACACACAGGTCTCTCCCCTGTCAGCTTTCCCCAATTGATCGCTGGGTGGCAGAACCCAGTGATTGACATCCCTAGCCACCAATGGCGGTGCGGGTAGGGCAGCGTGCACGCTCCCTACCGGGAAATGCATATATATATATATATATATATATATATATATATATATATATATATATATGTGTGTGTGATTTTGTGCAGCCTTGCCGTTCTGTAGCAGTATTTCTGCTATAGGGTGGTGGGCAAGTGGTTAAAGACCCTGAAAGAACAGAAAAATACTTGCTTATCTTCCAGAAATGCTCCTAATTTCGTATTGTGGGCTGAAAACACACATTTTTGTGAACTGAATGGTGTCAGCCCTGCACAGTTCTCTTTTGCTACTACTCAAACCCTCCCTCTAGTTTGTTCACAACATAAAAACTAGTGTAGTCACAAGATAAGAGCTAGGAGGTCTAATTACTCTCCTTGAGACAACACAGAAGGGGTGCATAAGACATAGGACAGCCCTAAATTTTTGACATGATCAGCAGGTATTTTCACTTATCGAACAGAATACAACACTTTCAGGCCCCCTGCATACTGGGTGTTTGCCCTGCTCCACTGAACGCCTTTGTTCCTGGCAGGAAAAAGCAGCTGCACACGTGTTTAGGGGTGTCTAGCGTTTGGCCACTCATTCATTCCATTGGACAGATAAATCGTTTACTTTCACCATCGAAAAGAATGAACGCTCAAGCGCTAAATGCGCCTGGCGTTTATTCATGTTGATATGTGTTTACAGGTGTTCAGACGCATTTCTGCTCAAGTCTTCTCTCCTGAATAGATGTACATGGGACACTTCTGAAAGATGGAAACTAACTGCTGGAAAAGTTAGGTTAAAAAACGTCTGTTTAGCTGCGTTTGCATAACGTGTTTATGCGTGTTTGCATTTAGAAGCGTTTTTTAAAGATAAGCACAGGAGAGCCACCCAAGTGCCCAGAATGCACTGAAAAGTGGTAAATTATTAACTATTTCACTGTTTCAGAGAAATACAGAGAGTAAAAGCAGAGAAAGCAGTATGTGTTGAGATTAGCTTAGGTGTGCGTTGCTCATTAACATTTATTTTGTTTCCAAGGGTGGGAAAGGTGTCTGGTGGAGTGAGTCATTAAGGCCACCTGGCAGGGGGTCTTCATGAGGAATTTGAGGTGTGACTGGTCATTAACATTTCTTTTGTTTCCAAGGATGGGAGAGGTCTGAGGTCTGAATTGGTCATTACAATGTGTGCCAAGCTTGGTAGGAACATCCTGTGTTCAGTGTTTTGTCCATCTGAGTACCTTGAAAACACTTTGCATGCATTTTTCATGATGAAAAAAGGATCTGGACAGCATCGGGAACTGGAAGAGTTAAATAAAAAATTCAAACGCAAACGTTTTCTGCATTAAAAAAAACAACTGTAAACTCAAATGCCTGTAAATGACTGTAAACAAAGGTGTGTACATGGACACATAGGAAAACATTAGGGTGAGTTCAGGGGCTGCTGAAAAAAATGCTGAACAGCTCCTGAACGTGAGTTTATCAGCTGCACTGTACATGAGCTCTTAGAGTTCTTTACAGTGGGGCAAAAAAGTATTTAGTCAGCCACCAATTGTGCAAGTTCTCCCACTTAAAAAGATGAGAGAGGCCTGTAATTGGCATCATAGGTAGACCTCAGCTATGAGAGACAAAATGAAAAAAAAATCCAGACAATCACATTTCCTGATTTGGGAAGAATTTATTTGCAAATTATGGTGGAAAATAAGTATTTGGTCACCTACAAACAAGCAAGATTTCTGGCTCTCACAGACCTGTACCTTCTTCTTTAAGAGGCTCCTCTGTCCTGCACTCATTACCTGTATCAATGGCACTTGTTTGAAATTGTCATCAGTATAAAAGACACCTGTCCACAACCTCCAACATTCACACTCCAAACTCCACTATGGTGAAGATCAAAGAGCTGTCGAAGGACACCAGAAACAAAATTGTAGACTTGCACCAGGATGGGAAGACTGAATCTGCAATAGGCAAGCAGCTTGGTGTGAACAAATAAACTGTGGGAGCAATAATTAGAAAATGGAAGACATACAAGACCGCTGATAATCTCCCTCGATCTGGGGCTCTACGCAAGATCTCACCCCGTGGGGTCAAAATGATCACAAGAACAGTAAGCAAAAATCCCTGGACCACATGGGGGGACCTAATGAATGACCTGCAGAGAGCTGGGACCAACGTAACAAACTCTACCATCAGTAACACACTACGCCGCCAGGGACTCAGATCCTGTAGTGCCAGACGTGACCCCCTGCTCAAGCCAGTACATGTCCGGGCCCGTCTGAAGTTTGCTAGAGAGCATTTGGATGATCCAGAAGAGGATTGTGAGAATGTCATATGGTCAGATGAAACCAAAATAGAACTGTTTGGTAGAAACACAACTCGGTGTGTTTGGAGGAGAGAGAATGCTGAGTTGCATCCAAAGAACACCATACCTACTGTGAAGCATGGGGGTGGCAACATCATGCTTTGGGGCTGTTTCTCCGCAAAGGGACCAGGACGACTGATCCATGTACAGGACCGAATGAATGGGGCCATGTATCGTGAGATTTTGAGTGCAAACCTCCTTCCATCAGCAAGGGCATTGAAGATGAAACATGGCTGGGTCTTCCAACATGACAATGATCCCAAACATACCACCCGGGCAATGAAGGAGTGGCTTCGTAAGAAGCATTTCAAGGTCCTGGAGTGGCCTAGCCAGTCTCCAGATCTCAACCCCATAGAAAACCTTTGGAGGGAGTTGAAAGTCCGTGTTGCCCAGCGACAGCCCCAAAACATCACTGCTCTAGAGGAGATCTGCATGGAGGAATGGGCCAACATACCAGCAACAGTGTATACCAACCTTGTGAAGACTTACAGGAAACGTTTGACCTCTGTCATTGCCAACAAAGGATATATAACAAAGTATTGAGATGAACTTTTGATATTGACCAAATACTTATTTTCCACCATAATTTGCAAATAAATTCTTTCCAAATGAGCCAATGTGATTGTCTGGATTTTTTTTTCTCATTTCGTCTCTCATAGTTGAGGTCTACCTATGATGCCAATTACAGGCCTCTCTCATCTTTTTAAGTGGGAGAACTTGCACAATTGGTGGCTGACTAAATACTTTTTTGCCCCACTGTAGCTCTTCAACAACGTGGGTATTAGACAATGGTTATCTAACATCTAGGAGTACCTTTAAGGCCAAAGAGTAGTTTAATCTGCGAGTCTGAGCCAGCAAGTATAAAATTCAGTTGCTGTTTTCATCTTAACACACCGCACAATATGGGCATCCAGGGGCAACCTAGCTAAGAAGAAAGTGGGGCTTATTTACAAATTCTGGAGAGTGCAAAATCTGGTGCAACTCTGCATAGAAACCAATCAGTTTCCGTGTTTTATTGCCAAAGCTTAAAGGAGAAGTACAGTCAAAGCTCTAAGATGGAGCTTCACTCCAGAGACAATGCTTCATCATATTCCCCCCAGTTTAAAAAAAAAGCCAACTTTTGTGTGTGTTATTTACTTTTCTTTCTTTTACATTGCATCCCACCTTCTTCTTCATTGCCCAGGCAATAATGACATGGGACTCTCAAAGCCTCCTGGGATGTCACATATCGATGTCACATATCCCAGAAGGTTTGGAGAAAAGACCTGCACCCATCATCACAGGGCCGGCTCCCAGAAACAGGAAGAGGCAGTCAGCTCCTGATGACATCAGAGAGAACAGCAGGACAATGCTGGATGGGTTAGTAATGAGCACGGTACAAAACTCTGGTTTGGCCACATCTGGAGTATGCTATCTAGTTCTGCTCACCAAACCTCAGGAAGGATGTCCTTGTACTGGAGATAGTCCAGAGACAGGCAACAAAAATGGGGCTGGAGGACATCAGTTATAAGGTACGAATACAAACATTAAACGTATTCTCCCTGATTATATGATGTTTTCTGTAGGATGCTGGGCTTCACCCCATCCCAGTGTTGGTAATTTTGGTGCTTTCTCTCAACATATATACCACGGTACTGATATTTATGTGGTGAATGTTATACACCTTCTTGTTTATAAATAAGGAATTTACTAAAAAAACAAACTTATTCTCCCTGGAGAAGAGACACTTAAGAGGGGATATGATTGCAGTGTACAAATCTTTAAAGCACAGCTATACTCACCATGAATCCAGCGATGCGCTGTCCCTGGAACTCTTCGCTGGCTGCTGACATCTTCAGGTGGCCGGCTTCTGGGTCTTGATCGTCGGCTGCTGTCACTGGCTGGGTTGAGATGACTTTACTCCTATGCATGCGCAGGAGATCCATCAGCTTCAGCATTGCGCAGCTCACTCTACAGGGGAGGAGGCAGGTAAGTAGCTTTAATGCAGAAGAGACAAAGCATGTCTCTTCTGCATGAAAGGGGAGCTTTTCCCATAATAACCAAACCAACATTCCATACTTTCCACAAAATAATTATGCAACCAAAATTAGCATTGCTCCTGTTTCTTCTTGCTGGAGGCGGCCACTTTGCTGAAGCCCAGAACCCCTAAACAACAGTAAATTGCTAGGCTGCCAGCAGATCAGCCTCTACAAATTCGGCACAGTGCCAAAAAATAGAGACCAACTGAGCATGTGCAGAGCAGGGTGATACAGTGTATTACTGGATTTTAAACTGTATCGGCTCTTATTTTTAATGTTTTACATAGCTATACCTGCAGAAAGGGCCAACATGATGTGATCTAGCAGGACTTAAGTTTCAGACTTAAAGTTCCACTTTAAAAATCCTGGCTGTCTGTCCATTTTTTTTTATCTAGCCTAAACTTCTACTTTAAAGCAGTAGAAAACTGCAGACCAAAAAAAAAAAAAAAAAGTCCCCTGCAATGTAATGTCATAATGTGCTAGTATGCATCATATACTAGCACATTATGTAAAACTTACCTTAAAACTAAGCCCTCCAGAGATGCGCTGTCACCGTTGTAGAGGCTTCCATCTTTACCCGTCTTCCTTCTGGGTTAGCGAGCTCCGGCCTTCTGAAAGGCCAGGCAGCAATGATATCACTACCATGTGTGCGTGCAGCAGTCCCGTGCCATGGCACAGCTCGGAAGGAGCTTCACGGGTATGCTGTTCCTTCAGAGCGCACGTGGCGGATTAAATGAAGAGAAAGTATCTCCTAAACGGTGTACGTTTAGGAGATATTCATTTTACCTACAGTTAAGCTTTATTATATATGCAAGTAAAATAAAAAAACAGAGTTTACTACCATTTTAAATGGTGACTCTAGCATTGGTAGGACACTATTTAAAAATAAATGTATTTGAGCACCACAAACCAAAATCAACATTTTAATCATTTTTAATATTCAAAGCAAACTCATCCATCCCTCTATGTCTCCATGTTATAATTTTGCTGAGAAATCACTTGGAAAACACCCCCGAGCATTTCTGCCCACGGCCATCTTGAGTAAGGGCAGATGATTCATCTAACAGTTACTTCCTGGGATCCATCTGCCTTAGCTCAGGCATGCAGGTATGAGGGTGTGTTTAGCTAACAAAGCCCCTCCTCCCCTCCTGAGGACCCCTGGAATATATTACATAATTTGCCTAGGCATAGAAACTAGAAAGTAAAGGAAGAAATGTAAAAATGTAAAGTAAATATGATATACTTCCTCTCTATTTACTAATACAAAATAGTCAATGTTGATTGAGAGAGTGAAGTTCCACTTTAACCCAAGGTCTCTAAAAAAGACCCACAGCCACACAATGAAGTTGGACAAGAGAGGAACTAAACCCATTAATTTAATGGTTTAAAAAAACAGAATACTGGGAATGTGACTGTCACATTTGCATGTGCTGTTAACCACACTGTCAAACCAGCAAATGGCTGGTGTCATAACTAATCACATGTGCAGCACCATGGTAGTTGCAGATCAGAGCCCAAGATGGCAGCTTCCTTGGCTGAACACGATAGGAGGGTTTAGTTCCTCTATAGAGCGTGTAAGGGGTTCTTTACTGTTGGAATAGCAAAGATGTGGAACTCCCTTCCACAGTTGGTGATATCAGCAAAAAGTGTAGATAGATTAAAAAAGATATGTGTTTCTCAGAAAACACAATGTACAGGGATATGGAACCTAGTGGCAACATAAAAACACATATAGGTTG
The DNA here is from genome assembly GCF_062004578.1 of Staurois parvus. Classification (NCBI taxonomy): domain Eukaryota; kingdom Metazoa; phylum Chordata; class Amphibia; order Anura; family Ranidae; genus Staurois; species Staurois parvus. The sequence continues at coordinate 3,839,858 of NW_028318188.1, read as the reverse complement.
AGCTAGATAGACCTGTGTCTTTTTTCAATCTTACCAGTTATGTAACTTTGTCAATTTCAATGCCCAATGGAGTCAAAACAATGCCCAATAAGGGATTGAGCAGGGATCAGGTAAACACTCAGAACTCTCATGAAACTCATACAGTACATAATCATTTCCAGAGGCTGTATGTTGCATTTACAAGACAAATTCACACAGAAAAACAATGTTACATATAGTGCTGCTGTTCTGGAAAGAGGCAAAAATGTTTTTGTTGGAGATCATTGTGTTAACATCATGAGCCAAGAGAACAATCCACTACAAATAAATATGGCTTTGATTGACAAACACTGGAGCAAAACTGGAAGAGTTCAGACTACATTCACACCAGCCTCCTGTGTTTGGTTTAAACACAGGAGAAATTATCTGAGAATTATAAACACGCATTATTCTTCCCAGAATCAGTTATTCTGCATTTAAATGATTATGTATCCATATGCTTTTCACATATTTACATGCGTTCAGACATGTCCAGACTATCTAATCTGCCCTGAATGCCAGAATTCTTTTGTCTTTAAGTGCAACTAAACTACAGGCACATAAAAATGTGAATTACACTGTGGAGGATCACTACACAAATTTACAGGGTTTTAGAAAAGTCCTATTAAGACATATAAATGGCCATGTGAATGAGGCCCCAGAAACATCAGTTTCATCTTTTACATAAAGGGCTCTGACGGATTGTTATAGACATTTACATCCACTTCTATAAACCAGACCCACACTAGGCCGATAACATGCACACTAGTTTTACATAAATGAACAAGAAATGCACAGACCCCATACAATCACATCTTGGCTGATAACTACAGGATCTCTGTCTGTATGTCTGTATGAAGGATGGCACGAGAAGTACACTGTCATAAATCCTCATCATTTATCAAACTGGATAAGCAAAGAAACAAACATGATAAAATGCAGGTCTCTTCTAGAAAAAGGATGCTTGTAGCAGCAATACAAAAATAAACTATGGTTTTGAAGTATAGAATTGAGAAAGCTTTGTTTGTAGAAGATATACAGTCATGCCACCACTTGTTGAAAGTATATGGCCATGCCTGTTTGTAGAAAGTATATGGACATTGTGACGGGCGTCTATTTCCTGGTTTAATACAAGACTAGTCTCGTCTAGTCTTGTTTGGTCAGCGGTGGTGTCCGTGGATCTGTGTTCGGACAGGGAAGCGGGAGTCTAACGGAAATACCCTGGTGCAGTCAGGGTCCGGTTCCGTTACATTGGTGGCAAGCGGTGGGATTGTGCTTCCAAGCTGTGAACACGTCCAAATTACCACCGGGATTCAAGATGATGAAAGTAGACGTCGGTCACCCCAGTGGAGATATGGACCGGGCATCAGAGTTCCCAGGGCTGCTGTGGATCGTTCTTGCAGCATATCCCAGGACTGCAGCATACCCCAGTGTCTGCGGATCAGTACCTGGAGCTCAGGCAGCAGATTCGGGTGCTGCTGTGGAGTGGAGCCCTCCAGGTTACTGGTATGTACAAGGGCAAGTGCTATCCAACCCCAGGGGAACAGGCCAGGGACCATCGGATGTTACGGATGCCATTCCTGGGAGAGAGACCCCAGGAGCAATGAGTGACTGAGTTGGACAGGATGGTCCAGCAGGAGATAGAGCTGGACAACAGATATCGGGCTCTGCAATGGTACGCAGAGCAGAAATATTTAGGGGTGACAACAGAATGCTCTCCAGAGGGATATGACTTTGGATTGCTGTGGGAGAGCCTTACAGATCTTTTTGTGTTTGGCGATGAAGGAGAACCTACCCTTGAGGACCTGTGAGAAGACAGAGAGGCTATGTTCGGTCCCCCAGGGGTCTCAGAGCTTGAACCAGATGTGGAATACCTGCTGATGAAAGAACAGGATCTGGAAAGGGAATACAGGCAACTGTTAAAACATGTTCAGCAGCATGCCCAAGAATCGGCAGTGGAAATTCCAGAGACTGAGGATTTGATAGACTTCTCTGCTGAGGAAAAACAACCTGGTGAGCCTCCAGCAGAAGAGCTGGCAACAGGGCCAAACATTACTGAACTCTGTCCAGCACTGGTAACATCTTCTGGGTTCCACAGACAGGAGATGGTGAACCCCTATCTCCAGACACCAGTTCCAGAGACTGGGGATTTGATTGACTTTTCTGCTGAGGAGGAACCAGCCGGCGAGCCTCCAGCAGAAGAGCTCGCAACAGGACCAAATATTGTTGAGCTCTGCCCAGTACCAACAACAGCTTCATTATCCCTGAGAGAAGAGGTGGACGGCCTTTCTCCAACACCACTGACAGGGACATGGAATTTCCTGCCAACAGCATCTTTGGAGGTAGAAGAAACTTCTCCAGCTAAAGCACTGGCAACCGGACAAAGGGTCCAGGACCTCGGCCCCACACCTGCGGTAGTTTCAGAGGCCCAGGGGGAGAAGGGAGAGGAGGTGAGTAATGCTTTGTGTGGGACAATTTGTTTGGCATACTGTGTGGGTGTTGGCATTGGGCTACTGGAAGTACAGACTAACTTCGGAGTCCACCCGTCCGGGGTTTCCTCCTGAATTAGTCTCCTGCCGAAAGGGGAGATATGTGACGGGAGTCTATTTCCTGGTTTAACATAAGACTGGTCTCGTCTAGTCTTGTTTGGTCAGCGGTGGTGTCAGTGGATCTGTGTTCGGAAAGGAAAGCGGGAGTCTAACGGAAATATCCTAGTGCAGTCAGGGTCGGGTTCCGTTACAGACACGTCTGTATTTGTAGAAGGTATATGGACATGCCTGTTTGTAGAAAGTATATGGACATGCCGGTAATTTTGGAAGGTATATGGACATGGCTGTATTTGTAGAAGGTATATGGACATGGCTTTATTTGTAGAAAATATGTGGACGTGCCTGTATTTGTAGAAGGTATGTGGACATGGCTGTATTTGTAGAAGGTACATGGACATGGCTGTCTTTGTAGAAGGTACGTGGACATGTCTGTGTTTGTAGAAGGTACGTGGACATGGCTGTGTTTGTACAAGGTATATGGACATGCCTGCATTTGTAGAAGATATATGGACATGCCTGTATTTGTAGACAATATATGGACATGCCTGTATTTGTAGACGATATATGGACATGCCTGTATTTGTAGAAGATATATGGACATGCCTGTATTTGTAGACAATATATGGACATGCCTGTATTTGTAGACGATATATGGACATGCCTGTATTTGTAGAAGATATATGGACATGCCCAGGGGCGGACTGACAACTCATGGGGCCCCCAGCAATAGGGGATCATGGGGCCCCTGTGTCCTTGCCCAAACTAAAAAAAGCATATGAAAAAGGTACCAGGGGCATCTCATGGGGCCCCCTACTGACCCCGGGCCCTCGGGCAGTGCCTGAGTTTCCAAATGGTCAGTTCTCCCCTGGACATGCCTGTATTTGTTGAAAGTATATGGGCATGGCTGTATTTGTAGAAGGTATATGGACATGTCTGTATTTGTAGAAGGTACGTGGGCATGTCTGTATTTGTAGAAGGTACGTGGGCATGTCTGTATTTGTAGAAGGTACGTGGGCATGTCTGTATTTGTAGAAGGTACGTGGGCATGCCTGTATTTGTAGAAGGTACGTGGGCATGTCTGTATTTGTAGAAGGTACGTGGGCATGCCTGTATTTGTAGAAGGTACGTGGGCATGGCTGTATTTGTAGAAGGTACGTGGGCATGCCTGTATTTGTAGAAGGTACGTGGGCATGGCTGTATTTGTAGAAGGTACGTGGACATGCCTGTATTTGTAGAAGGTACGTGGACATGCCTGTATTTGTAGAAGGTACGTGAACATGGCTGTATTTGTAGAAGGTACGTGGACATGCCTGTATTTGTAGAAGGTACCTGGACATGCCTGTATTTGTAGAAGGTACGTGGACATGCCTGTATTTGTAGAAGGTACCTGGACATGCCTGTATTTGTAGAAGGTACGTGGACATGCCTGTATTTGTAGAAGGTACGTGGACATGCCTGTATTTGTAGAAGGTACCTGGACATGCCTGTATTTGTAGAAGGTACCTGGACATGCCTGTATTTGTAGAAGGTACATGGACATGCCTGTATTTGTAGAAGGTACGTGGCCATGCCTGTATTTGTAGAAGGTACCTGGACATGTCTGTATTTGTAGAAGGTACGTGGACATGCCTGTATTTGTAGAAGGTACCTGGACATGTCTGTATTTGTAGAAGGTACGTGGACATGTCTGTATTTGTAGAAGGTACGTGGACATGTCTGTATTTGTAGAAGGTACGTGGACATGTCTGTATTTGTAGAAGGTACGTGGACATGCCTGTATTTGTAGAAGGTACGTGGACATGCCTGTATTTGTAGAAGGTACATGGAGATGTCTGTATTTGTAGAAGGTACGTGGACATGCCTGTATTTGTAGAAGGTACGTGGACATGCCTGTATTTGTAGAAGGTACATGGACATGCCTGTATTTGTAGAAGGTACATGGACATGTCTGTATTTGTAGAAGGTACGTGGACATGCCTGTATTTGTAGAAGGTACATGGACATGGCTGTGTTTGTAGAAGGTACATGGACATGGCTATATTTACAGAAGGTATATCTGAGCAGGCCAGCACTTGTAGAGGGTATATGACCATGCCTATTAGTAAGAGGTATATGGACATGCTGGCCTTTGTAGAAGTTGTATATATTTGATCAGCCCTGTATTTATATGGAAAGTATCAATATATCGGCTCCACCCTGTATTTGTACAGAAGGTATATATCTGTGTTGGTGTGGAAGGTATAGTGTATGATGATTGCAGGCAGGGCTCGGAGCGGCCCATATGGGTGCACACCTCTCCCTCTGTCCCTCTCTGTCTCTCTCCCTCTCTGTCTGTCTCTCTCCTTCTATGTCTGTCTCTCGGGCCCCATTCACATCCAGCACCGTCCCCGTGCCCCCGGCTGCACGGATAACAAGGCGCTGACAGTAGACGACAATCAGGAGAGATGAACAGACCATTCGGAGGGGACAGATGACGGCGAGGTGGAGCCCACCTGATCCCGGCTTCGGCATTGTACTTACCACCTGATGTGAGATGGGGGCCAGGAGGGAGCCGCTATCGGGGAGTGGTGGGGGAGGAGGCGGGCTGTGATGCTGCTGCTGATGGTGATACATTTCAGGGTCACTGACAGGGGGGTTGCCATCACTCACCTAGACAATGTCTGTCCTCCCCGGGCTCGCTGCTGCTGCTGCTGCTGGGCTGTGTGATTGACAGCTGCCTGCAGTCCCCCGTGCCGGCGCTGCGCGGCGCTGCCCGCTGCCTCTGCCCCTGTGACGTGACCCCCGCACTGCCTGGGAAGTGCCGGCGGCGGAGGGAGCGCTCCGTCTACAGGAGGTGTAGTGCGGAGCTATGGGGTGACGTACTGACAGGCATTGTAATAGAGGAGGAGAACATGTGATGGCTGCAGGGATACGGGCCAGCTGCACTGATTTCTACGACTCTCCCTGATTGGAGGATCTCTTCTTATGTATTTCATTTTTGGTTGATTCAGTGTAATACATTCGTGTCTTCTAAAAATATTACTTCCAGTGAAGTAAAAGAACTTTAATGTCTCACTGCTGGCCCAAAAAACTACCACCCCAGCAGTGTCCCCCCATTCTCCCCCTCAGTGCAAGGGTAAAGTGCCACTAAACAATATCCTTCTTCTTTAAAAATAACTTGGACACATCCAATACTCATTGGCCCTGGGGTCCTCTTCTCGTTAAATTCTTTCTGTGTTTTTATTTTGTCTCCTGATAGCATCCACGATGAGCTCCCAAACATCTCTCTTGTCCTATCACTTAGGTTTGGAATGAGTAGAGCAAAGTTAGTTGTGGTCTGCACTATACACACTCCCATCATCCAAATTCTGGACTCCATAGTCCATAGTTTATTTGTGGTCTGCACTATACACACTCCCATCATCCAAATTCTGGACTCCATAGTCCATAGTTTAGAGTCCAATGTTTAGAGTCTGTATTTTCCATAGTCCATAGTGCATAGTCCAAATTCTATAGTGTTTAGTCCATAGTCCAAATTAAATTATCCAAACTGCATAGTTTATAGTCCATAATGCTGAGTCCATAGTCCATAATGTATAGCCTTTAGTCCATAGTCCAAATTCTATAGTATATAGTCCATATGTGATGATCGCGGCGTCAGACCCCATCCCTTCTCACCAAACTCGTGACCGAAGGACTAGCCAATCTAAAACCGTGCTGTCAAGTGCGTAACAATGCCACACCCAGCCGCACCCTGCACAAAGATTTTCCAGCTAATGGACCACAACCTGTGTGCCGGCAGCCTGGGAGCGATTGTTACTGGGTTAGGTTAATTACGCAATTAACCCTTCACACTGCCACCACCTCCTTTTTGTACAGAGAAAGAGGAAACTCGGCAATATCAGCAATAACACTATGATGGTTGAATAATCGTCGGTATACCACTGTCACCGCAGGCAGAGATATACCGAAGATTAAAACACACAGTAGCGCTCTTCAGAGGCAGGGGTGCTTCGTTTGCATTAAAGAGCTTTAGAAACAGTTCAACACTTTCAGAAAGTAAGATTTATTACTAAAAGGTCAAAAGGGTGCAATAAAAATATCTACAGAAAAAGATGTAGCCAATATATATATATATATATATATATATATATATATATATATAAATACAAATAGCAATAGCACAGCGAAGAGATAACAGAAAGAAGTTTGGAGGGATAATGTACTTGCCGTCAGCCTTGGTTTTAAGCAGATAAGGTTTCAGAGCCAAAAGGATGCCTTATCTTCCAACGTTAGTTCCGATGTTAAAAGGGAGAATCTTCAACTTCAACTCAGCTTATCTTACCTTCAAGCATCACAGCCTTTATCTAGGAACTCAGCAGGGTGTCTCCCTGAAGCAGAGAACCAATCGCCTCATTTGGGCGGGTGTGGCAGGCGGAGACCCAAGCTATGACCAAAAATCCCTCTTAGCTTATATTATGGTTCATAACTTACCTTGGATACATATAACATTCTATCCACGAGTAGATTAATACGCAGAATCTTCTGCTGAACGTCTACATATGAAATATGAGATACCTTCTGGGATGGTTAAGGAGATATTCTTTTCTGTTCTCCTGTTGATCTCAGCTAGGGGATGTAATATACCAAACAACTTGTCTTAAAGTGAGCCGTCCGAATATGTGCTCCATGTTTATGTAATTATGTCCTATTTGAAGATATAAAATCATATGGAAAAGTGAGTTTTTAAATGAAAGTCTGTTTTTATGACTACCTGGAATGTCTTTGAAGCTCCGTGAGGGCTGGTTTATGGTTTCACAATCCCTTCTCCAGCAAGAGTCTCGCAGACACAGGGTCACCAGCTAGTAAGATTTATAGTCCATAACGTATAGTCTTTAGTCCTTAGTTCAAATTCTATAGTCTGCAGTCCATAGGCTACAATCCAAGCTCCATAGTTTATAGTCTATAATGCTGAGTCCATAGTCCATAATCTATAGCAGGGGTATTGAATTAAAATTTAAGGAGGTCCAGTCATTAAAATTTTCTTCTGGCCAAGGTCCGAACAGAGTGTGCCCATCAGTGTGCCTCCTTACATTAGGTGTCGCCATCAGAGTGCAACTTTGCATCATATATTCCCATCACATCAGGTGTGCTCATCAGAGTGCTCCTTTACATCAGTTGTCCCTATCAGAGTGCCCCTTTACATCAGGTATCTCCATCACATTGCCACCTTACATCAGGTATTCCCATCAGAGTGCTCCCTTACACTAAAGTACCCCTTTCTATCATATTTCCCCATCAGAGTGCCCCTTTCCACAGTATATGCCCATTTGTGCCCCCTTAACATAAAATGGATCCGTCAGAGTTCCTCTTATTATAAAATGTGCTCATCAGAGTTTACACCTGGTGGCCCACAAAAGGAATTTGATTTGTACATGAACTCCTCACGATGAATGGTTGCAAAAACATTCTTACACCTCCAGAAACATTGGAAGCTTCCACACAGGGAACTCTTTCTTCCCAACCAAATCTCTCATTTTATTAGCTCCCTCATCCAGAAGAACACAGATCACATACTTCTTTTGACCCAATTCGAAAGCAAATGCAAGAACAGTCCACACTCTGTGGGCTTAATCTCCTTCCTTTGCACAGCTGTTACCACTTCCAAAATTGGCTCCAGACTCCCATATATGCTTTATTGGGGGCTTTATTTAGGGGAAACTTTAGATATTGGACTTGAATAAAGTATGGCTGGCTGCAGCCAAATGCTCAACCAACATCCATGCCCAAGAAAATGCACATAAAGTACTTTTCTGGTGGTATATGATCCCTGAGCACTTTGCCAAATTTACTCCAACATTCTCCCCAATATGCTTCCAAGGCTGCGGAGCAGTTGGAACGTTGTATCACATACAGTGTCTTGAAAAAGTATTCATACCCCTTGAAATTTTACACATTTTGTCATATTACAACCAAAAACCTAAATGTATTCTATTGGGATTTTATGTGTTAGACCAGGGGTAGGCAACCTTTCAGCGGTTGAGGTCTACCTGGACAACATGGAGTAAAGCAAAGATCCCTTGGGTTGGGGGGGGGGGATCTAGGCGGCAACCTTAAAAAACATCACCCCCCCCCCCACAGTAGTGTCCTCTGTCGCCCTTTACATCACCTTACACTGTAGTGTCCTGTACCTCCAATGCTGTGACCTTTGCCCCCATCCTCCCACAGTAGTGTCCTGTACCCCCCCCCCCAAAGCAGTGTCCTCTGCCTCCCTTCACACCACATCTCCCCCCATTGTCATATCCTCTGCTCCTTCACCCCAGTAGTGTCCTGTGCCCTCCCCCCCAAAGCAGTGTTCTCTGCCCCCATACACATCACCCCTCCCCCATACACACACACACACACACACACACTGTGTAGTGTCCTCTACCCTGCCCCATAGCAGTGTTCTCTGCCCCCCACAAACTGTCCTCTGCCTCCCCACCCCCCAAAGCACTGTCCCCTATCCTTTTCTCATCAAAATCCCCCCACTGTAGTTTAGTCTGTCTCCCCTCACAGAGTGTCTCCTAAGCCCCCCGTGTCTTCTAAGTCCCCACTCCCACAGTGTCTCCTAACCCCCCCCCCACGCATGTCCCTCCTCCCTCAGTGTCTCCTAAGCCCCCCTTTGCACAGTGTCTCCTGTGTCCCCCCTCCCACAGTGTCTCCTGCGTCCCCCCTCCCACAGTATCTCCTGTATCCGCCCTCCTACAGTGTCTCCTAAGCCCCCCCTTCCAAAAAGTCTCCTGTGTTCCCTCTCCCACAGAGTCTATTGTGTCCCTTCACCTACAGTGTCTTCTGTGTTCCCCCTCCTACAGTGTCTCCTAAGCCCCCCCCCAGAGTCTCCTGTGTCCCCCCTACAGTGTTTCCTAAGCCCCCCCCTTCACACAGTGTCTCCTGTGTCACCTTCATATCACACGCACAGGTACAGGTTCCTACCTGTCAGCGTGTGTGGAGCAGAGCGGAGATCAGAAGACAACACAGTGCTGGGTGGAAGGCGGGAGCAGGAGCTGCCAAGCTGGTGACTGGTTGCTAGGACAGCCTAGCAACCAATCACTGAGCAACTTCCGCCCCCGACCCTGCCCTCCATCCAGCACTATGCTGCCTCCTGCTCTCCTCTGTGTCTGTAACATGAGAGCGGCGGAGGTTGGGGGGAGGCAAAACCACGGTCACAATCAACCTGTCGGCTCCCCGCGGTGGACCAGTCGATCGACGGGTTGCCGACCCGTGATAGACCAACTCAAAGTGGCACATAATTATGAAGTGGAAGGAAAACAATAAATGGTTTTCAAAATTTTTACAAATAAATATGTTAAAAGTGTGGCATGCATTTGTATTCAGCCCCCCTGAGTCAATACTTTGTAGAACCACCTTTCTCTACAATTACAGCTTCAAGTCTTTTTGGGGATGTCTCTACCAGCTTTGCACATCTAGAGAGTGAAATTATTGCCCATTCTGCTTTGCAAAATAGCTCAAGCTCTGTCAGATTGGATGGAGAGCATCTGTGAACAGCAATTTTCAACTCTTGCCACAGATTCCCAATTGGATTTAGGTCTGGACTGTGACTGGGCCATTCAAACACATGAATAGGCTTTAAGTCGTTGTCCTGCTGCAAGGTGAACCTCTGCCAAATTCTCAAGTCTTCTGCAGACTCTAACAGGTTTTCTTCTAAGATTGCCCTGTATTTGGCTCCATCCATCTTCCTATCAACTCTGACCAGCTTCCCTGTCCCTGTTGAAGAAAATCATCCCCACAACATGATGCTGCCACCACCATGTTTCACGGTGGGAATGGTGTGTTCAGGGTGATGTGCAGTGTTAGTTTTCCACCACACATAGCGTTTTGCTTTTAGGCTAAAAAGTGCAATTTTGGTCTCATCTGACCAGAGCACCTTCTTCCACATGTTTGCTGTTCCTCCCACATGGCTTCTTGCAAACTGCAAACGGGACTTTTTATGGCTTTCTTTCAACAATGGCTTTCTTCTTGCCACTCTTCCATAAAGGCCAGATTTGTGGAGTGCACGACTAATAGTTGTCCTGTGGACAGATTCTCCCACCTGAGCAGTGGATCTTTGCAGCTCCTCCAGAGTTACCATGGGCCTCTTGGATGCTTCTCTGATTAATGCTCTCCTTGCCCAGCCTGTCAGTGTACGTGGACAGCCATATGTTGGTAGGTTTGCAGTTGTGCCGTACGCTTTCCATTTTCGGATGATGGATTGAATAGTGCTTCATGAGATGTTCAAAGCTTGGGATATTTTTTTTTATAACCTAACCCTGCTTTAAACTTCTCCAGAACTTTATCCCTGACCTGTCTGGTGTGTTCCTTGGCCTTCATGATGCTGTTTGTTCACTAATGTTCTCTAAAAACCTCTGAGGGCTTCACAGAATGGCTGTATTTATACTGAGATTAAATTACATTACATTATTTATTAATTAGATGACTTCTGAAGGCAATTGGTTCCACTAGATTTTAGTTAGGGGTATCAGAGAAAGGGTTCTGAATACAAATGCACACCACACTTTTCAGGTATGTATTTGTAAAAACTTTTGAAAACCATTTACAATTTTCCTTCCACTTCACAATTATGTGCCACTTTGTGTTGGTCTATCACATAAAATCCCAATAAATACATTTATATTTTTGGTTGTAACATGACAAAAATGTGGAAAATTTCAAGGGGTATGAATACTTTTTGAAGGCACAGTATAGGGACAATGTCCCAAAGTTCAAAGACTGTGGATATGGATCTGCAATACCATATGAACAATCCTCCACAAAAACCCTTAGGAAGCACTTCTTCACAGACCCATTCCTGATCTCACCTCCACTGGGCATAAGCTAATGACCTATATTTTCCTTGCCACTCAGTAGACCATATCCAAGGCCCAGAGACACCCTCCTTGAGTTTAAATGAGGTAAAGCCATGAATTAGGGGACAACGATTAATGAGAAACTCACCTCTATATTAAATTAATCATATTCCAAATTCCTGAAAGTATGGTCCCCATGGCTGGACTACACTCATCACCTTTAACTTCTTTCACTTTAAGAAGCACCTGGGTAATATGTAAGGGGGTTTCCCTGGCCGAGTCCTAGCTGCCCCTCCATTTTCTATCCCTTCTCCTTAACATCCCCCACCTTTATCCTCCCCGTTTCACGCCCCTCCTTTGAATTATACAGTACTTCTACCTTCTTCTTCCTGCACTTTTCCCTTTTTCCCACCTCATTTCTTGTGCTTTTTCTCTTATACCTTTCTTCTGTTCTATAGACCCTTTAGGTATTAGCAGCATTACCTTTCTACTTACGTTCTGCCATTTAGATCATGTTTTCTGTGGACCTGTTGGCACTCTTTAACACAGTCCATGTTAAATTGCTACATTCTTCTTGTTTAGGCTTGAATCCCACTATATTGACAGGTCTTCTACGTCTACTCCGATCCAATTTCAGGTGTACCTTTGTTTACGAACGCCTCGGTTGACGTAATTTTCGGTTTACGAATGAAAATCCATTGAAAATAATGACTCGGTTTACGAATTTTTTTCGCAATACAAAGTGTATGTCAGTGCTGATTTTTAAATGCAATTGCCGCCTCTTTTTTTTTCTTCACTATAGCAATTAGCTGTTACTTTCCCTGGCGATAAAGGATACTTTTTTTTTTTTACCTCAGGAAACAAACTAAAAGGAAACATTCTTTCTTTAAGCTGGGGGGGAAAGTGACAGCTGATTCTCTGAGCTATAGTGAATAAAAAAAAAAGGCCGGTAATTACATTTAAAAACTGGCACTGACCTACAGTGAAAGTGACTTTTTTTTTACTGTTTTCTGACCTACGGAACGGATTAATTGGTTTTCAATGCATTCCTATGGGAAACCGCGTTTCAGTTTACAAATTTTTCACAGTACGAAACGTATTAAATTCGTAAACCGAGGTACACCTATATAGTCCTCATGACTGCATATGTTTGTTTAGGGATCTTCTGCCCTCTATTGTCTGAATTTTTTAATGTCTGTAAATATATTATTGTGACGGTGCGCGGCGTCAGACCCCAGCCCTTCTCACCAACTTGTGACTGAAGGACCAGCTGATCCCAGAGCGCGCTGTCACTTGCATAACAATGCCACTCTCAGCTGCACCTTCACAAAGATTTTCCAGCTCGCTGGACCACAATCTATGTGCCAGCAGCCTGAGAGCGATTGTAACTGGGTCAGGTTAATTACACAATTAACCCTTCACACTGCCACCACCACCTTTTTACAGAGAAGGAGGAAACTCACAAATCTTAGCAGTAACACTATGATATTTGAATAAGTGTCTGTATACACACTGCCACCACAGACGGATGTATTCAGAGGGTTATACATACAGTAGCACTCTCCAGAGACAGGTATTCTTAGTTTGCATTAAAAGCTTTAGAGACAGTTTCAACACTTTTCAGACAATAGGATTTATTGCTAAAAAGGTCAAAATGGTGCAATTAAAATATTTACAGAAAAATATATATACATAGAGAGAGAGAGAGAGAGAGCAATAAAACAACAGAGAAATAAAAGAAAGAAGTTTCAGAAGGTAGGATACTTGCAAAAGTCCTTGGGCAGAGTCCAATTGTCAGAACAAAAAGGTTGCCTTTCTCACAGATGGTTCCTGATGTTAAAAGGGAGATATCTCTTACTTCTCTCCAAGCATGTCAGCCTTTTTTCTAGTATCCCAAAGGGGTGTCCCTGAAAGCAAAGAGCCAATCGCCTCATTTGGGGATGGGTGTTAGGCGGGGACCCAGGTTATGACCAAATCCCTTACAAGTTCATACTATGGTCAATAACCTTCAATAGGTACAGGTAGCATCCTAGCAACTGGCAGATTAATAAGTAGAATTATATTCCGAACGTACAGATATTAGACAGTAGCATATCCTGCCACTCCAGATAAAAGATATTGTTTTCTACCCTCTTGTAGACGCTACATAGGGATGTAAGGTGTCATGTGACTCGCATTAAAATTACCTATCTGAAAATATACTTTATATCAATGTGCCACAGCTCCTGCTGAAGTTTATGAATTTGTATGAAAAATTACTCATGTGGGATATACGTTTTATGGCACCTTCTGCTGTCATGCTTTAGGTCGTGACCGACTGAGTTATGGTTTTACGACTGGGCAGAGGAAAGTGTTTGTCAGACACTATGGAACCAGGCTTAATTAGGAATTACAACCATTACGTTTTTCCAGCTGTGCCTTATGTACTTGTGACCCAAGTTCACATACAGACCACTTTCCATTCAACAGGGGGGGGGTAGGACGGAGTGGAATGATATTTGTAGATTATGATACAAAATGGTTGTCAGTGTCCATGTATCTAAGCGCACAATTGCCACAATTATTTATGCACTTCCTGTCCCTAGGTTGTTGGCTTTCAAACCCTGGAAGCAGGAAATGGAGAGAGAAAGTCTCAGCCACATGTCCTGTCCATGCTGCTGAACACCAAGCCAGAAGGGACTTTTATGTCAATATTCCTATGATCTAAATGTTTAACTGCAGCTTCTGAATGTATATCTATATGGCGCTGCCCTTGCAAGAGCCACTGGATAGGATGGGTCCTCTGTTTTTTGCCTCGACCACTTTAAGAATTTCAGCCCTTCAGACACACTAGGCTAAGTTTACAAAGCATGCAATATCACAGATAATCACTGAGAGTAATACTTAGTATGCCGTAGAAGTACTACATAAAAAAACAGACACTGAACCAGTTAGTAAAGGCAAACTTAATAAATTGTCTGCTGATTTAGTTGGTAACGAAGTAAGCATAGAAATGGATTAACGATGGTAATAACACAGCATACAGGGTGATTGGTAATAGGGCTAGGTATAAGATGACATTTGGCAGCCAGATCAGCATAAACAGTAGCAAGGCCACCTAAAGTGCAGCAGTGGGCTGTAATAAAGCTCAATTTACCAAACACAAGAATTATACTGCCAAAGTGCATTGATGGCTATGCTAGGCCTAGACTGACTGAATGCGCCTAGAATTTAAGAAGAGGGGAGAAAGGAACAAAGGAGGCTTGCAGTATGGTTTTACGAGAGGGGCAGTCTTTATGTTCTTTTGCCAGCAATTGTCAGGGCCCTTTAAGAAGTGCTGGTGCACTTAACGACAGTTTCAGTAAACCAGCATACAATTTGTATGCAGTAAGGGTGTGGTATAGGTGTCTGAGAAGACGCAGTAAAGGTGCGATATACTTGAGGTCCTGCCTCCAGTAGCTCAGTCCCTGCTAGCAGTGTGAATAATGGGCAGTGAGCCCTCACACCAGGCCCTGTGGTGCAGCTGTGTATTCTCACTGTAGAAATGGAGCCCCTCAGCCAGGGGCGGACTGACAACTCATGGGGCCCCTGGGCAATAGGGGATCATGGGGCCCCTGTGTCCTTGCCCAAACTCAAAAAAGCCTATGAAAAAGGTACCAGGGGCATCTGATGGGGCCCCCTTCTGACCCCAGGCCCTTGGGCACTGCCCAAGTTTCCAAACGGTCAGTCCGCCCTTGCCCTCAGCCTCTCCACAGAATGCCTCCAAAAGATTCAGTGGTAGGCAGGCCCGGACTGGGACAAAAAATAGGCCCAGGCATTTTGTACTGAGCAGCCAATGTTTTTAATGGGACAGTTGCTGATGGAATATTCACAGAGTTGCTGCGTTGGTCCTTTGCACCATAATGTAAAGGAGCACTGTGATATAAAGGGGACTGCACTGTAAGGGACACTGTATTGATTACAGTGCCCCTTTACAGCGCAGTCCCCTTTATATCATAGTGCCCCTTTACATTACAGTGCCCCTAGAGATCTAATTACAGCGCCCCCTATATATTCAAAGAGATGGCCCAATCCAGCAAAGAGACATCCCAATCCAACAAAGAGACAGCCCAGTCCAGCAAACAGACATCCCCATATAGCAAAGAAACATCTCAATCCAAACAGGCAACCCCATATAGCAAAGAGACAGCTCGTCCAGCAAAGAGACATCCTACCCATCAAAGACACAGCTTGTACAGCAAAGACACAGCTCGTCCAGCAAAGACACAGCTCTTCCAGCAAAGACACAGCTCTTCCAGCAAAGACACAGCTCTTCCAGCAAAGAAACAGCCCTTCCAGCAAAGCGACATCCCATCCATCAAAGAGACAGCCCGCCCAGCAAAGAGACAGCCCGTCCAGCAAAGAGACAGCCCGTCCAGCAAAGAGACAGCCCGTCCCATGAAGATACAGCCCATCCATCAAAAAGACAGTCCATCCAGCAAAGAGACAGCCCATCCAGAAAAGAGACAGCCCATTCAGCAAAGAGACATCCTATCCAGCAAAGAGACGTCTTGCTCAGCAAAGTGACAGGCAACCCAGCAAAGAGACAGCCCATCCAGCAATGAGCCAGCCCATCTAGCAATGAGACAGCCCATCCAGCAAAGAGACAGCTCATCCAGCAAAGAGACAGCCCAATCCACCGCTGAGCTGTCATGGTGTGCCGGCGGGTGAAGGAGAGAGAACGCCATTGTCCCTTCAGTGCGGCTGTGTGCAGCGGCCGGCCAAGGAGGTGTCTGTGTGTCCTCGGCGGTGCTTCCTGCCTGTCACTGGGCCCGTCACTGCCACTCCTCCTGTCAGGCCTGCTTTGGGCATAGCCGCACAGTGGGAGGTGAGCCACGGTCTATGATAGCTCTGTCCAGACCGCCACTGCTGCTTACATCCTGCTGTACGGACCGGTGATCAACAGGCCGCTCTTCTAAAGTCCAGCGGTCCTGGCCCCCGGCCCACCGGGCACATACCGGTGCGCTCTATGGCCAGTCTGGGCCTGGTGGTGGGAAGTTGAAAGTGAGAGGATGCTCTGGTGTTCCTGTGGCAATGGTGTTGATGTGATCACTGTGGTCCATGGTGTGCTGCCCCGGGTGTCTCCATTGGTCTGGCCTCTCAGCAGTCTGGTCAGTATGCAGCAGATGTGCTCTCATCGCTTCCCTTGGTGCAGACAGAAAAACCTAGCTGAACTTTCTGAAAATATAGCTTCCTGGACTTCAAATCCCATGATCCTCACCACTCTGCATAGGAATCCATAGGCTTTTCTGGCTATTGTTCTCGCACTGCTGACCGGAGGGGATAGTGCATTACAACAGTCAGCATATCAGCAGAAAGTGAAAGTAAACTGATTGCAAAGAGGGAAATGTCTCCTCCAAGTTTCTGTAATCCAGCACTTGGCTACATCTAAATCCTTGTGACAGACAGATTATCTCTAGTCCAGTGATGGCGAACCTTTTTGAGCCCGAGTGCCCAAACTGCAACCCAAAACCAACTTATTTCTTTCAAAGTGCCAACACTGCAATGAAACCTGAATATCGAGCTTTTGGTTTAGAAAAAACAACTCGTACAGTAGTGCAAACTAATTAACAGTACAGGAATGACCAGAGACTGCGGACACAGTACAGGGATGACCAGAGACTGCGGACACAGTACAGGGATGACCAGAGACTGCGGACACAGTACAGGGATGACCAGAGACTGCGGACAGTACAGGGATGACCAGAGACTGCGGACAGTACAGGGATGACCAGAGACTGCGGACACAGTACAGGGATGACCAGAGACTGCGGACACAGTACAGGGATGACCAGAGACTGCGGACACAGTACAGGGATGACCAGAGACTGCGGACACAGTACAGGAGATGACCAGAGACTGCGGACAGTACAGGGATGACCAGAGACTGCGGACAGTACAGGGATGACCAGAGACTGCGGACACAGTACAGGGATGAGCAGAGACTGCGGACACAGTACAGGGATGACCAGAGACTGCGGACACAGTACAGGAGATGACCAGAGACTGCGGACAGTACAGGGATGACCAGAGACTGCGGACACAGTACAGGAGATGACCAGAGACTGCGGACACAGTACAGGGATGACCAGAGACTGTGGACACAGTACAGGGATGACCAGAGACTGCGGACAGTACAGGGATGACCAGAGACTGCGGACAGTACAGGAGATGACCAGAGACTGCGGACACAGTACAGGAGGTGACCAGAGACTGCGGACACAGTACAGGAGATGACCAGAGACTGCGGACAGTACAGGAGATGACCAGAGACTGCGGACAGTACAGGGATGACCAGAGACTGCGGACACAGTACAGTAGATGACCAGAGACTGCGGACATGGTACAGGGGATGACCAGAGACTGCGGACACAGTACAGGGATGACCAGAGACTGCAGACACAGTACAGGGATGACCAGAGACTGCGGACAGCACAGGGATGACCAGAGACTGCGGACAGCACAGGGATGACCAGAGACTGCGGACACAGTACAGGAGATGACCAGAGACTGCGGACAGCACAGGGATGACCAGGGACTGCGGACAGTACAGAGATGACTGCTGACCTTTGGGGAGGGAGGGGGAGCGGGTACCTGAATTTGACAGGCACCCGCTCTTACTTCCGCAGAGTTTTTTTTTTATCTTACCTGTTCCTTTATCCAGCCGCGCGCTGTCTTCCCAGCTTCTGTAGTGTGGGCGCTCGTCGGACAGCCGGATGCCCAGTGCGCATGCGCGAGAAGCGCTGCGCTTTGTGATTGGTCCGGCGGCTTCTGGGATCTGTCATGTGTCCCAGGTACCACCTTACCATTCACAAAGAGCACTGCTTCTTGTGCATGCGCACTTGGGACCCGGCTGTCACGCACACTACAGCCGGGAAGACAGCGCGCCGCTGGATTCTCCTGGCGTGCCCACAGATAAGGCTCGGCGTGCCGGCTGTGGCACGCGTGCCACGGGTTCGCCATCACTGCTCTAGCCTGTCCTTGTTATCATTTCACATCCACAGTGCCAGATAGCTCGGTCTGTGCTGCTGTATGTGTAGAAGTCACTTTCCAGTATATTGGTAGGTAAGCCTATATTGAAATATAGTTTATATGCAGCTCCTGTTTGTCTAGTTAACCTTGCCCCTTCTGGTCTGGGATTCTATAGCTAGTTATAGCTTAGGGCCAGGGCCATCTTTAATATTGATTGGACCCTGGGCAAACATTTTCTTGGGCCCCCACCCATGCAATTGCACTCTCCACCTGCTCTGAGACATACAATAAATAGCAGCTAAACTCAAAATCAGTTTACTGCAGTAGATCAGGCAGCAATTGCAATTGATTGCTGGAGGTTACAGCATATCATTACCGCTCACTGACTGGTTGAAAGAGGTTACAGCACACATTACGGCTCACTGATTAGTTGCTAGAAGGTACAGCACTTGATTTCTGCTTGATGATTGGTCGCTAGAGGTTACTGCACATCTTTACCGTTCACTTATTAGTTGCTAGAGGTTATTGCACATCATAACTGGTCACTGGCTGGTTGCTAGAGGTTACTGCACATTATTACCACTTACTGATTGAGCGGTAATGATGTGCAGTAACATCTAACAACCAACCATTGATTGCTAGAAGTTACTGCACATCTATACCATTCATTGATTGGTCACTAGAGGTTACAGCACTTAATTACATCTCACTGCCTGCACACCATGGACTGAGAAGGTTAGGGAACCCACCAATAGACAGAAAACTTCAAGGACTCCTGGAATCAATGGCAGTGCTAGGGGGGGAGGTGATCAGTGGCATTGCTGGGGGGAGGGTTAATGGGATGAGTGACAGTGCTGGTGGGGGGATGGGAAGAGTGGAAGTGTTTGAGGGATGGGATCAATGGCAGTGCTTGTGGTGGATAGGAGCAGTGGCAGTGCTGGATGGGGGTGGGAGATGACATTTCTACACCGACCACCAATCTTAGGGGTGATTAAAACTGATGACCAATGTAAGGTGGATTTACGGTGACCACCAGTGTAAGGGTAATTCTGCACTTATTACCAATGTAAAGAGAAATTTACACTGGCCACCAATGTAATGGGGAATTTGCACTGATCACCAAATGTAATGAAGAATTTACACTGACTACCAATGTACTGTAATGGGAGATTTTACACCAACAACCAATACATTTCTACACTGGCCACCAATGTAAGGGGGAATTTACACTGACCACCAGCAGAGATGTTGGTAGCTGGAACCCTGGGGGGGGGGTATAATATACATATGAATGCCACATTGCTGCCACTATTTACATACAAATGCCACATTGCCATCGCAATTTACATATAATTGCCACATTGCTGACACTATTTACAGATGATTGCTGGCCGTTATTTGCATGTGAATGCTGACACAGGCTGTACACCTGAGTCATCTTTGCATGGCAATAGGACAGAGCTGGGCAGCATAAGTGACAGCACTTCACACTGAGATATCCAACACAGTCCAGGAGAAAGACTTCAAGAGACAAGGAAATGTAAACCAGTACAGTTGGCAAATATGGGGCAGCTGCTCCATATGCTGGGTAGGATGTCTCTTTGCTGGATGAGCTGTCTCTTTGCTGGGCGGGCTGTCTCTTTGCTGGACAGGCTGTCTCTTTGCTATATGGGGTTGCCTGTTTGCTGGATTGGGATGTTTCTTTGCTATATGGGGATGTCTGTTTGCTGGACTGGGCTGTCTCTTTGTTATATGGGGATGTCTCTTTGTTGGATTGGGATGTCTCTTTGCTGGAATATTCCATCAATATGCCATCAGCAACTGTCCCATAAAAAAAAATTGGCTGCTCAGTCCAAAATCCCTGGGCCTATTTTTTGTCCCAGTCTGGGCCTGCCTACCACTGAATCTTTGGAGGTATTCTGCTGAGAGACTGAGGGGCTCCATTTCTACAGTGAGAATTCACAGCTGCACCACAGGGCCTGGTGTGGGGGCTCACTGCCCATTATTCACACTGCTAGCAGGGACTGAGCTACTGGAGGCAGGACCTCAAGTATATCGCACCTATACCACACCCTTACTGCATACAAATTGTATGCTGGTTTACTGAAACTGTCGTTAAGTGCACCAGCACTTCTTAAAGGGCCCTGACAATTGCTGGCAAAAGAACATAAAGACTTCCCCTCTCGTAAAACCATACTGCAAGCCTCCTTTGTTCCTTTCTCCCCTCTTAAATTTTAGGCGCATTCAGTCAGTCTAGGCCTAGCATAGCCATCAATGCACTTTGGCAGTATAATTTTTGTGTTTGGTAAATTGAGCTTTATTACAGCCCACTGCTGCACTTTAGGTGGCCTTGCTACTGTTTATGCTGATCTGGCTGCCAAATGTCATCTTATACCTAGTCCTATTACCAATCACCCTGTATGCTGTGTTATTACAACAATGCGCTCTCAACAGCCCTTGACTCACTAGCGCCTTTAACCACACGCAACATCAGACCCCGACCGCTCCAGCCCTGGCAGACTGATCACACCAAAACCCTCAAACAACAAAGTCGTGCCCTGGAGCGACTATGGCGCAAAACCAAATCCCAACAAGCCTTCACCCACTACAAATCTGCCTTCCACACCTACACCTCCTTCCTCCATGCTGCCAAACAGGCCTACTTCTTGACCCTCATCAAGGCCCTCTCCTCCAATCCTCGCCGACTCTTCTCTGCCTTCAACTCTCTACTCTCTCCACCCCCCCCTCCACCCAGCACATCACTCACTGCCCTTGAGATTGCCAATCACTTCAAAAACAAGATTGACACAATTCGCAAGGACATTGCCGCAACTCACACACCCTCTCAACCCGTCCCCTCTCACACAGCTACCCCCTTATCCCCCCTCCCCCTCGACATAACCCGCAGGGACTTCGTCGCTGCTCAAACTCTCTCCAACCCCCTTCACCCTCACTCAGCTACCCCCTCATCACCCCTCACCCATGGCCCCACCACTGCTCTGACCTCCTCTTCCACCCCACCCTACATTCCTCATACTGAAGCTCCCCCCACACTCCGCACCTTTGACCTTACTACCATCGAGGAAGTCTCCAAGATCCTCTCTGATGCCCGCCTCACCACCTGCCCCCTCGACCCTATCCCCTCACAACTCCTACGACCTTCCTCCTCCTCCATCCTACGCTCCCTCACCCACATCTTCAATCTCTCCCTCTCCTCAGGCACTTTCCCCTCCCCTCTGAAACATGCACACATCACCCCCATACTTAAAAAGCCCTCCCTGGACCCCAATGACCCAAACAACCTCAGACCCATCTCCCTGCTCCCATTTACATCTAAACTCCTCGAGCGCCTAGTCTACACCCGCCTATGCTCTCACCTCAACGACAACAACCTCCTCGATCCCCTACAGTCCGGCTTCCGTCCCCTACACTCCACCGAAACCGCCTTACTCAAACTCTCCAATGACCTGCTAACCGCCAAAGCTAATGGCCACTATTCAGTGCTCCTACTCCTTGACCTCTCTGCGGCCTTCGACACAGTCGACCACCCCCTCCTCCTCAAAAAACTACACTCCCTCGGCCTCAGAGACTCTGCTCTCTCCTGGCTCTCATCCTACCTGTCACAACGCTCCTTCAGCGTTACCTATAATGCTACCACCTCCCCCTCACTCCCCCTCTCTGTTGGGGTCCCTTAAGGCTCTGTCCTTGGGCCCCTTCTCTTCTCCATCTATACCTCCTCCCTTGGCCAACTCATACACTCTCACGGCTTCAACTACCACCTCTATGCCGACGACACACAAATCTATCTCTCAACCCCCCACCTCACCCCCTTGGTCTCAGCCCGAATCACACACCTACTGAGCGACATATCAGACTGGATGTCGCTCCACTTCCTTAAATTGAACCTCTCCAAAACCGAGTTTCTTGTCTTCCCCCCAGCCCGGACACCACCCCCCATTGATTTCTCCGTCACATCCAACAACGCTACCATCAAACCCGCCCTGCAGGCCAGAGTACTGGGTGTCATTCTGGACTCCAACCTATCCTTCCAGCCCCAAGTCCAATCTTTAACAAACTCGTGCAGACTCCACCTCCGCAACATCGCCAAAATCCGCACGTTCCTAACCCCAGAAACCACTAAACAGCTCATCCACTCTCTCATCATATCACGACTCGACTACTGCAACTCCCTCCTCACTGGCCTGCCTCGCCGCTGGCTATCCCCGCTTCAGTCCATCCTGAATACGGCTGCCAGACTCATTCACCTTTCTAACCGCTCTGTCTCCGCCACCCCCCTCTGCCAATCTCTCCACTGGCTTCCGATTGCGCAACGGATCAAATTCAAAATCCTAACGCTGACGTACAAAGCTGTCCACCATACTGCCCCGAACTACATCACTGACCTAATATCCAAGTACCGCCCAGCACGCACACTCCGCTCCTCACAAGACCTCCTTCTCTCTAGTTCCCTGGTCTCCTCCTCCCATGCCCGCCTCCAGGACTTCTCCAGGGTGTCACCCATCCTCTGGAACTCCCTGCCCCAACCCATCAGATTATCACCTACTCTTCTCTCCTTTAGGCGCACCCTGAAAACCCATCTCTTCAGGGAAGCCTACCCCACCCCCTGCTAACTTGCCGACCTCCTCCACTCTTCCTACCACCCCATCCCCCACAGCTATCTCCTCCTGTGCCACCACCCCCTCCCTCCTAGATTGTAAGCTCGAAAGAGCAGGGCCCTCGAACCCCTCGTGTATCACATTGTATTGGTATTGTTCTGTCACATGTTCTGTCCCCCTTTGTAATGTACAGCGCTGAGCGAACTATTGGCGCTTTATAAATACTGTATAATAATAATAATAATATTACCATCGTTAATCCATTTCTATGCTTACTTCGTTACCAACTAAATCAGCAGACAATTTATTAAGTTTGCCTTTACTAACTGGTTCAGTGTCTGTTTTTTTTATGTAGTACTTCTACGGCATACTAAGTATTACTCTCAGAGATTATCTGTGATATTGCATGCTTTGTAAACTTAGCCTAGTGTGTCTGAAGGGCTGAAATTCTTAAAGTGGTCGAGGATCCATCCTATCAAGTGGCTCCTGCAAGGGCAGTGCCATATAGATATACACTCAGAAGCTGCAGTTAAACATTTAGATCATAGGAATATTGACATAAAAGTCCCTTCTGGCTTGGTGTTCAGCAGCATGGACAAGACATGTGGCTGAGACTTTCTCTCTCCATTTCCTGCTTCCAGGGTTTGAAAGCCAACAACCTAGGGACAGGAAGTGCATAAATAATTGTGGCAATTGTGTGCTTAGATACATGGACACTGACAACCATTTTGTATCATAATCTACAAATATCATTCCACTCCGTCCTACCCCCCCCCCCCCCCCTGTTGAATGGAAAGTGGTCTGTATGTGAACTTGGGTCACAAGTGCATAAGGCACAGCTGGAAAAACTTCATGGTTGTAATTCCTAATTAAGCCTGGTTCCATAGTGTCTGACAAACACTTTCCTCTGCCCGGTTGTATAACATAACTCAGTCGGTCACAACCTGAAGCATGACAGCAGAAGGTGCCATAAAACGTACATCCCACATGAGGAACTATGGCACATTGATATAAAGTATATTTTCAGATAGGTCATTTTAATACGAGTCACATGACACCTTACATCCCTATGTAGCATCTACAAGAGGGTAGAAAACAATATCTTTTATCCGGAGTGGCAGGAAATGCTACTGTCTAATATCTGTACATTCGGAATATAATTCTACTTATTAATCTGCCAGTTGCTAGGATGCTACCTGTACCTATTGAAGGTTATTGACCATAGTATGAACTTGTAAGGGATTTGGTCACAACAATGACTGAGCCCAGGGCAGCTGCTTCTTTTGACCCACTTTAACCTCCCTGGAGGTATGATTATTTCAGATTTTTGGTGCTGAAAGCGGTACCATTATTTTGCATGGAAATATGTAGTTTTTTTTTTGTAGGCCTGTCATTTTTAGGAATAACTCACTGAAATCTGTCAGAACAAGAGTCTAGTAAACAATCCGGATAGGATAAAACTTGAAACACGAAATCATAAATTATAATTTAATAAATATTCATAAAAAATAATAATAAATTTAATTCAATAATATAATCAAACCAAAAACACTGAAATTTGAAATATAGCGCCAAGTTTGCACATCGCTGAGCAAAGTCGCAAAATCGTTTTCAGTGCTGATGACGAATTTCCCCACGAATCATTATCACTTAATTCTGCAAGTGGTTCTGATTTACTATCGCTGTTCTCTAGCTGGTCTAAAACCGCTTTTGACCTAAAGGGACGCTTTTTGGACGCCATGGACCTTTCCCAGTTTCCAGGCAGAAAGAACAGTCAAAATGCAGGCAGGGCACAGGACAAAGCAGTAGGGACAAAATGTATGTTCCGGCGCCCGTATGTCCCGACGTCACAGGGACAGGAACACGGAAGCTGGATGCCGGCATCGGCCAGAGGAGATGGCCGGGGATGCTGCAGGGGACACATCGTGGGAGCGAAGGACAAGGTAAGCGCTGCAATGAATCTCTGAGCAACGCCGCATGGTAAGCCCGAGTGTAGCTCGGGGTTACCACTTGTGGTACTGAAATTTTACCCCGAGCTACACTCGGGAATACCGCCAGGGAGGTTAAAGAGGGCCCTGCTTAGGGCTCAATAACCAGCATAGGCTAGATCCAGGTTAGGCATCTGGTGCCCACTTTAGGATCATTAGTTTTGAGGTTTGTGTGTCAAATTAGAAACTGTTAAGGGCGGACTAAAGTGCAGAATAGATAGGCTGACTCTGAGTTCCAGTGCCACACCACAGTTCCTGCTGGTTAGAAGCTCCGTTCAAGGCTGGTCGCACAACAGAGGATCTCCCCATGATCACAGATCTTCAGGTCTCCGACACAAAGACAGACACCGCATCATCCTCAGGGGCCCCTGAAACTAGACTTTGCTACAACATTCACCTGGAGGCATATCTATTAGTAACTATATATACCCGGGCAGGGGCGGACTGACAAATCATGGGGCCCCAGGGCAATAGGGGATCATGGGGCCCCTGTGTCCTTGCCCAAACTCAAAAAAGCCTATGAAACAGGTACCAGGGGCATTTCATGGGGCCCCCTACTGACCCCGGGCCCTCGGACAGTGCCCGCGTTTCCAAATGGTCAGTCCGCCCCTGTACCCAGGTATATGTGCCCAGCTCCACCAGGACTCCTATCGGGACCTAGTCTAATAATACCTGTTTGTACATTGGATGTATGTACTGTTATTATCCTCATCTCATATAAAGCTTGTATTATTTATTTTCTCATAACCCCCTCCAAAAGAGGGCTACAGTTGTCATTTCATCCTATTTGGAATTATTATTATACAGTATTTATATAGCGCCAATAATAGGAATTGCATGCATATCCATTTTTTATATGCTACATTATGTTGTACACGCTGTGTTTAATTTTTTATCACCCTCAATGTAAAAATGATAAAACTATTGTGAAAGAAAAATGAACAGACCTACTGGCTGGATCATCAGTTGAAAATAAAGGAAAACATTCTGAAAAAATAAAAGTAATGCAGCCATCACAATTAAGAGTTGGTAAGCTGCAATATATTACATTTTTGGTTTTGGGGCCATATACCACTTTAAGAATACATTAATTTCAATAGGTTGCCCTACACACAATAATTGTGCAAAATAAATGAAAAAAGAAAAGTAATGCAGCCATCACAATTAAAAGTTGGCAAGCTGCAATATATTACATTTTTGTTTTTGGGCCTAATACCACTTTAAGAATACATTAGTTTCAATAGGCTGCCCTACACACAATAATTGTGCAAGATAAATTAAACATTTTAAAACTTGCATCGCACTAAAGTGCATGGTATTGCATGTCACACGTTAGCAAGATGTGAGAGGGCACTATTAAAAATGAATGGCAGTGCCATTAATGACATCTGCAAAAGGACAGCACCTTTTTGTGCATTGTGGGAAAGCATGCAGTTTTTTCCTTTATTTCTACCAAGTGATTCTGCCAGTAATGCATTCCTGTACTAAGGTGACAACGCTTACCGATTCTATGGCACAGCAGAGTTGGCACTTTAAGACTGGAAGTATGTTAGAATTACTGAACTCACCCTCTGCCATCTTCTATATAATATTGGGAGAACCTGTTTTATAGTCCACAGTGGAAAAAAATGCTAGCGAATAACAGTGTAGCACAGGAAGCTGTCAATAGGGTTGCCAACTTTTCTTCAAGCCAAATTCGAACACTTTAGCGGCACACAGCTAATTTTTTTTTTTTTGTAAAGCGAATGCTGTGGACTTTGGTTGTAAAGGGGAACTCTGATGTAAGGGGATTTCTGCTCACCAAAGCTCCCAGTTACATTAGAATTCCCAGCATCCCCCAGATTTCCCAAAGCCCCCTTTACTTCAGAGTCTGCAGAGCACCCCTTACATCAGAGTCCTCTTTACCTTAGTGTACTCACTTGCTTGGAGGCAGGAGAGAGAAGGAAGGGGGTAATCTTCAGTCACAGACAGTGGATGGTAAGCTAATTCATCCGAGGATGGAGGTTCAGACATCGGCACCTTTCATCCACTATGTATCTACCAGCTGCCGGGCTTTACATTTTGCACCCACACATCCCTTTTCTGAGACACAGCATGCCAGGGATTGGAGAGTGGATCGGCAGACACAGAGGGGTAGGGAATCCCTCTCTCCTCCCCTGTCTGTACATGGGAAGCTGTACTAGCTTTGGGTAGTGTGAGAAAGAGTGTCACAGACAACTGCGGCCAACCTTCTGGACAGTTGGTAAAAAGCACTCAACTATGCACTTAGTGGTTGTGGCACTCAGTTACTTGGGTAGCCATCATAGGTGTGCACAGCCTAGTGCATTAGGGTGTATATGAAATTAACAACAGGTGCACTAGATGGGCAACACTGAGATGACCCGCAAAATAGGAATGGTTTTACAGGTGGAGGCCACAGACATTTTGTTCCCTATTCATCTTTTCTTACTGTTTTTCACTAGTTTTGCATTTGGCTAGGGTCAGTGTCACTACTGGTAGCATGAGGCGATACCTGGACCCTACAGAGGTTGCACAGGCAGTACAACTCCTCCAGGATGGCACATCAGTACGTGCCATTGCCAGAAGGTTTGCTGTGTCTCCCAGTACAGTCTCAAGAACATGGAAGAGATTCCAGAAGACAGGCAGTTACTCTAGGATAGCTGGACAGGGCTGTAGAAGGTCCTTGACCCGTCATCAGGACCGGTATCTGCTCCTTTGTGCAAGGAGGAACAGGATGAGCACTGCCAGAGCCCTACAAAATGACCTCCAGCAGGCCACTGGTGTGAATGTCTCAGGCGAAACAAAAAGAAACAGACTTCATGAGGGTGGCCTGAGGGCCCAACATTCTCTAGTGGGCCTAATGTCCTCTAGTGGGCTCTGTGCTCACTGCTCGGCACCATAGAGCCCGATTGGCATTTGCCACTGAACACCAGAATTGGCAGGTCTGCCTCTGACACCCTTTGCTTTTCACAGATGAGAGCAGGTTCACCCTGAGCACATGTGACAGATGTGAAAATCTGGAGAAGCCGTGGAGAACGTTATGCTGCCTGTAACATCATTCAGTATGACCATTTTGGTGGTGGGTCAGTGATGGTCTGGGGAGGCTTATCAATTGAGAGAAGCACAGACCTCTACATGCTAGACAATGGCACCCTGACTGCCATTGGGTATCTAGATGAAATCCTTGGACCCATTGTTGGACCCTAACATGGTGCAGTGGGTCCTGGGTTCCTCCTGGTGCACGACAATGCCCGGCCTCATGTGGCAAGAGTATGCAGGTAGTTCCTGGAAGATGAAGGAATTGATACCATTGAATGGCCCACACACTCACCTGACCTAAATCCAATAGAACACCTCTGGGATATCATATTTTGGTCCATCCGATGCCACCAGGTTGCTCCTTAAACTATCCAGGAGCTCAGTGATGCCCTGGTCCAGATCTGGGAGGAAATACCTCAGGACACCATCTGTCGTCTCATTAGGAGCATGCTCCAACATTGTCAGGCATGCATACAAGCACATGGGGCCATACACACTACAGAGTACAATTTTGAGTTGCTGCAATGAAATTTCAGCAAAATGGACTAGCCTGCTACATTATTTTTTCACTTTGATTTTTGGGGTGTCTTTGAACTCAATCCTCCGTAGGTTGATAAAACAATGGGGAATCCTTATGTTCCTAACACATTACCCAGTCCATATCAGTATAGATATCTAGCATGGTATTTTTCCCCACTGAGATCTGATGTGTTTCCAAAGTGTTTCTTTAATTTTTTTGATAAGTGTGTGTGTATATATATATATTTTTTTTTACAGTTTTTTAGGAGCGCCATTGGGGGCTTTAGTGAAATACCAGAAGTCTAAACAGACCTCGATGTCTCACTTTTGAGAAAGAGAAAGGGACTGAGGACAGAGATTCCCCAGTCCCTTTCTCTGTGGCCTCAACTGCACTGGACAGTGAATGAATGAGAAGTGGGAGAGGAGGGGAAGCCGGCAGCACTGAGGGGGGTGGGGGGGCCAAAGTAGATGCAAGACCAGCCATCCTGCACAAGGAGAAAAAGCAGCAGTGACCAGTCTTTATTACTGGAAGCT
This sequence comes from Staurois parvus, assembly GCF_062004578.1. NCBI lineage: Eukaryota > Metazoa > Chordata > Amphibia > Anura > Ranidae > Staurois > Staurois parvus. The sequence goes on along the minus strand of NW_028318188.1, from coordinate 3,810,780 downwards.
CATACACAAAGGAAATGAGCAGGAGTTGTTTTGTTCTGGATACCTGCATATATTTGAACGAAATACATAAAGCACACCAGTATTCAAGTAAGAACACATATGCCTCTTATATTATATATTGATCAAATATAGGTATTTGTATAGTGCCATCAATTTAGGCAGTGCATTACGTACTGTATATTCTTACCAGTGCCTGCTCTCAAGGAGCTTACAATCTAAGGTTCCAACCTTATGCAGGCCATAGATGGGGAGAAAACCGGCCGATTTTTCTTTAAAAAAATGAAAAATCGGTCGTTCAAGCGGCCGACGTTACCAGGAATGGTAAAAAAAAAAATTGGCCGATTTTCATCCCGTCTACAGCCGGCAAAATGTGTCCCTGCAGAGAGCTCCGCTATTTCTTTGACAGTGCTTTGACATTTATAGCAGCTGCAACAATGTATCTATTTGTATCCATTTCAGATACAGATGTTTTTATTCGGAAACAAATAGATACATTGTTGCAACCGCTATAACTGTCAAAGCACTGTCAAAGAAATAGCAGAGCTCTCTGCAGGGACACTTTTTGCCGGACTGGAATTCTTCTTCTTCTTCCTCTTCATCCTCCTCTTCATCCTCCTCTTCATCCTCCTCTTCTTCTACTTCATCCTCTTCTTCATCCTCTTCTTCTTCTTTTTCTTCTTCTTTTTGTCTTCCTCTTGCAGGTCACTGCTCATGTGCAGATTTTTTATCGGTAAAAAGATCGGCCGATTTGTCCATAATTGCCGCGAAAATCGTCCGATTGGCAAAATCGGCCGATCTTTTTCCAACTTTACCGCTAAAAAAATCTGCCAAAATACCGAAAAACGGCCAAACAGTTAACCCAATAACGATCTGAAAATCGGCCGAATTTTATTTTCGGCCGAAAAATCGGCCGATTTTCGACCCATCTATGGCCTGCATTACACACAGGCACGCACATCCTAGAGCCAATTCCAACAGGTGCCAATTAACTTAGCAGCATGTCTTTGGAGTGCTGGAGGTAACTGGTGAATGTAAAAAATATGGGGTTCATTTATTAAAGCTGGATCACTCAGAATCTGGTACAGCTGTGCATGGTAGCCAATCAGCTTCTAACTTTAGCTTGTTCAATTAAGCTTTAGCAATAAAACCTGGAAGCTGATTGGTATGAAGAAATGCACGAGATTCTAAGTGAACCAGCTTTAGTAAATAAATCCCTATTTGTCTAGATCAGGGTTTAAGAAATGATTGAAAACACCTTCTTTCCTCTTTGTGAACTAAATTTAATAAATAGCAACAATTAGAAATGTTTATAAAACACCTTCTCTTCTTATAAAATTAACCACATCACGCCCGCCATATAGTCCAATGACGGACGCAAGGTGGTTCTCTCGTTCTGAGAGGACGCCATATGACGTCCTCCCATTCTCACCGCGCATGCGCGGCTCAGGGAGCGTGCAGCGCGGCGATCGGCGGTGTGCTGTGTCCCTCGGACACAGCGGATCACTGATCACGGAAAGAGCCAAAGATGTCGGCTCGGTCATGTGATCAGCTGTGTCCAATCACAGCTGATAACATGTAAACACGGAAATGTCGGTTATCGGCATTTCTCTCCTCTCGAGCTGTCATGCTGACAGCACAAGAGGAGAGGAGAGCCAGTAATCGGCTTTCCGCGGAGGGGACATGTACACTGATCATCAGGGCACTGATGATCAGTGTGTCCTGATGATTAGTGTAGCCCCAGCAGTGCCAGCTGTCAGTGCCAATCAGTGCCACGTGCCAGTGCCTATTAGTGCCACATCAATGCCGCATACCACTGCACATCAATGCCACATATTAGTGCCCATCTGAGCTGCCTTTCAGTGTCATCCATCAGTGCCAGTCAGTGCCACCTATCAATGCCAATCAGTGCCACCTATCAGTGCTGCCAATCAGTGCCACCTATCAGTTCCAGTCAGTGCCCGCCCATCAGTGCCAGTCAGTGCCGCCCAACAGTGCCAGTCAGTGCCCGCCCAACAGTGCCAGTCAGTGCCGCCCAACAGTGCCAGTCAGTGCCGCCTATCAATGCCGCCTATCAGTGCCATGTATCAGTGCTGCCTTTCAGTGCCCATCAGTGATGCCTGTCAATGCCCATCAGTGCCACCTACCAGTACCTCCTCATCAGTGCCACCTATCAGTGTCCATCAGTGCAGTCTATCAGTGCCCATCACTGCAGCCTCGTTAGCGCACATCAGTGAAGGAGAAAAATCACTTATTTACAAAATTTTATAACAAAAACTAAGAAAAAACTTTTTTTTTTTCAAAATTTTCAGTGGCTTTTGGTTTGTTTAAGAAAAAATAAAAAACCCTGAGGTAATTAAATACCACCAAAAGAAAGCTCTGTCACAAAAAAATGATAAAAATTTCATATGGGTACAGTGTTGCATGACCGCGCAATTGTCATTCAAAGTGCGACAGTGCTGAAAGCTGGAAATTGGCCTGGGCAGGAAGGGGGTATAAGTGCCCTGTAGGCTAGTGGTTAATTAGATGTAGTGTGAACCCAGTGATCATAGCCAATGTAACAGTACACTGCATGCTGAAAACCATTGTACTACAGGTATGGACACTTTGCTGTGCAATACATTTCCAACTGCAGAGCCCTGTGCAATATATCATACATTTATACACCAGGAAGCAGGAAATAAAAAAGAAGCAAATCAGTTCAGCTCTGTATTCATTAATGCATCCTTAACCCCTTAGTGACTGAGGGTAAAACAAATGTTAACACCTGAACACAACTTTGCAACTTTGACATGTGTTAATAAAACTATGTTTTATCACAACTACTTTGTGTATCCAGGTGGATTATACCTTGTTTTTTTTCAGGACAAATTGGGCCTCTTTTGGTGATAAATGGTAATGGATATCACATGATTTTCTTTTTATTGTCAAAAGAAAACTGGCCTAAAATTAAAAAAAAAAATCTTTTTTCTTAAATTTAGCTGTAAATTTCTTGTTATCACCATAATTTACCACCCAAGAACAACCAAAAATAAATTCTCCTGCTGCTGATGATGTTAGTTGTTGATTGTACCCATAGTAGGGTCCAGAAACAATGGAGCACATTTTGCCTTTTTTATGCTGCCTTAGTCCTCATGCACACTAGACATTTTGATAACGCTGGTAACATTAGCTGTGTAAAGTCACGCTAAAAACTTGAGTTTTTAAGCTTTTTTTAGTGTTTTTTGTATTAGAGCTTTCCTGGGCTTTTTCTGCGTTTGCATTATTTAGCGTTTTTGGTTTTAAAAAAAGTCCAAAAATGCCAGTTTGCGGCATTCTACCACGTTTTACCGCGTTTTTCAGCATTAGAGCATTGTTACAGCTAGCAAAACTCATCTAGAAACCCACTAGTCCTGGGTTTTTTTCCAGCCAAAAAACATTGATTACAGTCTACGTATGTGTGCAAGGACACATAGGATAACATTATATTAAAAACTCCAGCGCCAAAGAAAATCCCCAAGTAAGTTATGAACTGCTGCTGTACACTAGTGTAACACACCAAATAATATAAAACAATATAAACAGCACAAATCAAAACCCACAAATCATATAAGTAATAATAAATTCAAATAATAAGTGCAAAAAAATATAAATATAAAAAAATGAAAATATAAAAAATATATGAAATAAAGTGTCCAAAAACATATAAAGTCCTTATTCCCAAATTCCTTAGTGCTCCAACCAAGAAAAACTTTCTCCTTTAAATGTGCTTCCACCATCCACCAGTGCTGTAACCAACATAAACCGCACTCACCAGATACTGGTGATTTGCACGCTTTTAGGACTTTTAGGGATCCTATACCCCCTCTACAGCCTCCAGGACTCCATTGCACCAGATATGGATCAGATTCTCCTTTCAATCACTCCTGATGTATATATAGTGTAATATTAATTGAAATATCAGTGTAAGAACGAGCGCTAGATCTATGTGACAGGAGCAGCTGGCATAAAAGGTAATCACCTCAAAAACCTTCTATAACATACATATATCATACACCATGCTGCGCTTAAATAGATCAATTGGTATCCTTAATGAATATCTGTATAGCGTCTCTGTTTGAAAGAAGAAACAGGTATTCCACAATATTACAAATAGGTGATGAATCGTGACAACATATTAGATTATCGTATGGTGACTTCGGTGGTAAGTATAGCTGTAGAATGCACTAACCAGATAGCGCTTAGTATTGCGCATATAGTAGATGGAATTAGGTCATCTGAGGTTGGACATCTAGTGTTCGAATCCATTGATAAACACATCCAGGAATATTGGTATTGCAGCCAGTATAACCGAGTGATGCGATACAAATCCACCAGGGGGAGCCGGCGGTCAAGACGTCGTCAGGGATCCACAGTTCAAAATCACAATAATGTATAGTGTAGCTGGAATCTCCCAGAAGGTGCCACTGGTTAGTATGTCATCCTCAGGGCTCTTAAAAAGGTGGGCTCAAAGAAAAAAGAGCCCAAGCACAAAAAGTTCCATAGTGCAACACTGCTTTATTTGAATTGTGAATAAAATATACAATAGTAACACTTACACTTTCTATTGCCAATTATCACCTGGCCAGATGAAGCATCCACGTGGTGAGGTCACTGAGAGCAACTTCCTGACATGTTTCGTGCGATAGCACGTTATCAAAGGAAGCTTTGATGTGTTTATCAACGGATTCGAATACTAGATGTCCAACCTCAGATGACCTAATTCCATCTACTATATGCGCAATACTAAGCGCTATCTGGTTAGTGAATTCTACAGCTATACTTACCACCGAAGTCACCATACGATAATCTAATATGTTGTCACGATTCATCACCTATTTGTAATATTGTGGAATACCTGTTTCTTCTTTCAAACAGAGACGCTATACAGATATTCATTAAGGATACCAATTGATCTATTTAAGCGCGGCATGGTGTATGATATAGTGTAATATTGCTAATACTTATTTACAGTAGTAATAATAATACCAGGCCACTCACATTTCACAAGATCAATAAAAGCATTTGTTTATTTGCCTTCAAACAGCCAAACATCGTTCCCATAGAATCCACAGACAGCTTCAGAAACCTCACAGCCTTCTAGCAGAGGATGACAGAGTGTCTCTCTTACCAATATCAAAGATGGCCGCTTGGAACGCACCACTCAGTGTGCATTCCACTCACCGGAATTTGCGTAGGACGGATAGACGGCAGACCGGAAGTGCATCGACGCGTTTCACCCTTCCCACAGGGCGTTCTCAAGAAGCAACTTCCAGTGAGTGAAACGCACGCTGAGTGGTGCGTTCCAAGCGGCCATCTGACCAATCATCCAGTTTAAGAGGTGGTCACTGGGAAGTCACCACATTTATGACTGTATCATGGGCCTCTCTTACACCCAGTTGTATATAAATATTATTGTCTTCCACTATGTACAGGTTGCAGCCTGGAGACTGGTAGTTTATTGTTTAGCATTATATTTTGTGTCCAGGAATACCAAACACGGAGTATTTTGGATGAGCCTGTCACACAGGAGGTAGGAGACTGCTAACTCCCCATTTTTTTTGGTTCTTGATTAGAGATAGGAAAGCCGTTTTTTCTTTTCTTCTGGGAAAAACTGGAAAAAAAAATAGATTGGAATATGTTCTTTTACAATGATAAATAATATATCTATGACATGCTTTTCAAACTATATAACATGAAGACCTTAATGAAAGTATTTATGTAAAGTCTTAAGACAGTCTCTACAGTACACATCTGTATTCTCGATAGAAGTGGGAATAGTTAAAACTCCAGTCAGGTTTTTTTTGCCATTTGTGTTTCATATGGTAGAATTGCCTTCACTTTCTGCCTCATTGACACAACAGAAAGTAAAATGAAATCTCTCCAGGGCTAGGGAAATCCCCTAATGCTGTCCATAGAAGGTGAGATTTTCTTTTGAACAATTGTTCAGAATTTCTGAAAAAGACATTAATCAGAAAAATGTTTTCTTGCTATCATTGAGCCACCTAATTTTGTGTCAAAATTTTTTTCAAGATGTAATAAAGTGGTTGTTTTTTTTATCTTAAAATAGTAAACAAGTTATACTTACCTGCTCTGTGGAATGGTATTGCACAGAGTGGCTCCAAACACCCTCTTCTGGGGTCCCCGCTGGTGCTGTCTGCTCCTCCTCATCTCTGAGTGCCCCCAGAGCAAGGCACATACTATGGGGGCACTCATGGGGCATGCCCCCAAGTCAAGTTGTGTGCGTCCATACACTCACACAGCACGGTTAGGTCTATGATTGACAGCAGTGGGAGCCAAAAAGCTTCATCCTGTGAGGAGACGGAGAGAGAGAGTAGCACTGCACTGGAGTGTATGTAGAATTTGTGCTGCACTAGGCAACACAAAAAAAATGCCGCCCATCCCTCCGACCCCTCCCAATCACCCACCCCCCGGCCCCTGCCACTTGCTGCCCACCAGCCCCCCCACCTGTGACCCCCCCCACACACCATGACCCTTGTGACCCCCCCCCAAGAGAATCACTATCACAGCAGCTCCCTTCCTGGAGTCCCACAGCCGCTCCCACGGCCACTCTGCTGCCCAACCATGGCGTGCAGGAGAACCGGCATCCCTCCTTCCGAGGCCTGGCACTCCGCTCTGCCACCCAGCCTGGTCTCCAGGATAACCAGAGTGCCTACTTCTGGGGCACAACGCCACCTCCCTCCTGAAAAATGTCACCCAATGCAACTGCCCCTGCTGCAGACTGGAAATACTCTGCAACAAGAGAAGTATTTAGGGGGGGCTGATTATGGAAGGTTTTTATCTTAATGCAGAGAATGCATTAAGGTAAAGAGCCGTATGCCTTTGCAACCACTTTAAGTAATTTTCAATACAATATGTAAGATTTTTCCCTAATGAAGATCACATTCAAACTTTGCTTGTTTAAGACACATTTTCCATCCCATGCCTTTGCATTTTTATCATTACTGCGGTCAAGAAGGAACATTGATTTGACCCCACTTGCCATTAGAAAATTGAATGGACATTCTATAATTAAAAATTTTCAAACAAAATTCTACTGGTTTACTAGCTTTAGACTGTTGCAACTGGTAGGAGTTACAGCAGTTCATTACTCTAGGTTCACACTTATGTGGATTTCAGTGTGATTTCCAGTTTGCAGAAAAACACTATGGTCCTTTTCCTATGGATCTAGTTCAGGTCTAGGAAGGTGTGAATGCCTGGCTAATACAGTATACCCAGCAGGTGTTGAGTTGGGGGTCACCAGTGTTGCATGGAGAGACTGCCACCAAATTCCCTGGAGCTTACGAGCCTGTGTGCAGGGCTAAAGAGCTGTCATCATCACTACTCAGTCTCAGATGTGCACTGTGCTAAGTGGGTGCTGATGGGAACCTGGGGAGAAGGCTCAGGCTGCAGCCTTCTGCCTGGAGACATCCTTACAAGCTGCTGTGATCTGGGTTAAGAGACTGCTGCTGGGAGCCTAGAAAGAAGGCTGAGAGTTGCTTCTGGAAGCTGTGTGCTGCCAGTCCTGACCACAAGCTGCTTAGACTGTGTAGGGGTTTGCCTGGTGTCCAGGGAAAGTACTTAGAACTTGCTACTGCGGGCACCATGTGCTGTGCTGCTAACTAAAAAGGATGCTGCAGGAGAAAGTTCCTGAGGACATTCTGCTGCTGAGAGACACATGGCTGCTGTGTAATCATTAGGGTTAGTGATTTAGACAATTTCCCACAGCCACGTTTGAATGTTCCTGTGCTAGAATGTGCTGCTGGTCATTCCTATTTTACTGACAGATTGGAGCTGTTTCCTGATCTTTTTTGGATCCTTTGGACCACCTGGAAATAGGGTCCTGATAGGAGAGACAGGACCTTTTGCTGGTCATCTTGGGATCGTCATGGACCAAGGACTGCATTTGTGGTGAGAGGCCTCTGCCCATTTATTCTGTTTGCTTGCTGAGCCTCTGGGATTACAGTTACTCTCAGGAGGGATAGATGAGCACTCCATTAACCACTTCCCATTCGGCTGCTGTATATAAACGGCCGGATGGTGGTAGTGCAGGGGCGGGTTGCTGTTCATAAACGGCGCCTGCCATTTTGAATTGTGCGGGCTCCCTTGGAGCGCGCAGTACCGCAACCAGATCACCAATTGCTCTACGGGACCTCTGTGTGAGGTCCTGATCATGTGATAACTGATTGGCCAATCAGTGATCACATGAATAGGTGTAAGCAAGATGTCACTTCTGACACCATTGCTTACTACGTGTGAAATCTGTGAATGATCACAGAGAGCACATGGAACAAGGCTATTCACAACAGCCTTGCACCATGTGACAAGCTGTGACCAATCACAGCTCACACAGTATTTCTCAATGGCTGCAATAATGCAGCCAGAGAGAAGGAGAAATGATTGCTTTTCCAGCCTTTATGGGTTTAAAAGCAATCAGTGTAAAAAATAAAAATCTTCATCACCCCCCACAAGCAGTACAGTGTCACAATGGTGACACTCTACTGCTAGGGTGACAGTATGTTACAAAAACAAATAATATAAAAATGTAAACCTATTTTTTGAAAAATAATTTTTGGTTATAAACTAATTTGGGTTATTTTTTTTTACTAATACATTTTGACCAAGATTTATGAAGAAAGATTATTTATTTGCAAGATAAAGAAAAACACTTTTTAAAAAAAAATTTGGACTTTGTTATATAGCAAAAAAAATTAAAATCCAAGTGGTGAATAAATACCACCAAAATAAAGTTTTCTCTGTCTCAAAAAATGCTAAAAAAATGCATATGGATACAGTGTTGCATGACAGGAAAGGGGTAAAAGTGTCCGGACATGAAGTGGTTAAAGATTAAGGCCCCCAGCACCAGGAGGACTGAGTTAACATTACACTCTCCAATGGAGTAGGAGTAATCAGGACTTGTAATTAGGGCCTTTGCTCACAGATAGGTTATCTCATTGCAATTGTGTTGTAAACTGTATAACATTGCATTTGTTTGCATAACTATTTAACCTTTCAAGGCTTTTACCCCCTTATATAAAGCCCATTGAAACTGTTCAGGTGTGTCAGTGTCATTTGGGTTAAGATAATGACAGGTCATCACTGGTGCAGGGCAGAAGGGACTCAAAAATCCACAATCTGAATCACAGCGAGGTTCCAAAATAAAACATAAGTGAAAGGGATACCAAGTGCAGGTATCTAGTGGCGAAGAAGATGAAAGAAAGAGCGCACAAACCTTGCGCATTACCTCAATAAATAGTGACTCATTTTATTATTAAGGAAATGTATTCACAAAGTAATGGTATAACAGGCATAAGTAACCATAATCCAAACAGGGTTACAGGTAAATCCAGAAGGGGGGGGGGGGAAATGAAGGCTAACGCGTTTCGAAGGGTGCTCCCTTCTTCATCAGAGCTGATCAAAAAAAACAAACAAATACATATACAAATACAAATTCCCCTCAAACTATTTACATGAATCATGATGGTATAACAGGTGGTGATACTGTAGATGAGCATAGCAATACACATGAAAATACTCATAGAAATGGCAATACGTATAGTAATAATAATAATGTCAAAAATCTCATACAGAAAAAAAAGGTATATATAGAAAACGTACAAAAAAAGAAAAAAAAACCCCAAAAACTAATATATATATATATATATATATATATATATATATATATATTGTGACAGTGTGGCGATCTGTCACCCAGGATTCTTAACTAGGCAGGTTGAGGGGCTCCAGGGTAAGTGTTTGATACGGAGGAAAGTGGCTTTTCACCTTCCTCCTTTGTTTGTAAGGTCTGTTTTGGGAGCTGGAGCCTGGAGATTTTGAAGCGATCTGGGAGGGATGAAATCTCCAATCCTGGGACCAGGTTTTGGGAATGGCCAGGAGACTGATTGCACAGGTGTGTGCAGACCTTTTCAGAGAGTCAGGATCAGAGTTCTGGGCTCCACCCCGGCAGATAGGAGTCAGGAGGGCTCCACCCCGGCAGATAGGAGTCAGGAGGGCTCCGCTTGGAAGACGGGAGGTCACTGCCTGGAAGTCAGGTGGGCTCCACCTAGGAGAAGTGGAAGCCAAAAGCAGCAAGGGGCTGCTAGAGTCTAGCTGTGTGCTAGTGGCCAGCTGTGTGCACGAGCCATAAGTCTTGAAGAAGTCTGCAGGAGACAGACATCAAGCTGAGTATAAGCCAGGAGGCTGAATCGTTGTTTTGTGTGATGGTGGATACCCCTGCGTGGGAACCTCTTATGTTATTGAACTGTCATTTAAATAAAAGTGGGCTAAAAAAGGCCTTAAAAAAAGCGAGTAGCTGTGTGCGTTTAAAAGCTCTACCACTTTGAAGCGAGTTCCCACAATATATATATATATATATACACACACACATATACATATATATATACAGTATATATATATATATGTATATATACACACACATACACATATACACACACATACATACCACATACACCCAGACACATGGAAAAAATGGATGGAAATGAATGATGGAATAGATTGAGAGCTTAATTGTAAAACTGGCATAAGAATCGCTGGTAAAAAAAAAAAATAATAATTTATATAGAGAGAATCCATAAAATAAACATATATATGTAAATGCAAAAGCACAATTGCTATTTAAATTTAAAAACAGGATGCTTTTATTTTATTATGTGTAGTAAAGAATAGTGTGTGATATTATAAAAGATACCTAGGTTGAGCAGATAGAGACTTCAGTATGGCAGTGTTCCCATGGCAAGGAGATATTCAGCCACTGAGTGTCAGTATTCCAGCAGTTCAGCCTGTTTAGTGTGGCTGGCGATTAAAGTAATGGATTAAATACTGTAGGACCGCCTGCAGGTGGCAGTGGAACACACGCCGGCTAATATGCACTACTGCGCATGTGCTGTGCGTTCCAGGGGCCATATTAAAGAGGATCATGAAGCAGGAAGTCTGACACAACAGCCCGTACAGCAAAGAGAGATCAAAAGGGCTGAAAAATGACCAAGAACCCACTACACCTTAGGAGATTTATATTTAGTTATTAAAGGACCGTAAACAGTACATAAATAAATACTTGAAAGGCGGAAGGTGCCCACAGTTCACAAATGCGCCCTAGGTATAGGAACAGCGCCATCTAGTGACAGCTTTATCAATTGCAGGCTGAATTATTAAAAGGCAGAGTGAGTTGCTATCTTCTGCTTAGTGTCAATTGATAAGGAATAAATTCAAATCAGTGAAGATCAGGGAATCATTTCTAATTATGGTGTAGATAAATACTTTTTGAATAGTTTTTAGGGAATTGCTACCTGCACATTCCTAACGATCGGCATATTCTCAAGAGCAATAGTAGGATAATTTATAATATATAATAAAAACTATATATACTAAACACTAAAAGGGAAAATACCTGTATCTTTAAAACACACAAGATATACCACCCATTGTATAGTATAAGAAAATAAATGTAAGAATATACTAAAAAAAAAACAAAAAGGTTTTGTATGCAAAAGGAATGGGGGGGAGGATAACTTTGCACAGATCAAGAGACAGCACGTACTTAGAGCAGACATAGAAGTATGTGTATATATTTTAAAATTTGTTAATAAAATTTTTTTAAATTAAAAAATCCCTTATGTAAATTATTAAAGATTCTTAATAGTAAAATTAATACAATAATATAATCGACCTAATTAATGTGGACATAATCACTCAAGGTCAAAACAGGGGAAGAGTCAAGGAGAAGAGTGTGTATGTGTGTACATACATACACACATAAAAACACATAAATATATATTTGCAGCATAAAATAGATGGCAATAAAATGGATCATGTAAAACCAGGCTTCCGTATAAGCAGGTAAACGTAGCCTAAAACAGAGTGTGTGTTTCTAAATCATCATTAAGGCCTTTTGGGGACAATGTATTGAGTGTGAAGATCCAGAAGCTCTCGCGCTTGCAGAGTCTCTGGTGTCTTCTTCCATTGTCAATGTCCTTAGGGATGGCTTCTATTCCAAAGACATTGATCCCACTGAAATTACCTTGATGGACTTTTTTAAAATGTCGAGGTATTGAATATTTGTCTTTACCATTCTTAATGCTACTCTTGTGTTCACTAAATCGCACTCTTAGTGGGCGAGATGTGCGTCCCACATAGAGTAAGCCACACGGGCACAATAGGCCATAAATGACGAAAGATGTCCCACAGTTGATGAACTGTTTGATAATGTACTTTTTCCCCATCTGTACCAGTGACATCACGTTTCCACACCTACAATTCCCTTTTTGGTCAAAAAGACCAGCCCAGCCTCCTGACAGGGATTTGGGGATAGTGATTTTAAGAAGTCTGCTGGGGGCTACAAGGCTTCTGAGATCTCTGGGCTTTCTGAATATGAAACAAGGTTTTTCAGGTAGCATGTCACTCAGAGTGGGGTCATGTTTAAGAATATTCCAATTTTTGGAGACAATCTGATTAATGATCCAGGATTTATTGTTGAATCTAGTGCTAAAGAGAACTTCAATGGACTCATTTGAGCTGTCTATTTAATTTGTTAGATACAACATGAAGGGTTCCAGAATTGTCATACA